>NC_059113.1:73652852-73964102 GCF_020740685.1 Jaculus jaculus | reverse complement strand
AGTGTCTCCCACCCCTTCGATGACATCCTCTCCCACCCCATTCATCCTAGTGTCTAGTCCATGAGGTGCTTGCTGGTTATGTAAGTTATCTTGGGTAGATTCAGGTTAGATAAGTGAGACTATGTGTTGATTTTTTTTCTGTGATTGGGTAAGTTCACTGAGAATGATCTGTTCCAGGTTCATTCATTTTTACTCAAATTTCTTTGTGTCATTTTTTTCTTACTGCTGTATAGAATTCCATTGTGTAGATATACCACATCTTAGTTAGTTCCAGCTTTTAGTTATTACGAATTGAGCCACTACAAACATGGTTGAGCAAATCTCTCTGGCCTGTGGTTTGAAGGTTTTAGGGTAGATGCCCAGTAAGGGTATAACTGGGTCTGTTGGTATCGCTACAGTCATCTTTTTCAGGAGTCTCCATATTGATTTCCAAAGTGGTTGTACCATCCTGCATTCCCACCGACAGTGGATGAGTGTTCCTGCTATTCCACATGTCACCAGCATTTATTTTCATTTGACCTTTTGATGTTGGCTATCCTTATTGGGGCAAGGTGGAATCTCATAGTTGTTTTGATTTGCATTTCTCTGATGATTAGGGATGATGAACATTTTCTGAAGTGTGTGATTGCCATTTGTATATCTTCCACTGTGAACTGCCTGTTAAACTCTGTGCCCCATTTTGTTAGTGGGGTGTTTGTCTTCTTATTGTTTAGAATTTTGAGTTCTTTGTAGATTCTAGAGATTAGGCCTCTATCAGTTGGATAGCCTGCAAATATTTTCTCCCATTCTGTGGGTATTCTATTGGCTTTGCTTATTATATGCTTGTCTGTAAAGAAACTTTTCAGCTTCATATGATCCCATTGGTTGAGTGACTATTTAGGAATGTGAGCCACTGGTGTTTTGTTTAGCAAGTCTTTTCCATTCCTATATCATGGAAAGTACTTCCTAAATTTTCTTCCAGGAGTATTCGAGTTTCTGGTCTTATGTTGAGGTTTTGATCCACTTGGATTTGAGTGTAGTGCATGGTGAAATGTGTGGATCAAGTTTTAGTTTCCTGAATGTGGTTATCCAGTTTGTCCAGCACAATTTGTTGAAGATGCTATCTTTTTTGTAGCTTATATTGTTTGGGCCTTTGTCACATATCAAGTAGCTATACTTGCATGATCTCAAATCTGGGTCCTCAAGTCTATTCCATTGGTCTATACTCCTGTTTTTATGCCAGAACCATGCTGTTTTTATTACTATGGCTTTGTAGTAAAGCTTTAGATCAGGAATGGTGATGCCACCAGAGGTATTACTTTTGCTGAGGATATGTTTGGATATGCGAGGCCTTCTGCCTTTCCATATGAAATTTGAGATCATTTTATCTATCTCTGTGAAGAACACTGTAGGGATTTTAATTGGAATTGCGTTAAATATATATATTGCCTTTGGTAGGATTGTCATCTTCACAATGTTAATTCTGCCTATCCATCATCATGGCAGGTCTTTCCATCTTCTCAAGTCCTCCTCAATTTCTTTTTTGAGAGTTTTTATATTTTTTTTGTATTGATCTTTTACTTACTTGGCTAACATTATTCCAAGCTATTTTATTTTTTGTTGCTATTGAAAATGGGACTATGTCCCTTATTTCTTTTTCTGTATCTTTGTCATTTGCATACAGAAAAGCTACTGATTTTTGTGCATTGATTTTGTATCCTGCTACTATGCCGTAGGAGTTAATCACCTTCAGGAGTTTTGGAATGGAGTTTCTCGGGTCTCTTATGTATACAATCATGTCATCAGTGAATAGAGATAACTTAACTTCTTACTATCCAAATTGTATCCGTTTTATTTCCTTCTTCTGTCTTATTGCTTGAGCTAGGACTTCCAGAACTATATTGAAAAGCAGAGGTAAGAGAGGACACCCCGGTCTTGTTCCTGATCTTAATGGGAATTCCTCCAGTCTCTCTCCATTAAGTATTATTTGGGCCTTTGGACCTTTGTATATTGCTTTTAGGATGGTAAGATGTGAACCAACCATGCTGATTCTCTCCAATATTTTGATCATGAAGTGATGTTGTATCTTGTCAAAGGCCTTTTCTGCATCCATGGAAATGATCATGTATTTTTTCTGTTTAAGCTTGTTTATGTGGTGTATTACATTGACAGATTTTCTTATGTTGAACCACCCTTGTGTTCTTGGCATAAATCCCACTTGGTCAAGGTGGATAATGCTTTTGATATTTTGTTGGATTCGGTTTGTGAATATTTTGTTCAGGATCTTTGCATCTATGTTTATTTGGGAAATAGGCTGGTAGTTTTCTTTTCTTGTGGCATCTCTGCCTGGTTTTGGGATTAGGCTGATACTAGCTTCATAGAAGGAGTTGGGTTGCTTTCCCTGTTCTTCAATTGTGTGGCACAGTTTTAGGAAGATTGGTTTGAGTTCTTCCATGAAGGCGTGTTAAACTACGGCTGGAAATCCATCTGGTCCTGGACTCTTCTTTTTGGGGAGGCTTTTTATTATTTTTTGACCTCCATTATTGTGATGGTTCATTAGGTGATTAATCTGCTCTGAGTTTAGCTTTGGTAGATGATATGTGTCTAGGAATTTATCCATCTCCTCCACATTTTCCAGTTTTGTGGAGTAGAGATTTTTGAAATAAGTCCTGATGATTCTCCCAATGTCACTGATGTCTGTTGTGGTCTCTCCTTTTTCATTTTGAAATTAGTTTATTTTGAGCCTCTGCTTTCTTTGCTTGATCAAATTGGTCAGAGGATTGTCAATCTTGTTTATTTTTTCAAAGAACCAGCTCTTTCTTTTGTCAATTGCCTTAATTGTTTCCTTGGTTTCCAATTCATTAATTTCTGTTCTGATTTTAATTATTTCTTTCCTTCTGGAGCTCTTTGCGTTGGATATTTCTTGTTTTTTCCTGTGCCTTTAGGTGGATGGTTAAGCTATTGATTGGGGATCTTTCTGTCTTTTTTTATGAAGTCATTGAGTGCTATGAATTTTCCCCTGAGGACGGCCTTCATTGCGTCCCATAAGTTTTGGTATTATGTGTTCCTATTGTCATTCAATTCCTGGCATTTTGCAATTTCATTTTTTATTTCATCCACTATCCATTTATTGTTTAAGACTGTGCTGTTCATTTTCCAGGTGCCATTGGGATTCTTGGTGGTTCTTTTGTTGTTGATTTCTGGCAATATAACAATGTGATCTGATATCATGCAGGGAGTTATGTCAATTTTCCTAAATATGTGGAGGCAGTCTTTGTGACCCAGTATATCGTCTATTTTAGAGAATGTTCCATGGGCTGCTGAGAACAATGTGTAGTCTGTGGATTTGGCTGGAAAGTTCTGTAGATGTCTGTTAGGTCTGAGTGCTCTATGGTTTTGTTTAGCTCTCTTACTTTCCTGTTGAGTTTCTGTTTGGATGATCTGTCTATTACTAATAATGGTGTGTTGAATTCACCAGCTAAGATGGTGTTGGTGGTTATTTCTGTTTTATTGTCAAGTAGGTTTTTTTTTTTTTTTTATGAACTGTGGTGTCCCTGTGTTTGGTTCATACATATTTATGATTGAAATATACTTTGACGGAGTGTTCCCTAGGTAAGTAGGAAGTAGCTATTTTTGTCTTTTTTGATTATTTTTGGTTTGAAGTCAATTTTATCTGATATTAATATAGCTACACCTGCTTGTTTCTTATTCCCATTTGCTTGGAATATTGTTTTCCACCCTTTCACCCTGAGGAGGTTTCTGTCTTTAATGGTAAGGTGGGTTTCTTGAAGGCAGCAGATTGAGTGGTCTATTTTTTTTTTTTTTAGTTGCTCATACACTTTCTTTTTTTTCTTTTTTTAAAAAAATTTTTATTAACATTTTCCATGATTATAAAATAAAATATATCCCATGGTAATTCCCTCCCTCCCCACCCCCACACTTTCCCATTTGAAATTCCATTCTCCATCATATTGCCTCCCCATTACAATCATTGTAATTACATATATACAATATCAACCTTTTAAGTATCCTCCTCCCTTCCTTTCTCCACCCTTTATGTCTCCTTTTCAACTTACTGGCCTCTGCTACTAAGTATTTTCATTCTCACACAGAAGCCCAGTCATCTGTAGCTAGGATCCACATATGAGAGAGAACATGTGGCGCTTGGCTTTCTGGATTTGGGTTACCTGACTTAGTATAATACTTTCCAGGTCCATCCATTTTTCTGCAAATTTCATAACTTCATTTTTCTTTACCGCTGAGTAGAACTCCATTGTATAAATGTACCACAACTTCATTATCCACTCATCTGTTGAGGGACATCTAGGCTGGTTCCATTTCCCAGCTATTATAAATTGAGCAGCAATAAACATGGTTGAGCATGTATTTCTAAGGAAATGAGATGAGTCCTTTGGATATATGCCTAGGAGTGCTATAGCTGGGTCATATGGTAGATCAATCTCTAGCTGTTTTAGGAACCTTCACACTGTTTTCCACAACGGCTGGACCAGATTACATTCCCACCAGCAGTGCAGAAGGGTTCCTTTTTTTCCGCATCCCCGCCAACATTTATGATCATTTGTTTTCATGATGGTGGCCAATCAGACAGGAGTGAGATGGAATCTCAATGTACTTTTAATCTGCATTTCCCTGATGACTAGTGACGTAGAACATTTTTTTAGATGCTTATATGCCATTCGTATTTCTTCCTTTGAGAACTCTCTATTTAGCTCCATAGCCCATTTTTTGATTGGCTTGTTTGATTCCTTATTATTTAACTTTTTGAGTTCTTTGTATATCCTAGATATTAATCCTCTATCAGATATATAGCTGGCGAAGATTTTTTCCCATTCTGTAGGTTGCCTCTTTGCTTTTTAACTGTGTCCTTTGCGGTGCAAAATCTTTGTAATTTCATTAGGTCCCAGTGTTTAGTCTGTGGTTTTATTGCCTGAGCAATTGGGGTTGTATTCAGAAAGTCTTTGCCAAGACCAATATGTTGAAGGGTTTCCCCTACTTTTTCCTCTAGCAGTTTCAAAGTTTCCGGTCTGATGTTAAGGTCTTTAATCCATTTGGACTTAATTCTTGTGCATGGCGAGAGAGAAGAATCTATTTTCATCCTTCTGCAGATATTTATCCAGTTTTCAAAACACCATTTGCTGAAGAGGCTGTCTCTTCTCCAATGAGTATTTTTGGCATTTTTATCGAATATCAGGTGGCTATAGCTCCTTGGGCTTACATCTGTGTCCTCTATTCTGTTCCACTGATCCACATGTCTGTTTTTGTGCCAGTACCATGCTGTTTTTGTTACTATGGCTCTGTAGTATAGGTTAAAATCAGGTATGGTGATACCACCAGCCTCTTTTTTGTTGCTCAGTATTATTTTAGATATTCGAGGTTTTTTATGATTCCAAATGAATTTTTGGATTGTTTTTTCTATTTCCATGAAGAAAGCCTTTGGAATTTTGATAGGGATTGCATTAAATGTGTATATTGCTTTAGGTAAGATTGCCATTTTCACGATATTGATTCTTCCAATCCAAGAACAAGGGATGTTTCTCCACTTTCTAGTGTCTTCTGCAATTTCTCGCTTGAGTGTTTTAAAGTTCTCATTGTATAGATTCTTTACTTCCTTAGTTAGGTTTATTCCAAGGTATTTTATTTTTTTTGATGCAATTGTGAATGGGAGTGATTCTCTGATTTCATCCTCTGTGTGTTTGTTGTTAGCATATAGGAAGGCTACTGATTTCTGTGTATTTATTTTGTATCCTGCTACATTGCTGTAGGTTTTGATCAGCTCTAACAGCTTGCTAGTAGAGTCTTTAGGGTCCTTTATGTATAGAATCATGTCATCTGCAAAGAATGATAACTTGATTTCTTCCTTTCCAAATTGTATCCCTTTTATGTGTGTCTCTTGCCTTATTGCCATGGCTAAGACTTCCAAAACTATATTAAATAGAAGTGGGGACAGTGGACACCCTTGTCTTGTTCCTGATTTTAGTGGAAAAGCTTCCAGCTTTTCCCCATTTAGTAATATGTTGGCTGTAGGCTTGTCATAAATAGCCTTTATTATATTGAGATATGTTCCTTCTATTCCCAGTCTCTGTAGGACTTTTATCATGAAGGGATGTTGGATTTTGTCAAATGCTTTCTCTGCATCTAATGAGATGATCATGTGATTTTTGTCCTTCATCCCATTTATGTAATGTATTACATTTATAGATTTGCGTATGTTGAACCATCCCTGCATCTCTGGGATAAAGCCTACTTGGTCAGGGTGAATGATCTTTTTGATATACTCTTGTATTCTGTTTGCCAATATTTTGTTGAGAATTTTTGCATCTATGTTCATGAGGGAGATTGTCTGTAATTTTCTTTTTTTGTTCTATCTTTGCCTGGTTTTGGTATCAGGGTGATGCTGGCCTCATAGAAGGAGTTTGGTAGAATTCCTTCTTTTTCTATTTCCTGGAAAAGCTTAAGAAGCAATGGTGTTAGCTCTTCCTTAAAAGTCTGGTAAAATTCAGCAGTGAATCCATCCGGGCCTGGGCTTTTTTTAGTTGTGAGATTATTGATAACTGTTCGGATCTCCATGTTTGTTATAGTTCTATTTAAGTGATTAATATCATTTTGATTTAATTTAGGTAGGTCATATAGATCAAGGAAATCATCCATTTCTTTCAGATTTTCATACTTTTTGGAGTATATGCTTTTATAGTATGTCCCTATGATTTTTTGAATTTCTCTGGAATCTGTTGTGAAGTTACCTTGTTCATCTCTGATTTTACTAATTTGTGTCTCTTCTCTCTTTCTTTTGGTCAGATTTGCTAAGGGTTTATCAATCTTGTTTATCCTTTCAAAGAACCAACTCTTTGTTTCATTAATTCTTTGGATTGTTCTTTTTGTTTCTATTTCATTAATTTCTGCCCTAATCTTTATTATTTCTTCCCGTCTACTGATTTTTGGTTTGCCTTGTTCTTCTTTTTCCAAGGCTTTAAGGCGAAGCATTAGGTCATTTACTTGCGACCTTTCTAATTTCTTAATATAGGCACTTAAGGCTATAAATTTACCTCTTAGAACTGCCTTCATTGTGTCCCAGAGATTTTGGTATGTTGTGTTCTCATTATCATTTGACTCTATAAATTTTTTGATTTCCTTTTTGATTTCTTCATTGACCCACTCATCATTTAGTAGTGTATTGTTTAGTTTCCATGATTTTGTGTATGCTCTATAGCCTTTCTTGCTACTGATTTGTAGTTTGATTCCATTGTGGTCAGATAGAATGCAAGGAATTATTTCATTTTTCCTGAATTTGTTAAGATTTGCTTTGTGTCCTAATATATGGTCTATTTTAGAGAATGTTCCATGTGCTGCTGAAAAGAATGTATATTCTGCAGCCTTTGGATGAAATGTCCTGTATATATCTGTTAGGTCCATTCCTTCTATGACCTCATTTAGTCCAGATGCCTCTCTGTTTATTCTTTCCCTGGATGACCTGTCAATTGATGAGAGTGGGGTGTTAAAGTCACCCACCACCACTGTGTTTGGTGTTATCTGTGACCTTAGTTCTAGTAGTGTTTGTTTGACGAATTTGGGAGCCCCCATGTTAGGTGCATATATGTTTAGGATTGTAATGTCCTCCTGTTGGAGTGTGCCCTTAATCAATATAAAGTGACCTTCCTTATCTTTCTTGACTAACGTCGGACTAAAGTCTACCCTGTCTGATATTAGGATAGCAACCCCTGCTTGTTTTCTAGGCCCATTTGCTTGAAACACCGTCTTCCAACCTTTCACCCTAAGATAATGTGTATCCTTTGTAGAAAGGTGAGTTTATTGGAGACAACAAATTGTAGGATCCTGCTTTTTAACCCAGTCTGCAAATCTATGTCTTTTCGTTGGGGCATTGAGACCGTTGATATTAAGAGATATTATTGAAAGGTGTGTATTTATGTTTGCCATTTTTTTTTTTTTTGTGTGTGTGTGTGTTTCTGGTTCTACCTGTGCTCTCTTCTGTTAACTGGTATTTGAGTATAGCTTGTTTTTTCTAGGTTCCTTATATGTGTGCTTTTCCTTTTGTTCAGCATGGAGGATTCTATCAAGTATTTTCTGTAGAGCTGGTTTTGTCTTCAAATACTCCTTTAACCTGCTTTTGTCATGGAATGTCTTTATTTCTCCATCTATTTGAATGGATAACTTTGCAGGATAAAGTTACCTTGGTTGACAGTTGTTATCTTTCAGAACTTGGAATATATCACTCCAAGCCCTTCTGGCTTTAAAAGTTTGTGTTGAATAATCTGCTGTAATCCGGATGGGCTTGCTTTTGTAGGTAACTTGATTTTTCTCTCTAACTGCTTTCAATATTTTTTCTTTGGTTTGTGTGTTTGGAAGTTTGATTATAATATGGCGAGGAGAGGTACTTTCTGGGTTTTGTCTGGCTGGGGTTGTAAAGGCTTCCTGTATTTGTATTGGCACCTCTTTCCCCATTTGGGGGAAATTTTCCTCTATCATTTTGTTGAAGATGCCTACTATGTCTCTAGAGTGGAGTTCTTCTCCTTCTACTATGCCCTGAATTCTTATATTGGATCTTTTCATAGTGTCCCGAATATCTTGAAATTCCCACTCATACTTTTTTATAAGTCTGTCTTTCTCTTTGTTGGACTGCATTAGGTCTGCCACCTGGTCTTCTAGCTTAGATATTCTGTCCTCTCCCTCATCCATTCTACTGGTGAGATTTTCTACAGAGTTTTTTATTTCATTAACTGTGTTCTTCATTGCTAGTAATTCTGACTGGTTTTTCTTTATTATTTCTATTTCCCTATTTATGTCTTGTATTGCCTTCTTTATTTCATTAAATTGGTGTCCTGCCTCTTCTTTGATTCCTTTGATTTCCTCTTTGATTTCCTCTTTGATTTCTTCTTTGGTTGTTTTCATGTGTTCTTTGACCTCTTTGAACATATTTATAATTATTCTTTTGAACTCTTTCTCAGGCATTTCCTCTAACTCTTTCTCACTGGAGGACATTTCTGATGCATTAATACTTTTAGGTGGATTTATATCGTCTTGCTTTTTAGTGTTTCTTGTGTTCTAATGTATATATTTTTGCATCTTGGATTAAGTTAATGCTTGGATTTTCTAGCTAGCTGTGTATTCTTAGCTGTATCAATTGATTTGATGTAATATATTTTCAGGGTAGGACCTTAAGGTATTAGGTGTGGCTCTTAAGACTCTCAGAGTATCTACAAAGATGTTCTTAGGGGTTGAGTTTCCCTGCTATAGGAGTATTCAAGCAGGCTGAGTGGAATAAAATACAGGTAGATTCTAAAATTTAACTAAACACTGTACACATTCAATCAAAAACAGCCCCGAGTATGTATGCAAGAGTAGTTATTATAATGACCAGATCCTCTATCAACAAAGAGGTTTAGATTTCTGGTGTGTTGAGGGATCCAAGTCAGCTTGTGACCAAGTGAGACCCTTCCCTGGTGCAATCCCAGTTACCTTGGGTGATTTTGGTCTCAGTCAAGTTGCTGCCTGGGTCGTTGGGCTGCTGTTCTGATTTCTGGAGCTGGGCACTTGCTTTTCCTATGGGGCAAACTGAGCCGCTGCTGCTGCCTCTGCTGCTGCTGTAGCTGCCACTGCTGAAGCCACCACTGCTGCTGAAGCTGCTGCTGCTGTGTCCACTGCCGCTGCTCCCCCTGAAGCTGCTGCTACGGGATCTGCTGCTGCTGCCGCTCCTGGATCTGCTGCTCCTGGGGCTGCTGGTACCGGTGCTGTAGCCGCTGATGTTGCTCCCGAACTCTGCTCCTGCTTGGGTCCCGTTGTCAGCCCAAGTTGGCTTGGCCGGGTCCCGGGCCGCTGCAGTGTTCGCTGGAGCTGGGTTCAGGCGGTGGGGGAGGGGAGGGAGCCACGGCTGCTCTGGTTGTCTCGCTGTTCTTCGTGTTCTTCCACCTCGTGGTCTGCTCCTCCGCTGCTCGCTGCCGCTCTCCCCTCACGTTTCCTGAGGGGCGGAGAGCGTGGTGTGAGTGGAAAATCCCTCACCTGGCTTTTCCTGCGGCTCGAGCCGAGTCTGGCGGTTTTTTGCTGTGCCGGGGCCGCGGTGGTTGGCCGAGCTGCCGGAGCCGCTTTTCCCCCCTGTGCAGGCTCTGGATGCTCTATAACTCTTCTACTTCTTCACTGCCACTTCAATTTCCTATACACCTCACTTTTTAGTAAAAGTGTGTATTTTGCTGAGTTTTTTTGGTCTTTTTCCCCCCAGGCTGCTTTGGCGTGGTACCTACGCCACCATCTTAACCGGAAGTCCGAGTGGTCTATTTTTTGATCCACCCTGTTAGCTTTTGTCTCTCGATGGGTGAATTAAGGCCATTAATATTTAGGGTAATGACTGTGAGATTTGATTTGATCCCTGCCATGTTGTGTTGGTAGAAGTGTGTTGGTATTTTCATGGAATTTGAAATTTTTTGTGTCTACTCTGGGTTTGGTTGTTGTGATTTGCTTTTGTAGGCATTTGTTTTTGCTTATTTGTTTCTTCTCTGTGGAACATTTCTTGGAATACTTTCTGTAGGTTTGGTTTTGTGATCATATAATTGTAAAGCTGAGTTTTGTCATGTAAAGTTTTTCTTTCACCATCTCTTATGAGGGAGACTATTGCCAGGTAGAGTAGTTTGGGTTGGAAGCCATAGTTTCTTAAAGTTTGGAGAGTTTCATTCCAGGCCCTTCTAACTTTCAGGGTTTCCATTGAGAAGTCTGAAGTAATTCTGATGGGGTTATCTTTGAAAGTGGTGTGCTGTGTTTCCCTAGCTGATTCTAGGATTTTCTCTTTGGTGTCAATGATTAAAGTCTTAATGATAATATTTCTTGGGGAGTTTCTCCTTTGGTCCAGTCTGTTTGGAGTTCTGTTCGCTTCTTGTATCTTGATGTGCCTTTCTTTTAAGAGACTGGGGAAGTTTTCTTCAGTTATTTTGTTAAATAAGTTCTCCATGCCTTTGGTCTGAAATTGTCCTTCCAGCATTCCAGTGATTCCGATATTAGGATGTTTAAATGTATCCCAGAATTCCCTCATATTCTATTCACTGGATCTTTTGAATTTACTGAAATTTTTGAACTCTCGAACTGTTTCTTCCATCCTGTCTTCCAGATCACAGTTTCTATCCTCCACTTCACTGACTCTATTCTTTCAGCCTCTAGAGAGCTTTGGACTTGTTCAATTAAGTTTGCATTTTCTACTACTTTCCTATGTATCACTTCCATTGCTCTGTCCACCTCCCTTTGCACCTCATTTTCTGATTTTCTTGATGATTCTTGGAATTCATCCTTGCATTTATTTATGTTTTTCTTTAGTTTGGCCAGCTGATTTTTAAGGTCCTCTTTTTTTTTTTTTTCACTCTCCCTCAACTCTCTTAGCTCTCTTTGAATTCCTTCCAATGTCTTATCATATTGCTCTAGCTTAGTGATGGTAGCATCCACACGATTATCGGTCCTTTGTTGCTTTCCTGCAAGTTCTAGCAGTAGGTTGGTCAGGGTTGCATTTCTCATAGCTTCCACTTGATACTTTGATGCTATTAACTCTTCTATATTTTGGTTAGATGTAATCCTTGTTGGACTGGGTGATCTATATGGATTTTCTTGCATTTTATTTTTCATGTTATTTCTTTTGCACTGTGGTCTACCTATGACAGTGTATGGGCAGGTAGGTGGGTGGACCAGCCTGGGCTCTAGCTCAGTGACAATCCAAGGCAGCCTGGGGCAGTTGCTATGCAGCCTGGGTTTTTGCTCTCTCTTGCCAAAGCTGCCTATCTACTGCCTGACAGGAAAAGGTTGCCTAAATTCTCACCCAGTAATGCACCAAAGCTGTCTGCCTTCTAGCTTGGATGGGTACTGATGTAGCAAGCCCTGAAGCTGTACAAACTGTGGCTGGGAACACTGGGATCTGCAAACAGTCTGTGCTCTCCCACCACAGGGGAGTGGGAGATGGGCAGTGACGGACAGGTAGGGGATAGCACCTGAGCTGGTGCTAGTGACTCAGTGTGGGGTTGTGTGGCCCTTGCTGTGGGACTGGTCTTGCTGCACTTGCAATTATAGTGCAGAGGTAGCTGCTGCGTGCATGGAATCGGGGCACAGCAGAGGCTGGTCAGAGGGGCACGTGATCAGAGCACAGCAGCTCAGGGTCTGGCTGCCGTCTTATCATAGTGGCAGTGGTCCCCACGGGTGTGCAAACCGAGCGCAGCGCAGTGGGCCGGCGGGCATGATCAGAGCACAAGGGCAGAGGTTGACGCGGGTGTGGAGATTCTCATGAGTTTGCGAATGGAGCACAGCGGTGGAGGGCCCGGCGGGTGTGCAAACAGAGCACAGTAGTGGAGGCCCGTGGGTTTGCGATCAGAGCCCAGTGCAGCGGGCTCGTGGGCGCGCGATGAAAGCACAGCCACTTGGGGCATGGGTGCAGCAGCTGTATGGGGGGGGTAGACTACCCACCCAAGAAGGGTTCCTGATTCCCTTTTTTTCCCCACTCTGTGCCCTCCCACTGGCAAGAAGACCCTGATAACCCTTAATTTCTTGCCTTTATTTCCCTGGTATTTGCAGTGCAGCTAGGCAGTCACCATCTTGGCCAGAAATCCCATTAAAGTATATTTTAGTTACCTCATTGAAGCTGAATATTATAAGAAGGGAGAATTTTAAGAAAATAATTTATTTGCCATTTCTATATGCTTACATGTGCAATGTTGCTTAGTGTTGTTCAGCTATTTTATACTTAGAAAGTTTTGCTCAGCTTAATAAAACAATTTCTTTCTTTTAGCTACTTACTAAAAATATTACCATATCTATAAGAACCATAGTGTATTGTCACTCATCCAGGTTTTATAGATTCACAGAAGATAATGAGAAATCTACAAATTGGAAATAAGAGAAGCAGGGATTATGTGAGCCAAGAAACGAGAGAAGAGGATCTGGAGAATTTCTGAAGGACAAGGAGAAAGTAGACAAAATTACATAATTAGATCATCTGACAGCGACCAAGAACTATACAACAGGAAGACAAACCAGGAATTGCAGTAGACCTGGGGAAATCCTGAGGAGGTGTGGAGCTATGAACACTCAGATAGGGGTGCAGTGATCATGGTTAAGCTGCTCCTGTATTCAATGTCTGGTCAATAAATAATAGAAGTTGATAGTGGGATAATATTAGATTTTTCCAGCTTTTATTAAAAATGACAGAAAACTCTAAAAATCTGAACACATAAGCCTATCATAATAAGTAAAAATATGTTTGTAGATTAACATGAGAAAATGACATTAGAATGCTAAGGCAAAAGAATGTTCTTAAATTCAAGTATGGAGCCCATATGACTCTAGCGTGTTCATAGGAAAATAACTGAATGCTTTTATGAGCAGTTTTGTTTCTACAATATATGACAGGAAGAAAAGAAACTGAGAATTTTGATTCTAGCCCAGAGCTCAGTGGAGTAGTTAGTAAGATTTTCATAAAAGACAAGACTAGTTTTTCAAGAGCTCATCATTTCTGCTTCATTGACTAAACAGACAATTTTTTTCAGACAACTGAAAATTGCTTTCTTTTATTCAGGCATATCTGTGAAATCACTTTTCTCTCAAAAGATTAAAAAAAAACAAAAAACAAAAAACAAACCTTTCCAGGACTCTGTGTATAAGAGTGTCATTTAAATGGAGTAGAGAATTCACTGTTGTTCATGGACCCTACTGTATCTTCAATTAAGAAAAGAGAGGGATTAAGAAAATGTGTGCTTTCAGCTTATTAAGTGTTATAGTAAATTTTTCATCTTATGCTGATATTTGAAGATGAGTAACAAGGCAATATATGAGGTGGTGGTAAGTCCAGTGGTATCTGATCTAATTATCTTTAATAAAGAGGAAGTATACTATTTATTTATTTATTATGAATTAGTTTTGTGCTCATTGAATACAGTCAAGTTGGTACCATTGTTAGCCTCCTCCATGTCCTACCCCCTCCTCCGGCCCCTCCTTGATCAGGTATATGGGTCATGCATTGTGGAGTTAGCCCCCAGTTATGGGTAGGAAGAAATGTCTCTGTGTATACTATGATTTTTATGCATGTATGCCCATGTGTGCATGCATGTGTGTGCATGTGTGTGTGTGTGTGTGTGTGTGTGAGAGAGAGAGAGAGAGAGAGAAAGGGCACACACACAGTAATGCACCAAAGCTGAGAGAGAGATACAGATGATGAGGTATATCTGTGTGCATGTCCATCCCATGAGTGAAGGCCAGAGGTCAATATTAAGTGCTTTCCTCTGTCACTCTCCACCTTATTTTTGTGATCTCACACTAAACCTAGAGATCTCTGATTGTGTTAGACTAGTGAGCAGACTCCTGTCTCATCCTTCCTAGTGCTGGGATTACAGGTATGTACCACTGTACTTGGTTTTTTTACATGGGTGCTGGGGATTGAGCTCATATTTTCATGCGTGTACAGCAAGTCCTTTACCCACTGAGCCATCACCATGTCCCCAGTTAGCAATTCAAGATTTAAGGTCTCTAGTGTAGATATTAGGTCCAAAAAATTATTTATTTATTTTTATTTATTTATGTGAGAGCGACAGGCAGAGAGAGAAAGAGGCAGATAGAGAGAATGGGCACACCAGGGCCTCTAGTCACTGTGAATGAACTCTAGACCTGTGCACCCCCTTGTCCATCTGGCTTATGTGGGTCCTGGGGAATTGAGCCTCAAACTGGGGTCCTCAGGCTTCACAGGCATGTGCTTAACTGCTAAGCCATCTCTTCAACCCCAACAATTTATTTTTAAAAGGTGTCCTCCCCCAACATCTTTCAGAAGTATTATCTTGGTTTCTACATTAAGTGGATTAGTAAACACACATGTACATGCATATACACATATATGTAGACCATAGAAATTGTTTAGTTAACAATTCTACCTGTAATGAGGTAGGTAAGGCTATCTAGAATTTGCCTGGCATTGTAACCTCATAATCTATAATTATTAGGGAAATATTGTTTGAAGAAAAAAACTAAACTCATCTTGCAGATGTGACTGCATTCAGTTTTGGTTGAACTCCTAACTATATATGTAAATGAGATGGAAGTGAACTTCAGAAGAGGGAGGGAATTAGTCAGAGCAGGGAGAAGAGATGGGAGAGGGTAATGGGAGCTTTATATGGAATGAGCTCTCTAATTTAGAGATTTCTGGCTTCCTGAAGGAGTGATTTAAAAGCAGGTGCTCATAACCCTTGTTTTCTGAAGGATAATATGTACATGAAAGCTATTTAAATCCTGTGTTATATGAAGTCCAAATATCTTAAATCCAGTTAGTTGAAAAAAAAAGACTTCCTACTTTGAACCCAAAAATTTTGACAAATTGGCTGAATCTTGTTTTCTGTGGAAATGATACATTTATCTATGATCCAAAAGTAAATCTGTTCCTTTCATTTTCAATGTGTGGTACAAATGTGTTTAGAATATGCACTATGTATTTATTTTTGGGAATACTTATTACTGTGCCAATGGGTATGCCTTTTATCAAAAATGCATGTTTCAGCAACAGATGTTTAAATTGTACTTCCACTCTGGAGCAAGTAAAATTATTTTTGAGTGTCAAAGTAAATAAATATAGCAGTTTGACTGATATCTTCCAATTTGAACACATCCTGAAGAAACAACATGTTTTTTGGCAGGCACCATAGGAAAGAATTAGCTAATACATATCCAACCTGGCCTTTCTCAGACTGCTTAAGTAGGATGAATATATGTGATATGAAGGGCATTTGTGGGTGATAATCTGAAGTTGAATGGAAATATCTTCAGTAGAATGATGTTAGAACACTGAAAATAGATCAAAATGTAATTATATTTTTGAAGTGTTTGCATTCTTCCTGTATCCCACTTTTATGTTCCCATTTGTTGGTTGCTTTTTATGCACAAATATTGTTAAACTGGAAAAATAAGTGGTTTGTACATTATTATCTGCATAATGAGTTGTCTTTGCTTGTCTCTGACTTTGCCACTTGAGTATTATCTGTGGCTATTTTTCACATCCGAGTATAATTATTTCCAGTGCCCAGTGTTTCCTCTGGCCTCACTCACCTTTTCAAAACATGTTAGGCTACTGGCTCAGCTGCTCTCTACCAAAGCCCAGTTCTTATTTTCCCTTCCAGGTTCTACAGGGAGAGAGTCTACAAACACAAGGCTTTACTGCAGTCAGCAGAGCTTATATGCAGAACTATTACAGCACTGTCTTCTTCAGAAGATTCTTCTAACTTAATTCACTTATAGTTAAGGCATTGTGGCATTGTTTTGAAAAGCACAAACCATAGCAACCTAATCAGGTCTTTCTCCATCATGGTATTTCCAAAAGGGTATTGGATTGTATGTTAGCTTTAGATGTAGGATAGAAAGTATGTGTATGTATGTGTTTGCATGCACACGTGTGTATGTGGCAAGATTCATAGCTTATTTCTACTTCACTATCTAAAAATGGCCCTTTTCTTTTTAATCATTTGTCTTTGTCAATGGTTTATAAGATAAGCCTATGATAAGATAAACAAAACTTACCAGAGAAAAGATACACTTTTCCAATATCCGTGTGCAGGTGGGGATTTCCTTCTTTTGTCTGAGTGACTAAGCATAAAAAAAGTCATTACTATTGTATGATTAGCTCCTTAGTAATCAAACAGCTGTGAAGCCATGTCAGATTCTATTTGAGGATGTGTAGTAGTCAAGATTCTTAACAGAACATGGAACAGATATCTCTCTCCCTCTCCCTCTCTGTCTCTCTGTCTCTGTCTCTCTCTCTCTCACTCTCACACACATACAACATAATGTATAATAAATAGTTCTATATACTGAGAAGTCCAGATTCAGTGGAGCTGGTGATAGTTTCTGAAGTCTTGAGAGCAGGAGAGTGGAGGGTAACTCAACTGGTGCCTGAATCTTAGCCGCCACCTTCTTCTCCTTCTTCTTCTTCTCCTCCTCCTCCTCCTTCTTCTTTCTTTTATTTATTTATTTTTTTTTTTGGTTTTTCAAGGTAGGGCCTCATTTCAGCCCAGGCTGACCTAGAATTCACTATGTAGTCTTAGGGTGGCCTTGAACTCGTAACAATACTCCTACCTCTACCTCCTGAGTGTTGGAATTAAAGGCATACAACACTATGCCTGGCTCCTTAACCTTTTATTCTATTTGGGCTCTCAATGTGTTGTATAAGTCTCACCATATCAGAACTTGTGTATGAATATATGATTAATTTTAATAAGCTAATTTTTGTGTATGCTCATTGTTTAAGGTCCATTTCCATTCTTTTGCTGTGTATATTTTTATCAGCATCACTTGTTGATTGATCCATCCTTCCTCTTTTATGTTCTTGGCACATTTGACAAAGATCAGTTGACTATACCTTTTGGAGTTCATTTCTGTGTTTTGTATTCTATTTATGTACATGCTATCTTCATACCATACTGTTTGATTGCTATATTTTGTAGTGTATTTTGAAATCAGGGTATTTGATGGGTCCAGTTTTGTTCATTTTTTCATAAATGCTTTGTTTACTGGGGGTATTCTCCAGGCATTAATTTAGTATTGTTTTTTACAGTTTCTATAAATATCCTATAAAAATTTTAGTATTTTTTTGCATTGAATTTGTAGAACATTTTGGGTATGATGGACATGTTAACATGATTAAGTTTTCTAAATGATGAACAAGGGAGATCTTTCTTCAGCATTATTTTTTTAAACTATTATAACATTTCATAGAAATGAAGATATTGTATGTGGATTTTTGTTTAGTTTCATCTAATGTTTTGAGGTTCTTATAGATGATTCTTTTATTAACATTTGTTAATTCATTGTTGGATATTCTGTATTTATGTACAGCTGGTTTCTACTTGTTAGGTACTATGAAGCAAGCTCCACTAATAATTCCAGTTCAAGTCTTTGTATATGTAGGAGTAGAGTTACAGGTGATATGTTAAATGAGTTTTACTTTATAAAATCCTGTTAAGAAGTTTTTCAGGATGGTTGTAAAATTTTCTATTCCTACCATCTGTTTATTTCAGTGCAAACTTATCAAAATTGTTTTCCAGTTGTTTGAATTGCATTCACTCTAATGGATGTGTGTTGGTATCTCATAGTGTTTTTTTTTTTTCCACAATTCCTGATGTCTATTCATGTTTGTTAATATACATACTTTTTGGTTAATTATTTAAGTCTATTGCCCACAAAATTGAGTTGCTTATATTCTTAAGTTCATAAGACTTTAAATACTTTATACATTTTAGTCAATATATGCTTTGTAATTATTTTCACCCATGTTGTATATTGATTTTTCATTTTTTTTTAAATTTTATTTATTTGAGAGCGACAGACACAGAGAGAAAGACAGATAGAGGGAGAGAGAGAGAATGGGCACGCCAGGCCTTCCAGCCTCTGCAAACGAACTCCAGACACGTGCGCCCCCTTGTGCATCTGGCTAACGTGGGACCTGGGGAACCGAGCCTCGAACCGGGGTCCTTAGGCTTCACAGGCAAGCGCTTAACCGCTAAGCCATCTCTCCAGCCCGATTTTTCATTTTTTAATGAAGACATTACCAGTGTTTTAGTAGTGTCTTTTAAACAACAGATAATTAATTTAGTTTATTCTAGTTTTTAAATTTTTAATTGTTTTTGTGTCCTAAATAAGAAATATTTGAGTTAGCCAAAGGTGATAAGATTTTTCATATTTTTTTATTTTTTCCTAGAAGTTTTATAATTTTAGTTACATTTAGGTTTACATTATTAAAATTGAGTCTATGCTGGTATAATTTGTTTAAAGGGGTTCTTGCCCTTCCAGTTGACCTAACATTTATAAAAACATCTGTTGAGGACTGGAGAGATGGCTTAGCAGTTAAGTGCTTGCCTATGAAACCTAAGGACTCCAGTTTGAGGCTCAATTCCCCAGGACCCATGTTAGACAGATGCACAAGGGGGCAAACACGTCTGGAGTTTGTTTGCAGTGGATGGAGGCCCTGGCGTGCCCATTCTCTCTCTCTCTCTCTGCCTCTTCCTCTCTCTGTCTGTCACTCTCAAATAAATAAAAAAAAAAAAATCTATTGAACAGAGAGTCTAGACCATAGGTCTGTTTTGTGGCTTTCAATTCTGTCTCACTAATTTGAAATATATTCATATCTAGATATCCATACATATATATTTAAACTGATAAGTATATATAAAGAATATAGGAGATACTCCTTTAGTAGGTTTAAAATAGTTTATTTCTTTAACCTGTCTGTAAATCTTACTTCTTATATCTCTTATATAATAGAAGACTCAATTTTATTTGAAATATGCATGCAATTGTTGATTTTCATTTACTGACATCTTTTACTTTTATTTTAAATAGCACCCTAATTACAAATGCATGTATACACACACACACACACACACACACACACACATTCACCATCAACACATACCCATAACATACTTGCATTTCTGTGTCTGGACTGTCAGTTTCTCTGTGGCTCTTGTTTTGTATTCCTGTACTTATCGTGCTGTTTTCATGTACATGATTATGGTTCTCATTTACAGCAGAGAATATCACCTGTAAAGATTCTTCATTTCAAAAATGTTTTGGCTATCACCTCACCTTTATGCTTCCAGATGATCTTTTCTACATCTTGATTTCTTTCCTCAGTAGAGAAATGCTAACATTTTCTTTTTGAAAAAGAATGGAATTTTTTTTTTCAGCTTATGTACTTTGTGACAAAGCAACTCTACAGGCTAGAAAGAGACCAAACAGAACATGTTTGTGCTTGCCTTCACAGTGGAAACAAGCCGGCATGTAGATGTGGTTATGATGCAATGCATTTAAAAGCAAGAGCAATAATAATAATAATAATTAATAGCACATCTTAATTAATATGGGGTCTCATATCCCCCAGGCATCCACAGAACTATAACTCAAAGTGTATTTTCTAGTCAAAAGGGGAGAAGTGATTAATAAAGACCGGATTTGTAAATCAGCTTGATTCTCTGCATATCCTGCCAAATGATTCAGAAATATTTTGTAAAATCTGTGAAATAGGAATAACTTTTGGATATAGTCAGAGTTACCTGATCATTTTCTGAATAAAATATCTTATGTACTAATAGTTATGAATTTTATGTAATTGGCCCCTTTCATTGTTCTTTTAATGAGACATCTTAAGGTAAAAATAAATTCGAGTTTGTAGGCAATCTAAACTTTCCTAGGTCCAATGAAACCTTCAGCATTGACAATATTTTGAAATATGGTTTCAATGCATGGATGTCTCTAATAGAAGTGGTCTCTCCAGCTTGAGATTCTAGGGTCATCTACATCATCCACTGATTGTCACCATGATGCTCCTGCCATGCCATCCACCTTTAGAGAATGAGAGTTGTGCTGCACCTCTTGTGAGATGTAAAGCTAGCGTGGTCTGATATAGTAGAGGTAGGCAGGGATCTTTGGGTTGCGGTTTCAAGGGATGAGAACACAGACTGGCTAAAGACAGTGATGTAACTGCCCTGGCTGGAAAAGAGACACTGTAAAGATTCCTGAGTCCCATCCTTTGACTATCAAACTACTCATTTTATTTTTATTTATTTTGGTGCTTAGGCCTGCACCTAGGGCCTTGTGTTTACTACACAAGTGCCCATGCACTGAGCTAAACCCCAACCCCTTATGAGACTATTGAAACAATGGACCCCAAAGCATTAAAAATTTACCCAGAATACCATCCTTGGGGAAGAGAAAGACTGAAGCCCTGGTGCTAGCCAGAAAAGGAACTTTACTCTCAGTAAAAGATTTCACACAGTTCTGACGACTTAAATAAACAAACACATACTTCCTGGATACTGTTTCATCATCTGTACATAATTGTACCATGCATATTATGTGTATTCATATGTGCTTATCATTTGTATTCCTTGTTTCATAAGATTGTCACTGAAGATCAGTTATTTAATCTAGTGTTAGAAGAATGAGTGTTTCCAAGATAAAAGAGAAAGGATATTTATTATAGACATAGTACTTGAAAAGTTCATGAATATGCATAAAACAGAAGAAATATGTGGCAGGGAGTATGAAGCTTTGATGTTATCCTAGTCTTACTATTTTTCTTATTGATTTGTAGAAACTTTATAATGATATTAATCTTTCAATCTTGGATCCTCTATAAGTTTCCTCAATTTATTTTTCTCCTTTTATGTTTCACAAAAGCTCTTTCTGTACAACAAACAATGTAAATATTTTTAATTGTATTTATTAATTTATTTTTCAATGTGGGTATAATATATTTGGATAATATCTTTGTTTGTGAAAATAGTAATGTATAAGGCAAACAAAATCTCTTAGTCCATATATTCCATTTGAAAGAGGGAGGAAAGAAGAGAGGAAGTGCAGGCAAGTGTGAGAGAGATAGTAACATGCTATTTAATGCTACCATATTGAGAAACCAATCAGAATATAGGACTATGTGGCTGTAGCACAATGAGTAAGAGGGGAAGGGAGGTGACAGATGACAAGATAAAAAAAGCAAGAGGCCAAAATTGATGAATTATAGGCCAGAATTGGTTATTTATAAAGCAGAAGTCATTGAATTATTCTGATCAGATGAGTCATGGGTCCATGTTATTTGAGAATGAGTTCATTCAGACTGCTGTGCAGACACTATTCTTTTTGCTTTTAGTGTTTTTATTTTTATTTATTTATTTGAGAGAGGAAGAGGCAGAGAGAGGGAGAGAGAGAATGGGCACACTAGGGCCTCCAGCCACTGTAACCAAATCTCAGACATATGTGCCCCCTTGTGCATCTGGCTTATGCGGGCCCTGGGGAATCAAACCAGGGTCTATTGGCTTTGCAGGCAAATTCCTTAACTGCTAAGCCATCTATTCAGCCTCATACACCATTCTTTAGAGGAGTCGAGAGTAGAAGCAGTGAGACTAGGACATTGCTTTTTCATCAGAAAAGCCACTGACTTGGTCTATAGAAGAGCAGGTAATAAATAGTGATCAGATTTTGTACATTTTAAGGGCAGAGCTGAACAGAATTTATTTATGGTTGAGATTTTGGGTGTAAGAGACACATCAGGAACAATTTTACCATTTGGGTGGGGGTGCTAAGAGATGAATTTGCCATTTATTTGGATCCTAGCATGCTTATTTTGTGGGGAAGGACAGTATGACATAACAAGAAATGTCAATAGAAATTGGATGAACCTAGATTTCAATAGAGATGACTTGATTAGAGCTTCTTTATGTATGAATGGCATTTAAAGGCATGGGGTTGAATAAGACCACCTAAGTGATCATAAACCCAAGAATTACTCTCTCTCTCTCTCTCTCTCTCTCTCTCTGTGTGTGTGTGTGTGTGTGTGTGTATACATATGTGACTTGTGTCTTTGACAAATAAATAATTGGACAAAACAACATACTATGAAACAATGGTTTAGACTTGTTCCCATTAAAATCTATTAATATTCTTTCTATTCAAGAAATAAATTTACTTATATTAAGTAATTTTAGAATTATAACTTCAGATTTAGGGTCTTTGGAGATAATTATTTAATAGAAGAAATTATCCCCAGGAGATCATTTTGAAGATCACCGTGTAGACCACCTTACATAGTAGTATGATTTGTTCTTTATACTTTCAATCCTCTTGGAGAATTTACCATTTGAAGCTACATGTGACTTATGTGTAGAAATAAATTATTGGAAAACAAAGCATTCTGCTCACATATTTCAACTCCTTGTGATATGGAAACTAATGTCAAGGAGCTAACTACTTGTATGACCAAAATGAATGCCTTCTTATTGAAAATAGAGTTGCTAGGTGTTTTCCATGCTAACATGTACTTAACTTCTGAGTGTAATGTATGAAATCCTTGTTTTGGGAAACTGGAACACCTTTTGTAGATGAGTGGTAAAAGGAGGAGCCTAGAAAGAACAAATGTTTGATAATAGCTATGGCTACGTTTGTAATTGACATAAAGAAAACACATAAATGTTTCCTACTGTTTTTCATAGGCACATAATTTCAAATCACATCTACCTGAAAAGATATTTCTCAAGTTGAGTTTAATAGAGGTTGATATTATTTAGAATATTTTATGACTCTAGTGATTTTGTTTTATAAGGACGTAATAGTTATGAGTATTTTCTTGAGATAATTATCTTTACTTGCTTTACCTTTCATTCCTTGAAAGTGTCAAGCATTGGCTGATTTTGGAGAACCATGAAGACACAATGAGTATAGAAAAGAGGAAGTTGGTATTTTAGTTTTTAGTTTTAGTTTATTCTAAAGCTCTGTACTCCCTTTATAACTCGTTCTTTTCCTGAAATTACTGGTATCTAACACACTATGATATGTTACAGGTTATGTAACACAGCAAATTGTCATCAAATGTATAAGTGTCTGAAAAAGCATAAGCATATTTATGAAGCCAAATTTCCTGTGGAAATTCATGTGTCTTTAGTTTATATGAGCTAATATTCTCATAATTCCTCTGAGAGAAATCACCATGCAGGAGAGGTTTTACCTTACATAAGGACTCAGACTATTCAAATATGTAACATTATCTATTAGGGTCTTGGAATAATTTTCTTATCATTGGTGTCATTAGATAGAAGGTCATGTAATATAGACTCTAAATGACAAGGCATCCAAAAAGGGAAAAAATGATTAGAGTGAAAAAGACCATGGGCAAAACATGAAGAAAAACATGCAAACCTAAACAGAGGTCTTTTCTTGTTTGGATAGTAGTAGAAAAATAAGATATGGATCTAGATTTTAAAAATAATAATATTGATTAGCTATAGCTTGGAGAAGATTTCTTTTGCTTGCTCATTAGTCAACTATTGTTTGAGTTAGATAAACAATTGACTTTTAGACATTTACTTAATAGTAAATATTTTTCAATTATAACAAAGTGAATTTCAGATAACAGCTTTTATGACCCTATGTCCAGATTTTTGCTTTATTTATGCTAGAGTTTTTCACAGAATATAATAATAATTTACTTTTTCAGAGGAACTAGTTTTCCTTCATTTATTTGTGGTTTAGAAAATATGACTTTTGAAATAAGAGACTTCAGGCCAAGATGGCAACCGCTTAGCTGCACTGCAAATCCCAGGGTAAGAAAGGCAAGACATTAAGGGTTTTCTGGGTCTTCTGGTCAGTGGAAGGGCTCAGAGGGGGGTAAACAGGGAATCGTGGATCCCCTCGGGGGTGGGTAGACCACCCTCCCACCAAATAGCTGCTGCAACCCACCACCACAGCCCACCCTGTGCCCACTGCCAACCTCCTTCGCCGGGCCTGCCACTGCTGCACTCCTATAGATCCCTAAGTGCGGAAGCTTAAACTGCTCTGCACATTTGCCCACATTACTGCTCCTGCAAGAGCACATTCAGCGAGCCCAGTCCCACAGCAACTGCCACACAAGACAAGACTGTGTCTCTCTCTTGCACCAGCTCAGGTGCCATCCCCCATTCTCCTGTGCTGGGGGAGCGCAGACTGATTCCGGGTCCCAGTTTTCCCAGCCAGAATTTGGGCTGCTTCAGGGATTGGTACCTCAGTCCCCCTCCAACCTCGAAGGCAGGCAGCTTTGGTGTATTACCGCTTGAGAATTCAGGCAACTTTGGCACCCCTGTCAGGCAGTAGATAGGTGGCTTTGGCAAGTGGAAGCCAAAGCCCAGGCTGCTTGGCAAATACCCCAGGCTGCCTCAGATTCCCAGGCTAATCCACCCACCTATGTGCCTATACACTGTCATGGGCAGACCACAGCACAAAAGAAATAAAATGAAAAATCAAATGCAAGAAAATCCAGTTAGATCACCCAGTCCTACAATGAATAATACATCTAACCAAAACATAGAAGAGTCATTAGGATAAGAACATCAAATTCAAGCTATGAGCAATGCAACCTTGACCAACCTACTGTTAGAACTTGAAGGAAAGCAACAAAGGACTGACAATCATGTGGATACTACCATCACAAATATAGAATAAATTGATAAGAGATTAGAATGAGTTCAAAGAGAGTTAAGAGATATGAGGGAGAGTGAAAAAAAAAAGAGGACCTTAAAAATCAGCTGGCCATACTAAAAGAAGACATAAAGAAATGCAAAGATGAATTCCAAGAATCATCAAGAAAATCAGAAAATGAGGTAAAAAGGGAGCTTGACAGAGTCAATGGAAATGATACATAGAAAAGTAGTAGAAAATGCAAAGTTAATTGAACAAGTCCAAAACTCTGTAGAGGCTCTCAAGAATAGAGTCAGCGAATTGGAGGATAGAAACTTTGATCTGGAAGACAAGATTGAAGAAACAGTTCAAGAGTGAAAAAATTTCAGTAAGTTCAAAAGTTCCAGTGAACAGAACATGAGGGAATTGTGGGATGCACTTAAACGTCCTAATATCAGAATCATTTGAATACCAGAAGGAGAAGAATTTCATTCCAAAGGCATGGAGAACTTATTTTAAAAAATAATTGAAGAAAACTTCCCCAGTCTCTTAAAAGAAAGGCACATCAAGATACAACAAGCCAACAGAACTCCAAACAGACTGGACCAAAGGAGAAGCTCTCAAAGACATATTATCATTAAGACTAAACATTGACACCAAAGAGAAAACCCTAAAAGTGGCTAGGGAAAAACAGCACACCACTTTCAAAGATAACCCCATCAGAATTACTTCAAACTTCTCAATGGAAACCCTGAAAGTTAGAAGGGCCTGGAATGAAACACACCAAAGTCTAAGAACCTATGGCTTCAAACCCAAATTACTCTACCTGCCAAAAGTATCCCTTATAATAGATGGTGAAAGAAAAACTTTCCAAAACAGAACTCAGCTTTACAGTTATATGAACACAAAACCAAACCTACAGAGAATATTTCAGGAAATTCTTCTCAGAGAAGAAACAAATAACCAAACTCAAATACCTACAAGAAGCAGATCACAATAACCCAACTCAGAGTAGGACCAAAAAACTTCAAAGTCCATGAAAACAGAAACACACATCTACCACCACAATATGGCAGGAATCAAATCAAATCTAATAGTCATTACCCTAAATATTAATGGCCTTAATTCACCCATCAAGAGACAAAAGCTAACAGGATGGATAAAAAAATTGGACCCCTCAATCTGTTGCCTCCAAGAAACCCACCTCACCACTGACAGACACCTCCTCAGTGTGAAAGGACAGAAAACAATATTCCAAGAAAATGGATATTAGAAAGAAGCAGGTATAGCTATATTAATATTGAATACAATAGACTTCAAACCAAAAACAATCAAAAATGACAAAGAAGGCTACTTCCTACTTATCAAAGGAATGATCCATCGAGAGGATATTACAATCATAAATCTGTATGCACCAAACACAGGGGCACCACAGTTCATAAAACAAAACCTACTTGACAATAAAACAGTAATAACCACCAACACCATCATAGCTGGGGACCTCAATACACCATTATCAGTAACAGATCATCCAAACAGAAACTCAACGGGGAAGTAAAAGAGCTCAACAAAACCATTGATCACTGAGACCTAATGGACATCTACAGAACTTTCCACCCCAAATCCACAGACTACACATTCTTCTCAGAAGCCCATGGAACATTCTCTAAAATTGACCATATACTGGGTCACAAAGACTGCCTCCCCATATTTAGGAAAATTGACACAAATCCCTGTATGACATCAGATCACAATGCTATATTGCTAGAAATCAACAACTAAAGACCCACCAAGAATCCCAATGGCACCTGGAAACTGAACAGCACACTTTTAAAAAATAAATGGATAGTGGATGAAATAAAAAAGGAAAATACAAAATTCCTGGAATTGAATGACAATGAGAACACCTCATACCAAAGTTATGGGACACAATGAAGGTGGTCCTCAAGGGAAAATTCACAGCACTCAATGCTAAGAAACTGCATTTTGCATTTGTTTTTTAAAATTTTTACTTGGTTAAACAATGTGTTGCTTGGACAGATCTTGGTCATTTCCCCCAGTCACCTATGTAGCGCCTTCTGGCACTAGACACGCTGACTGTCTGGGGACTGACTCTCTCCTGGCTCACACAAGTGCAATAGTGGTACACAGCCATGGTGAGGAATCAATTGCTCTTGATTTGGCTAACTGATCCACTCAGTGGTACTAGACCCTTAGCTGGAGCTGGGAAACAAGTCAGAACCATACCCAAACACAAGCCCACTCTACAATATCAAGCTACCATCAATCACGGGGTATAAGAGGGCCTACACCTATCAAACTGTCTATCAAAAAAGTAAGTGTTATCTCAATTTCCCTGGTGCTAACTTACTCTCCGTTGGAGAATCTGCTTCTCTTTTCCAGATAGATGCAGATCCTAAGAAGAGAGCTGCCCCAACATACCTCAAAAGCGGCCCAACTGAAACTAAGGACAACAGGCGAAATAAGCAAGGGTGATGTTTTCCTGTGAACTGGATACCAGCACAAAGGGGAAGGAGATCAACGCAGAGAAAAATCAACTCCTACCAAATCAGAGAGCCAAAGCCTCAGAGGCCCCCAACACCTCAGCACTGAAGCAGACCAAAAATGAACCCAACATGGCTCAGGGAAATCTTGCAGAAGAGGGGCCGGAAAGAATGTCAGAGTTACATGTTGGGTCATGATTTGCAGAGACATTTATCATACTAATAACTGGGGGCTAACTCCACAATGCATGGCCCATTTTCATTAACAAGGAGGGTCTAATGGGAGGGGTAGATCACAGATGAGCCTAAATAATGGTACCAAACTGCCTGTATTCACTGAAATGAAAACTAATAAATTAAATTAAAAAAAAATTTTACTTGGAAATATTTTCATGTTTATACAAAACTTGCAAAGAAAATGTAGAACAGTTCTCTTCAGCCTTAATACTAAATTTCTAATTATTGGCATTTTAGCATATCTACCTTATCCCTATGTATAATATCACTCCCTCATCTGTCCATGTCTATTTCTCTGTAACCTGTATCTCTTATCCATCCATCTATAACATATATCTACTGCTATCATCTATCACATTTCTTTTATTTCTACAGTAGTGTATTTTTAGAAGTGTTATTCCCTGTTATTCCTAAGTCTGTCACTGTGTACTTCCTACTTCCCCAAAATATAATATATAAATGCATATGCATTGTGTATAAATAATATATAAATGTAATAAATTAATATTTACATGAGATTGCAATATAACTCACAAATCCCATTGAAATTTCTGTGATTATTGTACCTTTCAAGTAATAGATGAAAAACGGAGAGAAAAAAAAAAAATTATCCCATTCTTTTCTACTTGAGGTACTATTTCATAAAACACAGAAAGATCCCAAATCAATAACATAACCATCCACCTAAGGGCACTGGAAAAAAAAAAAAAAGAAAAAGAAAAATCCAAACCAAAGAGCTCCAGAAGGAAAGAAATAATTAAATTCAGAGCAGAAATTAATGAACTGGAAACCAAGGAAGCAATTAAGACAATTGACAAAACAAAGAGCTGGTTCTTTGAAAAAATAAACAAGATTGAGAAACCCCTGGCCAATTTGATCAAGCAAAAAAAGGAGAAGCTTCAAATTAACAAAATTCAAAATGAAAAAGGAGAGATCACAACAGACATAAGTGAAATTGGGAGAATCATCAGTACTTTTTGCCAAAACCTCTACTCCACAAAACTGGAAAATGTTGAGGAGATGGATAAATTCCTGGATACATACCAACTATCAAAGCTAAACTCAGAGCAGATTAATCACCTCAATGAACCCATCACACTCATGGAGATTGAAAAAGTAATAACAAACCTCCCCCAAAAGAAGAGTCCAGGACCAGATGGCTTCTCAGCTGATTTCTATGAAACCTTCATGGAGAACTCAAACCAATCTTCCTCAAACTGTGCGACACAATTGGAGAACAGGGAAAGTTACCCAACTCCTTTTATGAAGCTAGTATCACCATAATTCCAAAACCAGGCAGAAATACCACAAGAAAAGAAAACTACCGGCCTATTTCCCTGATGCACTTAGATGCAAAGATCCTCAACAAAATCTTTACAAAACGAATCCAACAACACATCAAAAGCATTATCCACCTTGACCAAGTGGGATTCATCCCAGGAACACAGAGGTGGTTCAACATATGGAAATCTGTCAATGTAATACACCACATAAACAAGGTTAAACATAAAAACCACATGATCATTTCAATAGATGCAGAAAAGATTTTTGACAAGATACAAGATCACTTCATGAACAAAACATTGGAGAGAATTGGCATGGTTGGTTCACATCTTAACATAATAAAGGCAATATACAAAGCCCCGAAGGCCCATTAATACTTAATAGAGAGAGATGGAGGAATTCCCATTAAGATCAGGAACAAGACAGGGTTGTCCTCTCTCACCTCTGCATTTCAATATAGTACTGGAAGTTCTAGCTCAAGCAATAAGACAGGAGAGGGAAATAAAAGGGATACAATTTTGAAAGGAAGAAGTTAAGTTAGCTCTATTCACTGATGACATGATTGTATGTAAGAGACCCTAGAGATTCCATCCAAAAACTCCTGAAGGTGATTAACCCCTATAGTAAAATTGCAGGATACAAAATCAATGCACAAAAATCAGTAGTATTTCTATATGCAAATGACAAAGATACAGAGAAAGAAATAAGGGACATAGTCCCATTTTCAATAGAAACAACAACAACAAAAATACCTTAAAATAATGTTAACCAAGGAAGTGAAAGATCTATACAATGAAAACAATCAAAAAAGAAATTGAGGAGGACTTGAGAACATGGAAAGAACTCCCATGCTCCTGAATAGGCAGAATTAACATTGTGAAAATGACAATCCTTTCAAAGGCAATATATAGATCTCATGCAATTCCAATTAAAATCCCTACAGTGTTCTTCACAGATATAGATAAAATGATCTCAAATTTCATATGGAAAGGCAGAAGGCCTCACATATCCAAACATATCCTCAGCAAAAGAAATGTCTCTGGTGGCATCACCGTACTGGATCTAAAGCTATATTCCAAAGCCATAGTAATAAAAACAGCATGGTACGGGCATAAAAACAGGAGTATAGACCAATGGAATAGACTTGAGGACCCGGACTTTGGGTCAAGCAACTATAGCTACTTGATATTCGACAAAGGCCTGAACAATATAGGCTGGAAAAAAGACAGCATCTTTAACAAATGGTGTTGGACAAACTGGATAGCAGCATGTAGGAAACTGGAACTTGATCCACACATTTCACCATGCATTACACTGAAATCCAAATGGATCAAAGACCTCAATATAATACCAGAATCTCATATACTACTGGAAAAAAATTTCAGAAGTACATTCCATGATATAGGAATGGAAAAAGACTTCCTGAACAAAACCCCAGTAGCTCACAATTTTAAATAGTCACTCAACCAATGGGATCACATGAAGTGAAGAGTTTCTTTACAGACAAGTATACAATAATCAAAGCCAATAGATTACCCACAGAACATGCTAGAACATGTTTGCAGGTTTTCCACCTGCAGAGGCCTAATATCTAGAATCTACAAAGAACTCAGAAATCTAAACAGTAAGATGCCAAGGACCCCACTCACAAAATGGGGCACAGAGTTGAACAGGCAGTTCACAGAGGAAGATATACAAATGGCAAACACACACTTAAGAAAATATTCATCACCCCTAATCATCAGAGAAATGCAAATTAAAACAACTATGAGATTCAACCTTACCCCAGTAAGGATAGTGAATATCAAAAAATCAAATGAAAATAAATGCTGGTGAGGATGTGGAGAAGTAGGAGCACTCATCCACTGTTGGTGGGAATGTAAAATGGTACAACCACTTTTAAAGGCAATATAGAGACTCCTGAAAAAGCTTACTATAGTGATACCAACAGACCCTGTTATTTCTTTACTGGGCATCTACCCTAAAACCTTTGAACCACAAGCCAGCGAGATTTGCTCACCCATGTTTGTAGTGGCTCAATTCATAATAGCTAAGAGCTGGAAGCTATCCAGATGTCCATCACTAGAAGAATGGATAACTAAGATGTGGTATATCTACATAATGGAATTCTATACAGAAGTAAGAAAAAAAGACACAAAGAAATTTGAAGAAAAATGGCTGAACCTGGAACAGATCATTCTCAGTGAACTTACCCAATCACAGATAAATTATCACCACATAGTCTCAACTCATCTAAAGCACCTAATCCAAATATACCCAAGATACCTTACATACCCAGGAAGCATCTCATGGACTAGAAACTAGGATGGATGGGGGTGGGGAGAGGGCATCAAAGGGGTGGGAAACACTAATCTAGACCCAAAGTGCAATGGCACCATAAAATTCTACTTCCTAAAAGACAGATCAAATGGCTATATCTTCACCAGGCCCTTACAGGAAACCCCTGAACCACAAGACAAGGGAGAGGGTAGGATCAAGTCTAACTTAAATCTTCTACATATTCCCTCCCTCCCTCTCCCTCCCCCCTCCTCTCTAAGTCTTGTATATTAGTTATCTTTTTCAACATTTTCTTAGTGGGTACTGACCTGTAACTCCCAGTACCAGCATGGGGCTATCACCCACAATGAGCTTTTGATCAGAGAAACCTACAAGGTTTCCTAAAAGAATGACATATTTCTGTCAGAGTACTTGATGACCCACCAAATGTTAGTGGTAAGACCCTATTGCTGAAGACACCATATGCAGCTGACACATAGAATCGAATGGCATGGCTGGAAGTCAGGAGAGTCAGTCCCCAGACAGTCAGTGTGTCTATTGCCAGAAGGTGCTACATGGGTGACTGGGGGAAACGAACAATATCTGTCCAAGCAACTCATGGTACAACCTACTCAGCAGCAAATAACCTGGTGTGATGCCCACATAAGTGCAATAGTGGCACACAGCCATCGTGGGGAACCAACTGCTCTTGATTTGGCTAACTGATCCCCTCAGTGGTACGGGACCCATAGCTGGAGCTGGGAAACAAGTCAGAACCATATCCAAACATAAGCCCACTCTCCAATATCAAGGTACCATCAATCGTGGGCTATAATAGGGCCTACACCTATTATATTCTCTATTAAAAAAAGTAATGGTATCTCATTTGTCCTGGTGCTAACTTACTCTCCATTGGAGAATATGCTTCTCTTTTTCAGATAGATGTAGATCCTAAGGAGAGAGCCACCCCAAAGGTGTGTATTTGAAATGATGGTGTGGATGGTGGTAGAATAGTTACCAAATGGAAAGATTAAGGCAGGAATAGAGAACTCACGATGCCATTTCTTACTGGGAAATCACTAAATCTCTGAGCAACTGTTCATATTTGTGAAGTAGAAATAGCATCAGCCATCTCAGTGTGTAATGGCAGCCTGAGAATTTCTCAGTAGGAGATTTGGGGTCAAAATTTGTTTTGAAGAGGGGTTACTATGGCATAGAGCTGTTGAAGGTTTGGGTTAAGTTGGATGCACGTTTGAGGTGAACTGGTAAAAATTTGGCAGGGGCCTAAAAATCTCCTAAATGACTTATGGACAACTCTACTACCTATAAGAACCTAGCTCAATATGCATGTATTTATTTATCTATCTTATCTGTCTATCTGTCTATCTATCTATCTATCTATCTATCTATCTATCTATCTATCTATCTATCTATCTATCTATCATCGATTCATGTACCTACCTATCTGTAATCATCTATTAATCTACTTATCTATATATTTATACATGCATATATTTATGTTCAAATGTATTTCAAATGTTGCAGTCTGGTTCACATTGCTGGTAGAAATCACCCAACCAAGAGCAGCTTCTGGGAAAAAGAGATTTATTTTGGCTTACAGGCTCAAGGGGAAGCTCCACGATGGCAGGGGAAAACGGTGGCATGAGCAGAGGGTGGACATCACCCCCTGGCCAACATAAGGTGGACCACAGCAACAGGAGGGTGTGCCAAACACTGGCATGGGGAAACTGGCTATAAAGCCCATAAGCCCACCCCCAACAGTACACTCCCTCCAGGAGGCATTAATTCCCAAATCTCCATCAGCTGGGAACCTAGCATTCACAACACCTAAGTTTATGGGGGACACTTGAATCAAACCACCACAGCATACATATTATATATATCCTATTTCTACTCAATATATTGAAAGGTAATACAGCAATAGTTGTATTAGATCACATGTATATAATCTATTGTTGCTTACTCTATAGCTTAGGCTAGCCTTGAAAGTGTGATTCTACTGTCTCAGTTTCCCAAACTCTGGTTTTACAGCACTGGCCACTATCTTAGGCTCCAATATTACTGTGTGCTTGTGTGTTCCATTACATTTTGTTTGTTTGTTTTTTGAGGAAGGGTCTCGCTTTGGCTCAGACTGACCTGTAATTCACTATGTATTCTCAGGGTGGCCTGAAACTTATGCGATCCTCCTACCTGTGCCTGCCAAGTGCTGGGATTAAAGACATGTGCCACCACGCCCGGCTTCTATTAGTTTTTTGAAATCTTGAAGCGAAAATTAGCTGTGAGCATGGGGAAGGTTCTCTTCTCATTCATTCTTAAAGGTTATTCTTTACAAGTTTCAGGTTTGTTTATTTCAAAGACTCACTTGATTTCTTCCTGAATGAGGAGTTCCTTATCTGACCTCTGGAGACCTGTTCTGGGCACATCATACCCAGATCCTAATTTCTCTTGGAAGGAAAGAGGTCTGTGAGATATTTCAGTCTGTGAATGAGTCATCTAGGAAATCCCTTTTCCAGATATGATCTCTCAGTTTTCACCAAATTCTCTTTCTCTTTTTATGGACACTACTTGGGGGAATTATCAATTTAGAGTTCTTTTACAGTAAATTTTGATTACTTCCTTTATGTATTCTCTTCTTGTGAGTACTATATATTAAAATGTAAAAGAATGTAATTCTTAGATTGTATCTGAGTGTTCAGAAGTTATAAAACCTGGTATATTCAGCTTCAAAGTACCTTAATATTAACTATTTGGTTTATTTTCTGCTATCTATAGAGGACCCAAAAAATTGATTTAAATGTAGCATTTGTTTTTGCACACACATTGATCTAACATGAGTATAGCATTATTGACATAATAGACATACTATAATATTAATAAATATGCTATAATATTATTGTAGAATATAGTTTGTGAGAGTTACTCTACAGTGTGAGGTTAGTATATTACAGCAATACTTAAAATTACAGTAATTACCTGTATTGCAAAAGTTTGCTATTTGAGTAGTGATAAGAGATTTTCAGTGTTAGATATTATAGCAATATTTCTCAGTTTGTAAGTAGGGTTATGGTAAGGAGGCACACAGAATTGAAAAAGCTTTCAAAACAGCACAGTTACACACATATAGAATTGCAATAAAGCTAGACATGGTCAGAAAATGGCTCCTCTGTCTTTCTGTGACTCATTTTAGAGCACTGCCTTAGCCTTCTCCTTGCTTCCATTGATGTGATGTCAATCAGTTACTCTTTCCTTACACTTCCTCTCTATTCCATTTGACCCCTGACTTCTGTATGTTCATAGCCTGCCCTACCTCTGGGTGTTGCATGCTACTAACTTCATATGCCATGATCTTTGTATCATTTCACTATATTTCCATCCTTAGATTTTAAAATAGAACGCATATTGACTTTGTCACTACCTGATATCATATGTTTAAAAAGTGTACTGTATAACTCTGGTGAGGATCTTGTGCATGCTCATCCCTAGCCTGAATTCATGGTTTTAACCTTGACATCTACTTCTCTAGTGTTTTTCAGGTCATAAATAATCTCAGTCTATTGTCACACAGTAAGCACTCAGGGTCACATCATACCAAAGTCATATTGGAATGCTGTTTCATAGAGAAAAGTTGGAAGTTTCCAGGCATGACAGATTGTCTGACTCAAGACATGATTACTTCCATGAAGTTGCTATAGAAGTTTCCATTCTGGCAAGGGCTAACCATTCTACAGGTCAAGGTATTTCCTGTGGAAGGTAAACATATAAAAAAAAAAAAAAACAACTAAGAATATAACTAGCCGGATTGCCTGTTAATCTTTTATTGACTTGTACCTCTTGGAAACAACCAAAATATGCATCCCAAATTAGGTTTAAATAGAAGATGTAAAAGTTTTTAGCATGACATTTAATGCTACTGTGTCTTGTTCTAAAACTCCTACATTTGTCCAAATGAAAAGGCATGGAGGAGTTTATTTAGTTTAGCCAGCATCGCTGGCCACATGCTAGTTTGTCAGGCATTGGAAAAGGCTCCGATGTAGGATCTGAATACAGCAATATTGAATGAATGTTATCCTTACCTGAGAAGCTTACTGGCTTGTGTTGCAGTTTAACACAGTATTTATTATACATTTCAAAATATTGTGCTATGTTAACATGGGATGATACATTTGTGTTTAGCTTGATGGCTATTTTATCTATCTTATTGTGTAAAACTGTCTTCCTTTATTTTATCCATATTGCATTAATACTTTTTCCTATTTGGTCATCAGGATTTCTAGCTTTCCTGTAAAAAGGTTAATTAAATGGTGCTAAGGAATTTTGAGTTTTTTGCTAAAGATACCAATCCTATTATGTTTCATCTCCTACCACTTTTTCCAATTATATCAATCAATATTTCAATAAAATCTTGGAATAGTAATATAATGAAAACTTAGAGGATGGTAATATCCCTTAAATTCACCACATATTTTTATTTTCTTTAGTCATCACATCTTTTAAAGGGATGGACCAGGGATACAATCTCCAAAATTTTTACTCTGCAGAAAAGATGAGCATACTAATCCTGGAAAACATCACATTAATTCTTTTTTTAAAATTTAATTTATTAGTTTTCTTTTCAGCAAATACAGGCAGTTTGGTACCATTGTTTAGGCTCATCCATGATCTACCCCCTCCCAATGGACCCTCCTTGTTGATGTAAATGGGTCGTGCATTGTGGAGTTATTGGTACGACAAATATCTCTGCATATCATGACCCAACATGTGACTCTGACATTCTTTCTGCCCCCTCTTCCGCAAAATTTCCCTGAGCCATGTTGAGTTCATTTTTGGTCTGCTTCAGTGCTGAGGTGTTGGGGGCCTCTGAGTCTCTGGCTTTCTGATTTTGTAGGAGTTGATTTTTTTTCCTGTGTTGGTCTTCTTTCCCTTTGTGCTGGTATCTGGTTCATCAGGAAAACAGCACCCTTGCTTGTTTTGCCAATTTTCTTTAGTTTCAGTCGGGCCCCTTTTGAGGTATGTTGGGGCAGCGAGGGGAGGGCATCGAAGGTGTGGGAAACACTAATCTGGACCCAGATGGCAATGGTACCATAAAATTCTACTTCCTAAAAGGCAGACCAAATGGCTGAACCTTCACTAGACCCTTACAGGAAACACCTGAACCACAAGACAAGGGAGAGGGTAGGATCAGGACTAACCTAAATCTTCTACATCTTCCTTCCCTCCTTCTTCCCCTCCCCCCCTCTGTCTCTCCTCTCTAACTCTTGTATATTAGTTATGTTTTTCCTCATTTTCTAAGTGGGCACTGACCTGTAACCCCAACTACCAGCATGGGGTTTTCATCCACAATGAGCTTTTGATCAGAGAAACCTACAAGACTTCCTAAAACAATGACAGACTTCTGTCAGAGTACTTGATGACCCACCAAAGTCAGTGGTAAGACCCTGTTGCTGAAGACTCCATATGCAGCTGACACGTAAAATGGAACGGCATGGCTGGAAGCAAGGAGAGAGTCAGTCCCCAGACAGTCAGCGTGTCTAGTGCCAGAAGGTGCTACATGGGCGACTGGGGGAAATGACCAATATCTGTCCAAGCAACTCATGGTCTAACCTAATTAGCAACAAATAACCTGGTATGATGCCCACACAAGTGCAATAGTGGCACACAGCCATGGTGGGGAACCAACTGCTCTTGATTTGGCTGACTGATCCCCTCAGTGGTATGAGACCTAGAGCTGAGCTGGGAAACAAGTCAGAACCATATCCAAACGTACGCCCACTCTCCAATATCAAGCTACAATCAACCATGGGGTACAAGAGGGCTTACACCTATTAAACTCTCTATCAAAAAAATAAGTGTTATCTCAATTTTACAGGTGCTAACTTACTCTCCGTTGGAGAATCTGCTTCTCTTTTTCGAACATCACATTAATTCTTCTGATCCAAGACTGAATATCGAAGAGCTCAAATAATGAACTTTGGGTATAATTGTCACACTTTAAGTGGATTTACACCAACCAATGACCAGGAAATCCTCTCTTGACTTACCAGGATATATCTATCTTTTAAAGACATAACTATGATCCTAGTCTCTATATTTTTTTACATCCTTATTAAACAGATTATTCTTTCTGATTGTACAGGGGGTAAGCTAAACTACTTGTGTAATCTTCCAAGTTGGTTAACTCTTCATTAATACAGTATTTTTTTTTTTTTATCAACCACTGCTTTCCAAACAACTGGTCCATTGCTCACTGTGTACTTAATTACATATGTATTTTCTATATTTGTTCATTTATTTATTTATTTATTTATTTGAGAGTGACAGAGAGAGAAAGAGGCAGATAGAGAGAAAGAGAGAGAGAGAGAGAGAGAGAGAGAGAGAGAGAGAGAGAGAGAGAGGGAGAATGGGCACGCCAGGGCCTCCAGCCACTGCAAACGAACTCCAGATGTGTGCGCCCCCTTGTGCATCTGGATGACATGGGCCCTGGAGAATCGATCCTCAAACCACGGTCCTTGGGCTCCATAGGCAAGCACTTAACCACTAAGCCATCTCTCCAGCCCAATTATATTTTTTTAAATTATTTATTCGAGAGCTGCAAACAGAGAGAGAAAGAGGCAGATAGACAGAGAGAATGGGCATGCCAGGGCCTCCAGCCACTGCAAATGAACTCTAGATGCATGTGCTCCCTTGTGCATTTGGTTTATGTGGGCCCTGGGGAATTGAGCCTTAAACTGAGGTTGTTAGGCTTCACAGGCAAGTGCTTAACTGATAAGACATCTCTCCAACCATGTTCTTAATTATAAGGCAATGTCTAGGATCAAATATAAGAAGGTGCTTCATTCAGTTATTTTTAACTATGAAGTTATTCTTATTGGAAATTAAGCAAAAAAAAAAAATCCTCAGTTTTCCTTTTTTAAAAAAATGTGTGTGTGTGTGTCTGTGTGTGTGTGTGTGTGTGTGTGTGTAATGGGCCTGTAACCCCAGTCCTATTGGAGAGAGCAGAGACAGGAGAATCACTGAATTTCAAAGATCAGCCATTCTGACTGAAAAAAAAAAAAAAAAAAAAAACAGCAGCCACAGGCTCACTGACAGACTCTGTCTCTAGGAACCAACATGGAGGAGTGATAAAGAAAGATTCCCATTGTTATCCTCTGGTCTCCATATGTGTGTGTACACAGGGTGTGTGCATCTATACACATATGTGCTATATACACTATATGTACATATATACCACATACAAACACATCAAAAAATCATGAAGTCAGACTGGAGAGATGGCTTAGTGGTTAAGGTGCTTGTCTGCAAAGCCTAAGGACCCAAGATCAACTCCCAAGATAGCCAGATGCACAGAGTGATGCATGCGTAAGGTCACATATGTATATGAGGTGCCACCTATGTCCGGAGTCCATTACAGTGGCTGGAGCCTCTGGCTCACCATTTCTCTCTCTCTCTGTTTCTCTGTCTCTCTGTTGCTATTGCTCTCACTCTTACTCTCACTCTCTGTCACTCTTGCTGTTGTTCTCACTCTCATTCTCACTCTTTCTCATCTTATTAAAAAGGCCAGTCTGTTGGGTTTGCCTCAAAAAAAAAAAAAAATCATGAAGTCAATTTAAACGAATTGACCAGTAATCAATTCTTCCTTTCTTTTTTTTTTTTAAACCTTTTTTTAAAAATTTTTATTTATTTATTTATTTGAGAGAGACAGACACAGAGAGAAAGACAGATAGAGGGAGAAAGAGAGAATGGGCGCGTCAGGGCTTCCAGCCTCTGCAAACGAACTCCAGACGCGTGCGCCCCCTTGTGCATCTGGCTAACGTGGGACCTGGGGAACCGAGCCTTGAACCGGGGTCCTTAGGCTTCACAGGCAAGCGCTTAACCGCTAAGCCATCTCTCCAGCCCTCTTCCTTTCTTTTTAGAGTTTTAAAAAGATTTAAAGGGAAAACACATTTGTAAACAGATGCTAAAGATTTTAGATAGGAATTTTGACAAATTATCATTTGTAAGGAAATATTGTCAGAGTACTTAAAATTTAATATGAAAAAATGTTTCTTAGGCAACAAATGTGGTTACTTTCTGTAGTTAAAAATGTTTCAACTTATTCGATCTTTTATGTATCGCTTTTTGTATATCTACAATAAATGAGATATATATTGTCAATTTAAAATTTAGACAGGGCAACTTTTTAAGAATGGATGGTTTGACAGAGATAACAAGAAGAAATTAATTGGCCTTTGAGATAGTTGGAGGCTTGTAGTGTTCTGTTGGTTCATAGACTACCTTGTTGAGAATGATTTTCAGTGGCTTTGAAAAGTTCTAAACCTGTGCTGAACCCCAGCAGATGTTTTTCACTGTGAAATGTCCATTTCCTTAGCCCTGTCCATTCTTTTCTGCCCTTTCCTTTCTGGTCTAGAGGTCTGCTTCTCCTATCATTTTCATACTCTTTTTCTGGAATGATGATTAACATATGGAAAGTATTAGCCTCCCTCAGTTCCAGTTTCAGTGCAGCAGAGGTGAACTGCCAGGCCCTTTTATTTGTCTGTCTTCCTTGTAGCCTCTCTATATTCTTCCATCTGCCTCAGAGCTTGCAAAAGAAGCCTAAGGCACGCTATTGAAGCCACAGGCTAGGCATTCGGCTGGCCATTCCAAGGGTTACTAATAGTCACTTCTTTTTCTCCTGATCTAAAGTATAGGCAAGGGGCTTAAATAAGAGCCAGGACATATGGCAGCCCTTACATTTCCTCCAAATTTGATGAGCTCAGAGCCCACCCTTCTCTGTGTCACTGGCCTTGACATCACTGAATTTATATTGCCATTCTATTGTTGAAGCTTGAAAATTGCCAATTATTCAGGTCACTGGAGGAGTTTTCTTATTGATGCTGAAGCTGCCAGTGGGTGACAATTCAGTGTAATGTAGAGATGTTACCTCTCAATTCCTGTCATGCTTTGTTCACCTATATAGCAGGGCATTGTTTAATGCTTGTGATACAGACAAGCTTCTTTTCCCAGCCTGCCCTCATCTAGACATGCCTTTCTTTGAGTCAGATGTTATTACACTCTATCAATTTAATATCCTCAAGTCTTTAGTTGTATTATTGTGCCAGGTATGCCTTTTGTTTCTGTTCATACAAAAAATAGCTTTGTGTTATAATAAATAGAATGCATTTGGTGATGAAAATACACTGTTCATTAGGCACACAGGACAAACCATTGGCTTTTGGCCATGCTTCACTAATGCTGTAATTTTCACATCCCTTAGGATATGGTTATGCATCCCCTCTGTATTCTGAAGGCTATGATTGCAAGCACATGTCTTTGGATACCTCATATCAACAGCTTCGCTCCTCTCTCCAGAAGTGCACTGCAAATAACATCAAAGAAGCCTAGAGAAATGGTGGTTTCTTATTTGAGATACATTTGGGGCTGGGCTTCCATTAGCTTGCTGCTAGGTTTGAAAATCAAACTGTAGGCTAAGGCTGAGGGGCTTTAGCAAGCAACCTTAGTACCGAAGAGATGAGATAAAATAACTGTAGAGTGCAAAGGGCTCATTGTAGTCATCTGCCTGGCAGAACCACTAAATATGACACACAGAAACCAGAGTCTACTATCAGTCACACACATTCAGCTTATTTACAGTATAACTTCCCAAACATGTTGGAATTTATCTGTGGATTTTCATTGAGAAAATTCCTCTGGCTTCTCTATTTTTTTTTTAGAGGGCACTCATTGTGAACGTGTGGTCTAGTTCTGTGCAGCAAAACCATTTTATAGACAGAGAAACAAACACCAATGCCAGGGACACTTGGCCATGGGTATTTTGAAAGTTTGTTGGTCCACCAGTTTTGCTGCATGCTGGTGCTCTTCTCTCAAGGACAAATGAGCTTCTAAACAACAGGATGTTACTTATGAACATCTACCAGTGAATACTGAAGATGGAATACCTGCTTTAAATTTAAGTATATTTTCATTATTCTGCTTTTTTGTAGTATTAAAAAAAATATTTTCTATTCTCTCTCACCCTCTCTTCTTTTCTCCTCCCTTTCCTTACTCCTTCCATTCTACCTTTTCTTCTTTCCTACACTTTTACCAAGGGACCAAGCTATGTAGCCCAGGCTGGTCTCAAACTCATGATCCTTCTGCCCCAACTATCTGAGCACTTGGGTTACTGACATATGTCACCACACCTGACTTGTTCCACATGGTTTTAAATTAATGAAACTGACAACTTTTATGATTTTTTCCCAACTGAATTCTGTAGTTTTCAGCATAAAAGCTAAAGAACCTGTGTTATTTTTTCTATAGAAGTTTCTCGTAGCACACTGGTAGCAGTGGTAGCTCCATTTCTGCTGTTGGGCTCTGTGCTGAAGAAAGATGCCATGGAAACCTGCAGCAGAAAGTGTCTTGTGTTAAGCTGAAGTTACATGAAAGCACCTTCTCAGGCAGTGCTGGACAACAGATGCCAGGAACTTTGTCCAAGTATACTATGGTGTCTGTGCCAAGGATGAGTCCTGTGCCCCAGCCTTCTCCATCCCTACTCCAATGCCTACCAGAACTTATAATTTACGAAATATGTCTTTAAACCAAAGGACTTTACTTTAAAAAATATTGAGAATTTTACTGTATGTACATATTGCATATTGGTCATATTTGCATTGGGTTGTACTTTATGTTTCCTATCCCCATAAGGTCCCTCTTAAATGGGGTTATCATTAATATAATTTCATATTGTTTGAATTTTTTCCACATAATTAGTGTTGCACCATTACTTTAATAGTATGAAATTGGATAGTGACAAAACTTCTTTAAGGATTTTGTCACATTGTGGCTAGAAAAAGATGATACACACATACTTTAGTTATAGTAGAGAAGGAATATTTTAAAATTTAAATGCTTATGGTTGAAAATAGAAAACATAATTGTAATTTATATAAAATATGAATGACTCAGCGGTTAAGAGCACTTCCTGTACGAGAGCCTGTGAAGTGGTGAGAGAACCCTTCAGTTTGATCCCCAGGATTTACATAAATAATTGGGTGTGGCCAGATGCATCTGTAATCCCAGTCCCATGGGAAGCAGAGACCCCAAACTCACTGCCTCTCAAGAAAATATGGCACGCTATGTGATCAGTAAGTGATTCCAGCTCAAATAAAACAGGTGGAAGAGGGATGAAGTGGGGCACAAAACATATGGGGTGCCACAAGGGTAAAGACATGTGCGCACACAACACACAGACACAAACATACATACTAAACACATACTTCACACTACATTACACACAGACACACACACACGTGCCTACACCATAGCACATATAGACACGCACATGTGCATACACCACACTATACACAAAAACACACATGTTCACACAACACACAAAGACACAAACACGTGTACATACAACACAATGCACAGAGACACACACATGCCACACACATACAGACACACAAACACACAGATGCACACACACACGCATAGACACAGAATTTTAGAAGGATTTACAATATTATTAACTTTGAGGAACTGATACCTTTATACCCAATATAAACTTGTAAGAATTTAGAGCATGTTCTTGGATGTTTCTCATTTATGGTGTACACATGGAAGAACATCATTTGCACATCATACTGAGATAACCAAACTACCTTGATCAGAAGCTGGGGAGGCAGATATCTTCCTCTGATGCTAAGAATGAGGAAAACAGACAGCCTGTGTGGGCCCTCAGATTACTCCTTCCCTTCCCCTTGCCCTTCCTTTCTTGTCTACCTCTCTCTTTTCTCCTTTCTTTCATAGCACTCTTATTTCTTCTCATTATAACTTATTTCAAAATAGGGAAAAAGATATATTTTTAAATTTTGGACTTTAATTTGACTTCATTAAGTATTCATTTGGTACAAATTATTCTTACTTCTAGAACTTTGCCTTTAGCAAGGGTTCTGTGGATTTAAAAGCCAACCTAACCATGTGCAGGTGAGTCCATATGCCCTGAAGAATGCCCTTGCTTGATGATCACATCGTAGTAACTGATCTTGAAATTAGCACAAATAATTCCAAACGGAAATGACAATGGTGTGTTAAAAAGTGTAAAGAAAAGTTCAGCTTCACTTACTCTAAATTTACTTTATATTTTGCTATTTTCAACCATAAGCATGGGTAATACATTCTCACTAAGATTCAAAGCTAGATGATGTTGAACCTTGCACCTTTTAAGATAACCCCTTTTCATTCATTCTCACTGTCATCTAAAATAGTCTGTTTTTATGTTTCAACTTTTTTTCCTCTTCTTCCTTATTACTTACCTTTGTTTCTTTTCACATAATGAGCTTCTGAAATCTTAAGGAAGTTTCTAAAGACAAGAGTTTGAATGTGGACTTTGTAGGGAAGTCACTATAAATTTAGTATTTTTAATTATTTTCTTCCATTTTTGTCTTTCAATTACTGAAAGTTAAAAATGCTGAGTTCATTAAGGATGGATTTCATGTGGTTACCTTCCATTATAATAAAAAAAATTCATAAAGAAAGGAAGCCATCTAAGAATAGAGTTTTATTTAGATTATGAATCAGATTAATGTTTTCAGAGCATGTTTTAATTAGCCAGGATGGCCCTAAGTTGAATTTTGGATACATCCAGTGTCTATTCTTCAAACATTTTACATTTAGCAAATTCTAGAAGTTATTAGTCATTTATTTGATTTGTAAAATGCACCCATCACCCTTGCCTCTGGGCATATTTACAACAGGGATATAAATTTAATTACTACAACATTTCTTCATTCCTTCAAGCAAGTGGATTTCCTCAGCAACTTCCTGCAGCCTCCAGGAGCCAGGAAAAGAGCCAGCTTGTCCTGGTGGAGTACACAACTGGGCTTTAAGGAGGAATTTAGATTGATGATATACTGGAAGAAGAAATTTACAGAACAAAATATCTCTTTCTTGCTGTTCAGATAGATGATACCTCCAACAATGAGAAGCTACTTGACCATCAAAGCTATGAATGACTGTTGAACAAACTCTGGAAATGCCACTAAGGTTATACTTCCCTCCTTCACAAAAAAGTAGAGCCAAGCCAACAAAAAATAAATTTCAGACTACTGCTTTTCATTATTAGGCAACAAGGAAATATTGGCAAGTGACATGTGCTCTATATATTCAGCGTTCTTTCAGTGGGGCCTTTTCTCTTTCTGGACACCATAGCTTCAGGCTAACAGAGTGATTCAAGGTACACATCTGAAATGTTTGGATTAAATCTAGGTCTTTGTAAGTCTTTTCATCTCTGAAATGGAATGTAATAGTTGTTCAATGAGATAGGAAGTGTGTGCAAAATAGTCTAACATGAATGTCACACAGAAAGAGCTCAGGAAATACTGGGTGTAGTTTTTATGGTACTAACTAAGAATTACCTGGTTTAAAGGAGGACTATATGGGAACTATTTTCTGGCCCTACATATCATTTTAGAACAGAAGGAATATGCATTCATCACCAAAATACTTTCTCTGAGTGATAAATATTTCTGAATATTTTAGAGAACTCTTGTTATCACCAACACATAGCCAACTAATTTCCATGAGTATTTTAATAATTTTGGAAATCATATTACTTAAAATTAACATAAGATTCTCATACCACACACTGTGAATGAGCCATGTTTATCAGAATTGTCCCTACTTACCCCTAGCAGGAAGATATTATGCTGGGTATGGTGGTTCAAGCCTGTGAACGCTAGCACTCAGGAGGCTAAGGCAGGAAGGTCACTAGTTCAAGGTAAGCCTTTAATGAGTATTCTAGTTCAAAAGCTGCATAGCAGCTTTGAGTACAGCCTGGTATAGGGTGAGAACAAGAGATAGGAGGAATTCTATTAATTTTTCAAAAATGAGAAAGTTTCACAAAATAATATGGAGATATAAGAAAATATACTAATAAAACCTGTTCTTGGGCTCTGTCAACAATGTTTGGATGATCTGGTGTTACTTGTGGGATGATGGTGTGTGTGTGGGGGGGGAGGGAGTTCTCCAACTCATGCCATGCACACCATTGTTACTTACATTTTCATTTGTGTAGTAGCTGGCATAATGTACATCAAAATTATATTTGTAAAAGGAAATAAATAATTTATTGATTACGACCTTGTCCATTAAAGTCTAAAATATCTATTTAAAAATAGGAAGTTTGGGCCTGGTGGCACAAAATTGCAATACTAGCATTTGGGAGATGGAGGCAAGAGAATTGTGAGTTCAATGCTAGGCTGTGTTATATAGAAAGAATCTGTCTGCTGAAGGGAGGAGGGAAAGAAGGAAGGGAGGAAATAATGCCTTTTCTGGTTATTTATTGTATAAAGCTTACAAAAAAGTTTTATGAGTAATAAACAAATAACTTCTTACTTTCCCACATATATTTTAATTTATTTATTAGTGGTTTTTTGACATTTTTCTTTGTATCAATTACACTCATATCTTCACTAAGACCAGTAACAACTTACTCAAATTCTATGATTTTTTTAACCACTTGGTATTAGTTTTTTTCTAGGATATTATGATGAGTTTTTTTCTATTTCTTTTATGCAAATCAGGAGGTAATTAATTTACATACATATATCAACTCTTCTAACTTCTAAGGTTGCATGGCAGAGCACTTCCCTCCCTCTCCCTAGGCTTTACTACAATGATCAACACATCACGTTCTGCACTAAAGGAGGGTACATAGCTTTGGACTGATTCAAATGGAGGCTTGTATAAGAAAGAATGTCTTTTTTGTGAGTCTAAATAATGTAGGAAACAGCTTCTTGGAAAATTTCCCCCTCTCCTCATTCTGGAGAAAGGCATGGGGTGGACATTATGGTAGATCAAGAAATAATTTCCTCAGCTTTCTTCCTATTGGATCATTCTCCTTATGTAGGAAGACCCTTCCTTCCTTAAACTAGTTCAAATTTGGCAGGGAGTTCTGGGATTTCCATTGAAATTTGTTTCCTTAGGTAGCAACTAGTAGATTTTTTTTTTTCATGGCAGTGATAGAGTGAACAGGTTTTATTAGTATATTTTCTTATATCTCCATATTATTTTGTGAAACTTTCTTATTTTTGAAAAATTAATAGAATCCCTCCTGTCTCTTGCTCTCACTCTATCTATATCTCTATCTCTCTGGAATTCTATAATTCATTTGAGTGCCAAACTATCTCCTAGAAATAAAGTTCCTAAACCTAATGATCCTTTATGAATTGTTCATTAAGAGGTAGCTGGTGAGGGGCACATTTGGGGAATTCCCTAATCCCTAGGCAAATACCACCTTTTAATACAACCAATATATCCCCATTTATTCTATATTCACAGTGAATGTCAGCTCCTGGTTGAGTGAGATCCATAAGTTTTTCTTTTATTTTCTTTATTGCTACTACTTGAGAATGCTAAATTTCTGAAAATTCACTGGTCATTATTATTATTATTTTCTTTGTCCCATATTCTGCCAGATATGGTTGATTTCTTCATTTCATTTACATTTACATTTCATTACATTTGCATAGACCATGAGACAGATCACTAGATAAAGAGCACAGTGTAAATGAACCAACAAGTAAACAAACCAGTGGGAAAGATTTTTTATTAATATGGGAATGCTTGTGATGTGTGGCTGGCCGTGGTGAAGCGCATAAACTCTCTTGAGAGGCATCTCAAGTGCTTGCCTGGTGCTAGTTCAGAAAGAGGAATGCTGAATTTCATATTAAGGAAACTGGAAAATTTCACTTCTAGAATTTAATATTTGTGACACTCTTAAGTTCCATAGAAAACAAAATAAAGATTATATAAATTTGTGAAACAAAATGTTTTAATTTATTCCATGTCTTACAATGTAAGTATGAGACTAAGGAATGCATCTTCATACCACTAAAATATATATCTTCAGGAAACTACAAGTTGAAAGAGGATGTGATTTTTCTAGGGTTCTAGTGTAGACGTTTTTAAAATATAAAACAGCATAATCAGATGTCTTCCAAAATCTAAAATTCCTTGGGGTGCAATTGAGTTGTGGTTTATACTCTAAGTGTTCTCTGGAATGCTGAGATGAGTCCTATCCTGTATCTTTCTGTCAACAGGAGGTTTCCCACCATTTGTATTGGATCTGGGCCTGTAATTCCTAGTAATCCTTTTTGCTATTACAGTAGCAATAGGTTAATTTTGACAGGGTGGTTAGTATTGTGTTTGCTTTTAACTGACTCTATCCTTAGGAGGCAGAAAGTGCTTCATGACTAGGGAATGAATGGCAGATGAATGCCAAGATTTCATTCTTATTATTTTTAGGTACTTATACCCATTGACTTAAGTGACACCTCTAATATGTTACTGGAAATTAGAGTTGTGTTATTTTACAGTCTTTAAGACAAAACATAATTATGAAAAATATCATGTAATTCTTTATTCAAATGATAAAAGCAATGTTTTCAGTGAAACTAATAGGGAACCTTAACATAAAAGGAAAGGTGAAAGTAAAATTGCTCTTTTATATATGAGATGGTAGAAGGGGAACAATGTCTTTTGAAAAAAGCCCTAATAAAAGTTTTTCCTAAATGCATGTCAATATCTTCAAGGGAAATTAAATTGCTGAGACTAGAATCAATCATAGCTGCATTGCTTTATTTATTCACTCAACAGTACTCATGGACAGTCTTTTATATATCTATCTGTCCATGCTGAGGAAAATGATAGCAATAATAACTAATATGGTGAAACTTTATTGCACCTGTCAAAGGTGTACAATCTCAATTTTTCAGTCACTTTAGGTAGGAGTTTGTAGAATCCTAGTTTTGTAGTCAAAAAAGGAGGACTTAGAGGATTGAAGTACCATGTCTAAGGCCACATAAGTAGTAAATCAGAGAAGTGTACATTTACTCTGGTATCTTGATTCTGATCCCAAACCCCTAGATATCATGATTCCTGTATTAATACCAGACACTGACCTAATATTGGGCTCTAGGTTAGATATTTATTTTTTTTATTTGTTTAGTACTCAGTGAACAAAGTCAAGTTGGTACCATTGTTAGCCTCTTCCCTGAACTCCCCCTTCCACAGGGACCCTCCTTGTTGGAGTATATGGGTCTTGCATTGTGGGGTTAGCCATCACTTATGGATAGGAGGAAATTTCTCTGTGTATCATGATCCAACGTGTGGCTCTGACATTCTTTCTGCCCACTCTTCCACAAATATCCCTAAGCCATGTTGGGTTCCTTTTAGGTCTGTTTCAGTGATGGGGTCTTGGGAGCATCTGTTTCTCTGGATACCTGGTTTGGTAGGAGTTGATTGTTCTCTGTGTCTATCTCCTTCACTCTTGTGCTGGTACCAGGTTTGCAAAGAAAACCTCATTCTTGTTTGTTTCTCCAATTATTCTTAGTTTCCTCTGGGGCCCTTTTGAGGTATGATGTGGTGGTTCTCTCCTTAGGATCTGCATCAAACTGAAAAAGAGAATCAGATTCTCTGACAGAGAGTTAAGCTAGCACCAGATAAATGGGATAGCCATTATTTTTAGAGAGCATTTAATAGGTTTAGGCCCACGATTGGTGGGAGCTTGATAATGGAGAGAAGGCTCATTTTTGGATATGATTCTAACATTTTTCCCAGCCCCAGCTATAGTTCCATTCCACTAAGCAGATCAGCTAGCCAAAGCAAGAGCAGCTGGTTTCCCACCATGCCTGTGCACCACTATTGCACTTGTGTGAGCATTACGTCAGGTTGTTTGCAGCCAAGTATGTTAGACTATGCGTTGCTTGGTCAGATATTGGTCTTTATCTCCCATTCACTCATGTAGCACCTTCCAGAACTAGATGCCCTGTCTGGGGACTGACTCTCTTCCAGCTTTCAGCCACGCCACTCCATGTTACGTGCCAACAGCATATAGTGTGTTCAGCAGTAGAGTTATTACCACTAACCTTTGGTGGGTCAACAAGTACTCTGACAGAAATCTGCCTTCTTTTGGGATACCTTCTAGGTCTGTTTGATCAAAAGCTCATTGTGGATGATAGCCACATGCTGGTACTGGGAGTTACAGGTCAGCATCCAACAAGAGAAGGAAGAAAAATATAAGTAATATAAAAGAGATAGATTAGAGAAAAGAGGGAGAGAGAGAGAAACAGAAACCAGAGAAGATTAAGGTCAGTTTTCATCATACCCTCTTCAGGGCCTTGTGATTCAGGTGTTCCCTCTAAGGGCCTAATGAAGGCTCAACCATTTGGTCTGTCTTTTAGGATGCAGAGTTTTATGGTACCATTGCTGTTTGTGTCTAGTTTTGTATCCTCCGCCCCCTCTCTTACCCTCCTCTCCTACCCCACCCACCCTATTATCCAGTCTCCTCCAGATGCTTGCTAGGTATTTTGGCATCTTGGGTAGATTCAGGTTAGTAGCTATAGATGAGTGAGACTCTGTGGCGATTATCTTTCTGTGATTTGGTGAGTTCACTGAGAATGATCTGTTCCAGGTTTGACCATTTCTCTTCAAATTTCATTGTGTCATTTTTCCTTACTTCTGTGTAGAATTCCATGATGTATATACTTTTATTTGCATTCTAATTTAATCCTCTCAACAATCCTGTGCTATTGCTTTTACATCCTGTTTAGAGCATAAGACAGCAGAAGCACAAAGTAAATATGGGCATCTCCTTAAGATCAAATATCAGGTAGTTGTAGATATAATATGCACCCAGAAATCATATGCACCCATATGTACATAGTTATTTAATCCATCCATTAATAAACCAAACCAGTCTATGTGCTCAGAAAGCCTCTAACAGGGATGGTTTAGCTATAGTATGCAAGTTAGAAATGCAATGTACAAAGACAGTTGCCTGAAGGGAGGTATAGACAATTAGTTCAGAAAGTATTAACCTTGGCTTAGTGCTTTCATGGCTCCCTTCATGTCTAACTTTGCAAAAAAAGCTTTTTCAGATAGCTTCTTATGAGCACTGGGATTCTCTGCTTCTGATTATACATTTAAAACTTTCTCAAAGTTTTGGCTTTTTCCCTGCTTTTCTTCTTACTGGCTTGTTCCCAAGGTCCTCTCTTTGCGTGTCTGAATAATATACACATTTTAATAACCTATTTGCTCCTTTGAGCCTTCTACAACTTTTCCCATTCCATTATAACTTTTCTCCCTGTTGTATTTTTTGTATCCTGTCCCTGTATCTCTGGATGGGATGTTCCACATTCATCTAAGAATTTAAAGAAAATTTGGGAGCAGGCTCTTATTACTGAAAATGGGCTGGACTAACAGTTTAATGATCTTGTGGGAGCTTTTAAAAATGCAGAAACTTTGTTTATTCTCTAGATCTACTGAGTCTCAATCTCAGTAAGAGCCAAAGAGATTCTTGTCATTGAGAAGCATGGGTAGGAGATGAGATCTTAGAGGACATAAATGGGTTCAAGTTTACTTGGCAATGTCAGTCAAGCTTTTAAGCTGAAAATTGTATGTTGATACTATCAGAGCACAGAGGAGGGGCTGCCAAGAAGGGGGAAGGTATTCTTCTTAAATTTTTTAAATTTTTATTTTATTAAAATATTTTATCTATATTTTTATTGTTTTTTTTGTATTTAATTTATTAGTTTTCTTTTCAGCAAACACAGGCAGTTTGGTACCATTGTTTAGGCTCATCCATGGTCTACCCCCTCCCAATGGACACTCCTTGTTCATGTAAATGGGTCCTGCATTGTGGAGTGAGCCCACAGTTATTGGTATGATAAATGTCTGTATATCATGACCTAACATGTGACTCTGACATTCTTTCTGCCTCATCTTCCGCTAAATTTCCCTGAGCCATCTTGGGTTCATATTTGGTCTGCTTCAGTGCTGAGGTGTTGGGGGCCTCTGAGGCTCTGGCTCTCTGATTTGGTTGGAGTTGATTTTTCTCTATCTTGGTCTAATTGCCCTTTGTGCTGGTATCAAGTTTATCAGGGAAACAGCACCCTTGCTTGCTTCGCCCATATTCCTTAGTTTCAGACAGGCCCCTTTTGAGGTATGTTGGGGACGCTCTCTCCTTGGGATCTGCATCTATCTGAAAAGAGAAGCATATTCTCCAACGGAGAGTAAGTTAGCACCCGTAAAATTGAGATAACACTTACTTTTTTGATAGAGAGTTTAATAGGTGTAGGCCCTCTTGTACCCCATGATTGATGGTAGCTTGATATTGGAGAGTGGGCGTAGGTTTGGATATGGTTCTGACTTGTTTCCCAGCTTAGCTAAAGGTCTCATACCACTGAGGGGATCAGTTAGCCAAACCAAGAGCAGTTGGTTCCCCAACATGGCTGTGTGCCACTATTGCACTTGTGTGGGCATCACACCAGGTTATTTGTTGCTAATTAGGTTAGACCATGAGTTGCTTGGACAGATATTGGTCATTTCCCCCAGTTGCCCATGTAGCACCTTCTGGCACTAGACACGCTGACTGTCTGGGGACTGACTCTCTCTTGGCTTCCAGCCATGCCGTTCCATTTTACGTGTCAGCTGCGTATGGAGTCTTCAGCAACAGGGTCTTACCACTGACTTTGGTGGGTCATCAAGTACTCTGACAGAAGTCTGTCATTGTTTTAGGAAATGTGTAGGTTTCTCTGATCAAAAGCTCATTGTAGATGATAGTCCATGGTGTTAGTGGGGATTACAAGTCAGTGCTCACTAAGGAAATGAGGAAAAACATAACTAATATATAAGAGTTAGAGAGGAGGGGTGGGTAGGGGAAGAGGAAGGGAAGGAAGATGTAGAAGATTTAGGTTAGTCCTGATCCTACCCTCTCCCTTGTCTTGTGGTTCAGGTGTTTCCTGTAAGGGTCTAGTGAAGTTTCAGCCATTTGGTCTGATTTTAGGAAATAGAATTTTATGGTACCATTGCCATTTGGATCCAGATTAATGTTTCCCACCACTTCTATGCCCTCCCCTACCTCCCCATCCATCCTAGTGTCTAGTCCATGAGGTGCTTTCTGGGTATGTAAGTTACCTTGGGTAGATTCAGGTTAGGTGTTGTAGAGGAGTGAGACTATGTGTTGATTTTTCTTCTGTGATTGGGTAAGTTCACTGTGAATGATCTGTTCCAGGTTCAACCAATTTTCCTCAAGTTTCTTTGTGTCATTTTTTTCTTACTGCTGTGTAGAATTCCATTGTGTAGATATACCACATCTTAGTTATCCATTCTTCTAGTATTGGACATCTGGGCTGATTACATCTCTTAGCTATTACAAATTGAGCCACTACAAACATGATTGAGCAAATCTCTCTGGCCTGTGGTTTGAAGGCTTTAGGGTAGATGCCCAGTAAGGGTATAACTGGGTCTGTTTGTGTCACTATAGTCAGCTTTTTCAGGAGTCTCCATATTGCTTTCCAAAATGGTTGTACCATCCTACACCAACAGTGAATGAGTGTTCCTGCTTCTCCACATCCTCGCCAGCATTTATTTTCACTTGATTTTTTGATGTTGGCTATCCTTATTGGGGTAAGGTGGAATCTCATAGTTGTTTTAAATTGCATTTCTCTGATGATTAGGGATGATGAACATTTTCTGAAGTGTGTGTTTGCCATTTGTATATCTTCCTCTGTGAGCTGCCTGTTCAACTCTGTGCCCCATTTTGTTAGTGGAGTGTTTATCTTCTTATTGTTTAGAATTTTGAGTTCTTTGTAGATTCTAGAGATTAGGACTCTATCAGCTGGATAACCTGCAAATACTTTCTCCCATTCTGTGGGTATTCTATTTGCTTTGCTTATTATATACTTGTCTGTAAAGAAACTCTTCACTTCATGTGATCCCATTGGTTGAGTGACTGTTTAAAATTGTGAGCTACTGGGGTTTTGTTCAGGAAGTCTTTTTCCATTCCTATATCATGGAAAGTACTTCCGAAATTTTCTTCCAGTAGTATTCGAGTTTCTGGTCTTATGTTGAGGTCTTTGATCCATTTGGATTTGAGTGTAGTGCATGGAGAAATGTGTGGATCAAGTTTTAGATTCCTGAATGAGGTTATCCAGTTTGTCCAGCACCATTTGTTGAAGATGCTATCATTTTCCAGCTTATATTGTTTGGGCCTTTGTCGAATATCAAGTAGCTATAGTTGCTTGACCCCAAATTCGGATCCTCAAGTCTATTCCATTGGTCTATACTCCTGTTTTTATGCCAGTACCATGCTGATTTTATTACTATGGCTTTGTAGTATAGCTTTAGATCAGGTTTGATGATGCCACCGGAGGTATTTCTTTTCCTGAGGATATGGGATATGCTAGGCCTTCTGTTTTTCCATATGAAATTTGAGAACATTTTATCTATCTCTGTGAAGAACACTGCAGGGATTTTAATTGGAATTGCGTTAAATATATATATTGCCTTTGGTAGGATTGTCATCTTCACAATGTTAATTCTGCCTATCCAGGAGCATGGGAGGTCTTTCCATCTTCTCAAGTCCTCCTCAATTTATTTTCTGAGAGTTTTTATATTTTCATTGTATAGATCTTTTACTTCCTTGGCTAACATTATTCCAACATATTTTATATTTTTTGTTGCCATTGAAAATGGGACTATGTCCCTTATTTCTTTTTCTGTATCTTTGTCATTTGCATACAGAAATGCTACCGATTTTTGTGCATAGATTTTGTATCCTGCTACTTTGCTATAGGAATTAATCACCTTCAGGAGTTTTGGAATGGAGTCTCTTGGGTCTCTTACATATATAATCATGTCATCAGCGAATAGAGATAACTTAACTTCTTCCTTTCCAAACTGTATCCCTTTTAGTTCCTTCTCCTGTCTTATTGCTTGAGCTAGGACTTCAAGAACTATATTTAAAAGCAGAGGTGAGAGAGGACATCCCTGTCTTGTTCCTGATCTTAATGGAAATTCCTCCAGTCTCTCTCCATTAAGTATTATTTGGGCCTTTGGACCTTTGTATATTGCCTTTAGGATGGTAAGATGTGAACCAACCATGCTGATTCTCTCCAATGTTTTGATCATGAAGTGATGTTGTATCTTGTCAAAGTCCTTTTCTGCATCTATCAAAATGATCATGCGGTTTTTATGTTTAAGCTTGTTTATGTGGTGTATTACATTGACAGATTTTCGTATGTTGAACCACCCCTGTGTTCCTGGGATAAATCCCACTTGGTCAAGGTGGATAATGCTTTTGATGTGTTGTTGGATTCGAGTTGCGAGTATTTTGTTCAGTATCTTTGCAACTATGTTTATAGGGAAATAGGCCTGTAGGTTTCTTTTCTTGTGGCATCTCTGCCTGGTTTTGGGATTAGTGTCATACTAGCTTCATAGAAGGAGTTGGGTAGCTATTCCTGTTCTTCAATTGTGTGGCACAGTTTTGGGAAGATTCATTTGAGTTCTTTCATGAAGGTTTGATAAAATTCGGCTGGGAATCTATCTGGTCTTGGACTCTTCTTTTTGGGGAGGTTTGTTATTACTTTTTCAATCGCCTTGAGTGTGATGGGTTCATTGAGGTGATTAATCTGCTCTGAGTTTAGCTTTGGTAGATGATATGCATCCAGGAATTTATCCCTCTCCTCCACAATTTCCAGTTTTGTGGAGTAGAGGTTTTTGAAATAAGTCCTGATGTTTCTGCCGATTTCACTGATGTCTGTTGTGATCTCTCCTTTTTCATTTTGAAATTAGTTTATTTTGAGCCTCTGCTTTCTTTGCTTGATCAAATTGGCCAGAGGATTGTCAATCTTGTTTATTTTTTCAAAGATCCAGCTCTTTGTTTTGTCAATTGCCTTAATTGTTTCCTTGGTTTCCAATTCATTAATTTCTGCTCTGATTTTAATTATTTCTTTCCTTCTGGAGCTCTTTGGGTTGGATTTTTCTTGTTTTTCCAATGCCTTTAGGTGGATGGTTAGGCTATTGATTTGGGATCTTTCTGTCTTTTTTATGAAGGCATTGAGTGCTATGAATTTTCCCCTGAGGACTGCCTTCATTGTGTCCCACAAGTTTTGGTATGATGTGTTCTCATTGTCATTCATTTCCAGGAATTTTGCAATTTCATTTTTTATTTCATCCACTATCCAATTATTGTTTAAGAGTGTGCTATTCAGTTTCCAGTTCCCGTTGGGGCTCTTGGTGGTTTTTTTTGTTGTTGATTTCTAGGAATATAGCATTATGATCTGATATCATGCAGGGAATTATGTCGATTTTCCTAAATATGTGGAGGCTATCTTTGTGACTCAGTATATGGTCTATTTTAGAGAATGTTCCATGGGCTGCTGAGAAGAATGTGTAGTGTGTGGATTTGGGATGGAAAGTTCTATAAATGTCTGTTAGGTCTAAGTGCTCTATGGTTTTGTTGAGCTCCCTTACTTCCCTGTTGAGCTTCTGTTTGGATGATCTGTCTACTACTGATAATGGTGTGTTAAAGTCCCCAGCTATGATGGTGTTGGTGGTTATTTCTGTTTTATTGTCAAGTAGGTTTTGTTTTATGAACTGTGGTGCCCCCGTGTTTAGTGCATATAGATTTATGATTGTAATATCCTCTTGATGGATAGTTCCCTTTATAAGTAGGAATTAGCCTTCTTTGTCATTTTTGATTATTTTTGGTTTGAAGTCAATTTTATCTGATATTAATATAGCTACACCTGCTTTTTTCTTATTTCCATTTGCTTGGACTATTTTTTTCCACCCTTTCACCCAGAGGAGGTTTTTGTCTTTAGTGGTAAGGTGGGTTTCTTGAAGGCAGCAGATTGAGGGGTCTAATTTTTTGATCCACCCTGTTAGCTTGTGTCTCTTGATGGGTGAATTAAGGCCATTAATATTTAGGGTAATGACTGTGAGATTTGATTTGATCCCTGCCATGTTGTGTTGGTAGAGGTGTGTTGGTGTTTTCATGGATTTTGAAATTTTTGTGTCTACTCTGGGTTTGGTTGTTGTGATCTGCTTCTTGTAGGCATTTGTGTTTGGTTATTTGTTTCTTCTCTGTGGATCATTTCCTGGAATATTTTTTGTAGGGTTGGTTTTGTGTTCATATAATTGTAAAGATGAGGTTTGTTTTGGAGAGTTTTTCTTTCACCATCTATTATGAGGGAGACTTTTGCCAGGTAGAGTAGTTTGGTTGGAAACCATAGTTTCTTTCAGTTTGGAGAGTTTCACTCCTGGCCCTTCTAGTTTTCATTGTTTCCATTGAGAAGTTTGAAGTAATTCTGATGTGGTTTTCCTTTGAAAGTGGTGTACTCTTTTCCCCTAGCTGCTTTTAGGGTTTTCTCTTTGGTGTCAATGTTTAGAGTCTTAATGATAATGTGTTTGCTTCTTGCATCTTTTTTTTTTAATTTAATTTATTAGTTTTCTTTTCAGTGAATACAGGCAGTTTGGTACCATTATTTAGGCTCATCTGTGATCTACCCCCTCCCATTAGACCCTCCTTGTTAATGAAAATGGGTTGTGCATTGTGGAGTTAGCCCCCACTTATTAGTATGATAAATTTCTCTGCAAATCATGACCCAACATGTATAAGCAGACCAAAAATGAACCCAACATGGCTCAGGGAAATCTTGCTTCTTGCATCTTGATGGCCTTTCTTTTAAGAGACAGGGGAAGTTTTCTTCAATTTTTTTTTGTTAAATAAGTTCTCCATGCGTTTGGTTTGAAATTCTTCTCCTTCTGGTATTCCAATGATTGTGATATTAGGATGTTTAAGTGTATCCCACAATTCCCTCATGTTCTGTTCACAGGAACTTTTGAACTTACTGAAATTTTTGAGCTCTTGAACTCTTTCTTCCATCCTGTCTTCCAGATCAGAGTTTGTATCGTCCACTTCGCTGACTTTACTCTTGAGAGCCTCTAGAGAGTTTTGGAGTTGTTCAATTGACTTTGCATTTTCTACTACTTTCCTATGTATCACTTCCACTGCTCTGTCAAGCTCTCTTTTCACCTCTTTTTCTAATTTTCTTGATTATTCTTGGAATTCATCCTTGCATTTCTTTATGTTTTAATTTAGTGTGGCCAGCTGATTTTTAAGTTCCTCTTATTTTTTCACTCTCCCTCAACTCTCTTAGCTCTCTCTGAATTACTTCTAATGTCTTATATTGCTCTAGCTTAGTGATGATAGCATCCATACAATTATTGGTCCTTTGTTGCTTTCCTGCAAGTTCTAGCAGTAGGTTGGTCAGGGTTGCATTGCTCATAGCTTCCACTTGATGTTCTGATCCTAAAATCTCTCCTATGTTTTGGTTAGATGTAATCTTTGTTGGACTGGGTAATCTGTCTGGATTTTCTCGCATTTTATTTTTCATGTTATTTCTTTTGCACTGTGGTCTACCCATGACAGTGTATGGGCAGGTAGGTGGGTGGACCACACTGAGCTCTAGCTCATTGAGAATCCAAGGCATCCTTGGGCAGTTGCCAAGTAGCCTGGGTTTTTGCTCTCTCTTGCCAAAGCCGCTTATCTACTGCCTGACAGGAAAAGGTTGCCTAAATTCTTACCCAGTAATGCACCACAGCTGTCTGCCTTCGAGCTTGGAAGGGGACTGATGTAGCATGCCCCAAAGCTGCCCAAACTGTGGCTGGGAACACTGGGATCTGCAAACAGTCTGTGCTCTCCCACCACAGGGGAGTGGGGGATGGGCCGTGATGGACAGGTAGGGGATGGCACCTGAGCTGGCGCTAGTGACTCAGTGTGGGCTGTGTGGCCCTTGCTGTGTGACTGGGCCTGGTGCATGTGCAAGTGTAGTGCAGAGGCAGCTTTTGCGGGCACAGGATCGGGCACAGTGGAGGGTGGCTCCCGGGCATGCAATCGGAGCACAGCAGCAGGGGGTCTGGCTGCCCCCTGATCACAGCGGCGTTATCCCCATGGGTGTGCGAACCGAGCACAGCACCGCGGGTCAACGTGCATGATCAGAGCACAATGGTGGAGGTCCTCGTGGGTGTGGAGGTCCCCACCTGTTTGCGAATGGAGCACAATGTTGGAGGTCCTAATGGGCATGAGATTGGAGCACAGCTGCTTGGGGTGTGGGGCACTGTAGGTGTATGGGGGGTGTAGACTACCCACCCAAGAGGGGATCTGTAATTCCCTGTTTTTCCCTAGTCTGTGCCCTCCCACTCGCAAGAAGACCCTGGTAACCCTTAATTTCTTGCCTTTCTTTCCTTGGTATTTGCAGCTCAGCTAGGCAGTCACCATCTTGGCCAGAAGTCTCCTAAGTTTTTTATTTTTTATATGAGACAGAGAGAGTGGGGGTGGAGGGAGGTGGGGAGAATAGGTGTATCAGGGCCATGCAAATGAACCCCAGACACGTGCCAACTTGCTCATCTGGCTTCTGTGGTACCTGGAGTATCAAATTGGTTCCTTAGGGTTTGTAGGCTAGTGCTTTAACCACTATGCCATTTCTCCAGCCCAGGAAGAGGGTACTTTATGGTAGTAAAATTGCATATGCAAAGATATAGTTGGCAAATTATTATTTTTTGGAGCACAATGAGAGTACAGAAAGACAGACAGACAGAGAACCCAAATTCTTTGGCACTCCTTACATCTAGTGTTCCTTGGCTTTTGATTGCTTTGTACATTTGAGAAGTGGTAGATACAATTCTGTGCTACTTCAGTGCTCGATTCTTAAAGGCCCTGTGGTTTCCAATTGTTTCTGGAGCCATGAGATGTCATGTGGCATTCCTATTAACTTGAGTCTGTCCTATTCATATGCAGTAAGATTAATTGAAGGGTTTAGAATAGGGATATATGGTGTTCAAAAGAACATTGGCAAAGCAATTTAGTTAAAAACTATGGAAATATGTTAGAAGAAAAATGGTAAGGATTTGGACTTGAGGAGTATTTGTTGTGAAAAAGAGAATTGATCTGAAAATAAAAATAGAGGTAGAAATTTTGGAGCTGATGATTTATTACATGTCAGAGTAGGTAATGACATTGTTTCATTTTGTTTTGTGGGTCTTTAGTATTGTTCTTTACCAAAATAAGAGTTGTCAAAGGATGACAGCCTTTGGTGGAAAATAATGAGTGTATTCAGAACACATCTGGTTAAGGCTATGTAGAGTACTTGGGTGTGTATGGAGAATGATTACGTAGGTTGCCACTTCATTTTAGATGAGCTTTTTAAATTTTCATTGACAACTTCTATACTTACAGACAAAATAAACCATGATATTTCCCTCCCCAAACCACTTTCCCCTTCACAACTCTGCTCTCCATCATATCCCATTCCTCTCTTTATTAGTTTCTCTTTTAATTTCATGTCACCATCTTTTTCTCCTATTATGAGGATCTTCTTTAGGTATTTCTAGGCATTGCAATGTCATGGATATCGAGGCCAATTTCTGTCTGGATACTTGCATTGTAAGGACTGTTACCCTTGCTTTGACTCTTACATTCTTTTTTTTTTTTAATTTTTATTAACATTTTCCATGATTATAAAATATATCCCATGGTAATTCCCTCCTTCCCCACCCACACACTTTCCCGTTTGAAATTCCATTCTCCATCATATTACCTCCCCATTACAATCATTGTAATTACATATAGACAATATCAACCTATTAAGTATCCTCCTCCCTTCCTTTCTCCACCCTTTATGTCTCCTTTTCAACTTACTGGCCTCTGCTACTAAGTATTTTCATTCTCACGCAGAAGCCCAGTCATCTGTAGCTAGGATCCACATATGAGAGAGAACATGTGGCGCTTGGCTTTCTGGGCCTGGGTTACCTCACTTAGTATAATACTTTCCAGGTCCATCCGTTTTTCTGCAAATTTCATAACTTTATTTTTCTTTACCGCTGAGTAGAACTCCATTGTATAAATGTACCACATCTTCATTATCCACTCATCTGTTGAGGGACATCTAGGCTGGTTCCATTTCCCAGCTATTATAAATTGAGCAGCAATAAACATGGTTGAGCATGTACTTCTAAGGAAATGAGATGAGTCCTTTGGATATATGCCTAGGAGTGCTATAGCTGGGTCATATGGTAGATCAATCTCTAGCTGCTTTAGGAACCTCCACACTGTTTTCCACAATGGCTGGACCAGATTGCATTCCCACCAGCAGTGCAGAAGGGTTCCTTTTTTTCCACATCCCCGCCAACATTTATGATCATTTGTTTTCATGATGGTGGCCAATCTGACAGGAGTGAGATGGAATCTCAATGTAGTTTTAATCTGCATTTCCCTGATGACTAGTGACGTAGAACATTTTTTTAGATGCTTATATGCCATTCGTATTTCTTCCTTTGAGAACTCTCTATTTAGCTCCATAGCCCATTTTTTGATTGGCTTGTTTGATTCCTTATTATTTAACTTTTTGAGTTCTTTGTATATCCTAGATATTAATCCTCTATCAGATATATAGCTGGCGAAGATTTTTTCCCATTCTGTAGGTTGCCTCTTTGCTTTTTTCACTGTGTCCTTTGCGGTGCAAAATCTTTGTAATTTCATTAGGTCCCAGTGGTTAGTCTGTGGTTTTATTGCCTGAGCAATTGGGGTTGTATTCAGAAAGTCTTTGCCAAGACCAATATGTTGAAGGGTTTCCCCTACTTTTTCCTCTAGCAGTTTCAAAGTTTCCGGTCTGATGTTAAGGTCTTTAATCCATTTGGACTTAATTCTTGTGCATGGCGAGAGAGAAGAATCTATTTTCATCCTTCTGCAGATATTTATCCAGTTTTCAAAACACCATTTGCTGAAGAGGCTGTCTCTTCTCCAATGAGTATTTTTGGCATTTTTATCGAATATCAGGTGGCTATAGCTCCTTGGGCTTACATCTGGGTCCTCTATTCTGTTCCACTGATCTACATGTCTGTTTTTGTGCCAGTACCATGCTGTTTTTGTTACTATGGCTCTGTAGTATAGGTTAAAATCAGGTATGGTGATACCACCAGCCTCTTTTTTGTTGCTCAGTATTATTTTAGATATTCTAGGTTTTTTGTGATTCCAAATGAATTTTTGGATTGTTTTTTCTATTTCCATGAAGAAAGCCTTTGGAATTTTGATAGGGATTGCATTAAATGTGTAGATTGCTTTAGGTAAGATTGCCATTTTCACAATATTGATTCTTCCAATCCAGGAACAAGGGATGTTTCTCCACTTTCTAGTGTCTTCTGCAATTTCTCGCTTGAGTGTTTTAAAGTTCTCATTGTATAGATTCTTTACTTCCTTGGTTAGGTTTATTCCAAGGTATTTTATTTTTTTTGATGCAATTGTGAATGGGAGTGATTCTCTGATTTCATCCTCTGTGTGTTTGTTGTTAGCATATATGAAGGCTACTGATTTCTGGGTATTTATTTTGTATCCTGCTACATTGCTGTAGGCTTTGATCAGCTCTAACAGCTTGCTAGTAGAGTCTTTAGGGTCCTTTATGTATAGAATCATGTCATCTGCAAATAATGATAACTTGATTTCTTCCTTTCCAATTTGTATCCCTTTTATGTGTGTCTCTTGCCTTATTGCTATGGCTAAGACTTCCAAAACTATATTAAATAAAAGTGGGGACAGTGGACACCCTTGTCTTGTTCCTGATTTTAGTGGGAAAGCTTCCAGTTTTTCCCCATTTAGTAATATGTTGTCTGTAGGCTTGTCATAAATAGCCTTTATTATATTGAGATATGTTCCTTCTATTCCCAGTCTCTGTAGGACTTTTATCATGAAGGGATGTTGGATTTTGTCAAATGCTTTCTCTGCATCTAATGAGATGATCATGTGATTTTTGTCCTTCAACCCGTTTATGTAATGTATTACATTTATAGATTTGCGTATGTTGAACCATCCCTGCATCTCTGGGATAAAGCCTACTTGGTCAGGGTGAATGATCTTTTTGATATACTCTTGTATTCTGTTTGCCAATATTTTGTTGAGAATTTTTGCATCTATGTTCATGAGGGAGATTGGTCTGTAATTTTCTTTTTTTGTTCTATCTTTGCCTGGTTTTGGTATCAGGGTGATGCTGGCCTCATAGAAGGAGTTTGGTAGAATTCCTTCTTTTTCTATTTCCTGGAAAAGCTTAAGAAGCAATGGTGTTAGCTCTTCCTTAAAAGTCTGGTAAAATTCAGCAGTGAATCCATCTGGGCCTGGGCTTTTTTTAGTTGGGAGATTATTTATAACTGTTCGGATCTCCATGTTTGTTATAGGTCTATTTAAGTGATTAATCTCATTTTGATTTAATTTAGGTAGGTCATATAGATCAAGGAAATCATCCATTTCTTTCAGAGTTTCATACTTTGTGGAGTATATGCTTTTATAGTATGTCCCTATGATTTTTTGAATTTCTCTGGAATCTGTTGTGATGTTGCCTTGTTCATCTCTGATTTTATTAATTTGTGTCTCTTCTCTCTTTCTTTTGGTCAGATTTGCTAAGGGTTTATCAATCTTGTTTATCCTTTCAAAGAACCAACTCTTTGTTTCATTAATTCTTTGGATTGTTCTTTTTGTTTCTATTTCATTAATTTCTGCCCTAATCTTTATTATTTCTTCCCGTCTACTTATTTTTGGTTTGCCTTGTTCTTCTTTTTCCAAGGCTTTAAGGCGAAGCATTAGGTTGTTTACTTGCGACCTTTCTAATTTCTTAATATAGGCACTTAAGGCTATAAATTTACCTCTTAGAACTGCCTTCATTGTGTCCCAGAGATTTTGGTATGTTGTGTTCTCATTATCATTTGACTCTATAAATTTTTGGTTTCCTTTTTGATTTCTTCATTGACCCACTCATCATATAGTAGTGTATTGTTTAGTTTCCATGATTTTGTGTATGCTCTATAGCCTTTCTTGCTACTGATTTGTAGTTTAATTCCATTGTGGTCAGATAGAATGCAAGGAATTATTTCAATTTTCCTGAATTTGTTAAGATTTGCTTTGTGTCCTAATATATGGTCTATTTTAGAGAATGTTCCATGTGCTGCTGAAAAGAATGTATATTCTGCAGCCTTTGGATGAAATGTCCTGTATGTATCTGTTAGGTCCATTCCTTCTATGACCTCATTTAGTCCAGATGCCTCTCTGTTTATTCTTTCCCTGGATGACCTGTCAATTGATGAGAGTGGGGTGTTAAAGTCACCCACCACCACTGTGTTTGGTGTTATCTGTGACCTTAGTTCTAGTAGTGTTTGTTTGACGAATTTGGGAGCCCCCATGTTAGGTGCATATATGTTTAGGATTGTAATGTCCTCCTGTTGGAGTGTGCCCTTAATCAATATAAAGTGACCTTCCTTATCTTTCTTGACTAACGTCGGACTAAAGTCTACCCTGTCTGATATTAGGATAGCAACCCCTGCTTGTTTTCTAGGCCCATTTGCTTGAAACATCGTCTTCCAACCTTTCACCCTAAGATTATGTCTATCCTTTGTAGAAAGGTGAGTTTCTTGGAGACAACAAATTGTAGGATCCTGCTTTTTAACCCAGTCTGCAAATCTATGTCTTTTCGTTGGGGCATTGAGACCGTTGATATTAAGAGATATTATTGAAAGGTGTGTATTTATGTTTGCCATTTTTTGTGTGTGTGTGTGTGTTTTTCTGGTTCTACCTGTGCTCTCTTCTGTTAACTGGTATTTGAGTATAGCACCGACTTGCGGCTTTCTGTCTCTTACATTCTTATCACCACCTCTTTTGCAATGGACCCTGAGCCTTGGAAGGTGTGATAGAGATGCTTCAAGGCTGGATACTCCTCTGTCCCTTCTTCTCAGCACTATGTTGCCATCTGGGTCATCCCAATGGTCAATCTCATCTGAAAAGAGAATCTTCTTTAACCAGAAGTAAGAGTAGCATTAAAATATGAATATGAGCTTTAAGTGTAGTGCTTTCAGGGGAGTTTGGTGAGAATAATATATATAACTATCCAGACAAAAGCAGGCTTTCTATCCCTAAGGCTCATGACCTTCCCTGCCATAGGCTTTTGATTAGGTTTACAGTACTAGGCATGTATTCCCTCCCATAGAGTGGGCTTTCAGTCCAATTAGAGAGCAGCTGGTTTCCCCCAGAGCAGACATGCCACTATTGCACTTCTTTGGTCATTTGACCTGTCTGGCCAAACTTGAGGCTTCTGGTGTCCACTATTTTCACTGCTGGTTACTTCTGTCTCCCATAAGCCTTCATACAGTGCAGCTTTTTCCAGCCTTCGGTTGTCTGGTCTACAGGGAAAAGGTTTTCTGCTCAGCACTAGTGTGATTTCTCAGTGGCTTTGCCATTCAGGCATGTGAAGTCTTCAGCAACAGGGTCTTACCATTTGTTTCTCAAGGGAAACCAAGGGATTTGGCAATAGCCTATGATGTTTTGGAGGAACAGGGACCTCCCTGGCCAACAAATCACTGGATGGTATCCACTGGATTTTTTTTTTCTTCTCTAATTGGTGCTGAAAAATCGAAGCTGTCTAGAGGTGACAAAGATTCTGAGGGTACCCTTGGACTGATGGAGCCTGGGGTCTCCTCAGTGATGTTTGCTTGGAGGAAAATGAATGGAAGTTATCTCCTGGATGCATGGTTAAAAATCAGTGGTATAGAGTGTTCAGACATAAAGATATTAAATTGAAATGTCATAGGTATAACCTTTATCTCTTTTGAAACTTTCCTTCACTTTGTGGAGTGACAGGAAGTACTCAAATAAGTTTACATAATCCATCTTTTTTTTGATACAAGACCCTATGGCGACTGACTCATGATAGTCCTGGGTAACATCAAGAGCTGGAAATAACACCAGAGTAGTTTAGGTTTCTTTGCAAGTGAAATTAATGGAAAGATTTAGATTTTGTTCATGCTATCCCTTTCATTTTACTTAGAATGTTGAAGTTTGAGATAAGCCTTGTCTAAGATCATTTAGGTTTTTGTAAGCTTTGCAATTTCTTTTAAAATTATACTTTAAAATATATTGTATGTATATGTGATTCACTATGATGTGTGTTTATGTGCATGGATTAGGGCACACACATCACAGTGAATGTGTGGAGGTCACAGGACAACTTCTGGTATTGGTCTACCTTCTACCTTGTTTGAGGCAGGTCCTGTCACTGTTCACTGCTACATTCCCCAGACTAGCTGGTTGGAGAGCTTTGGATTGTCCTGCCATCTCCTTTCTTGCCATAGGGCACTGGGATTAAAGACACTTGTGCTACACACCTGGATTTGCGTGGGATCTGGGGATCTGAACTCAGGTAATCAGGTTTGTACAGCAAGCACCATACCCATATGGTATGTGCATCTAGCTTTACTTGGACACTGGGGAATTAAACCTAGGGTTTCAGACTTTGCAAGCAAATATTTTTAACTGTTGAGTCTTTTCTGCATTCATGGAGTACTTTACCCACTGAACCACCTCTCTAGCCTTGAAATCTATATGATTTAATACAATATTTTTTCTTGTTAGGGAGAATCAATAGAAATTAGCTTAACTGTTCTGTGATGACCTTGGCTTAGGGAAACACAAGTTGATGAATAGATTGAAAGTACATGTAACAGTACAAGGTGAAGCATGTCCCCAGTGACACCTATCAGAAGCTGATGTATGGCTAACATGGAGCCTAAGAAGCTATCCTCAGATATAAGGCAAGGATAAAAGATAGCTGGGAGAATTTCCAGAATCATGGTTTTTGTAACATCTGTAGCCTTCGAACTTAACAAAATGTGTTTTTGCAAATGTTTTTCATGGATTTAGGACCTAAGCTGTTTAACAGATTTTCTTGTTTAAGAAATATGACTGAGTTTAGCTGACAAGTTGGATTTTATGAACTGATTGATCCCAGCTGCCAATTGTCCAGGCCAGAAGATGATCCAAATTGGCAGTCTCCAGAGGCCTTGAGAGCATTGGTTCAGAGTGGGCAAAAGGATATTTGGGGTGGAGAAAATAGAGTTTTACAAAGCTAATGTGATATTGAAAGTATTTGAAACGCAAATATCCACTAGACCCAACTTCATTGTGCTTTGTGGGCTATTCTACTGTCGTCTCAAGGTGTGTGTGCTCTCTTTACCTTTTATTGTTTCTTGCGGGATTTTCTAATAGAAAAATCTTACTAGCATTTAAGTGCATATACAAACAAATCCAAATGTTTGAGTTATGCACTTTTTTTGGCATCTGTGTGTATGGGCGTGTATCTGTAGAAGGCATGTGGCATGCATATGTATAGTGTATGCATGTGCGTGTATGCAAAGCCACATGCCCTGTGTGCATGTGTGGAGGTGGAGGCTAGAGTAAAATGGCCAGGCACTACTGTAACATCCTGCCTAGATCTTTTGCTTGGTGATAGGGATTGAAATCATAGGTCCTCTTAGGCCCTCATGCTTGTGTGGTATCTTCAACTATGAATTTTGTACTTTCTTAGGGAAATATAGGGCTTAGATTAATAAAAATTATTCTTTTTGTTTGTTTGTGAGGTGGGGTCTCCCTCTAGCCAAGGCTGACCTGGAATTCATAGCAATCTTGAACTCAGCAACCCTCCTAAATCTACCTCTGGAGTGCTGGGATTAAAGGTATGTGCCATCAGGCCAAACATTCTTTATGTGAGTGCTAGGGATCTAACACAGGGTGTCATGACTGCATGGCAAGCACTTGTCCACTAAACTATCTTCCTAGCCATAATATGAAATAAGTCTTATATTCACCACCATAGGTACAAGATTATTCTACAAACTCCTTTCGAAAATTTTACATGGAAAATATCATATAAAATATATAGCAAATCTAAGAAAAACTATGAGTGAGTGCTATGTGCTAAATATCATGCCCAACATTCTTCATTTAGTGAGAAGGTATCATCATCATTATTTAGGACATGAAAAAATCTTAAGTTCATAGTGGATCAGTCAACTACAAGTATTGCAGAGCTAGCAAATTACAGTATTAAAACTCAAACTTTGCCTTCACTATTCTTTATTTAGATTTACCACCAGGCATGATGGCTCATGTCTTTCATTCCAGATCTTTAGGAGGTTCAGACAGGTAGATCACTATGTACTACAGGCCAACATGAGCTATAGAGTGAGTTCCACATCAGCCTCAGTTAGAGTAAGACCCGCCCTCAAAAATACAAATGAAAACAAAACAAAATCAAACAGACTTGTTGATGATTTCTATAGTATACTGCTAATTTAGCGATTTAGAGAAAGCATAAATCTGCAGGCTGCAGTGAGAGGTGTTATGTTCTGAAGAGCTTGTTGATAGGGAATCTCAGATAGAAGATGACCTCAGGATCACTATAGTGATGGTGGTGTCACAACACGTCTTGCCTTAGTTGACCAGCTGGACTCAACAAATGCATTATGGAAGCTAAGTGATCTCAGCAAGTTATTCTTGTTATTATTTTCTTTTTTTCAAAGTACAGTCTTGCTCTAGCACAGGCTGACCTTGAATTCAGTATGTAGTCTCTCAGGCTGGCCTTGAGTTCATGGTGATCCTCCTACCTCTGCCTCCCAACTGCTGGGATTAAAGGCATTTGCCACCATGCCCAGCTTAGCAAGTTATTCTTTTAAACAGCTTTATTGGAATACTATCAGCATGTAACATATGATAAATATTTAATATATACATTTATAAGTTTTAACATTTGTAAATGATAGGATAATCAGCTCAATAAGGTAATGAGCAAGTTTCTTTCTGTGTCTTTGTAATTTCCCTCATTAATTCCTTCTCTTTTCTTACCTTTCTGTTCCCAGGCAACAACTTGCATGGATTTTTTATCTGTGTGTGTGTGTGTGTAATTACTATTTCTTTCTTTCTTTTTAATTTTTTTTTTTTTTTGCAGTGTTGGAGGTCAAGCCCAGATGGAGTCTTTCTTTCTCTCTCTTTTTCCGTATCACTTTCACTCACTCTGTCTCTCCAGGTGTGATTTGTGGTGTTCCTGAACACTATTTCAGGTACAATTTCTGAGAGTCTTGTTCTGGTTGTTATGGTAACTCTTGTCCATAGTGGTAGATATGAACTATATAGTTCATTCCTACATGGCTGTCTCTTCACATTTGGTTTGTCTCAAGTTCTACCATTGCTGTCTATTTATCTATGTTGGTTGTATCTAGGGATATACACTTAATGATTTGATTCTACTGCTGTATCTTTCAGAGACATTTCCATAACTCCAATAATACTGCCATGAGCAATGTTATTCAGCCTTAGGGAAAAGTAATTTAAAATTTTGCTTCAGGAAAATTATGCTTCAGGTATTTCTTACTGCATTTAGAATTCATATTTGAGCAATTCATGCCAAATAGAAAAAATAAAGGTCTAAGTTTTTATGAACTATAGTAATGCTTTATGGACTGCTGGCAAGTCTTGTGTGTGTCAGTTAAAGTCAAAAACAACACCTACCATGTTGCCTTGGATGGAGTCCTTGCAAGAAATGCTTTAGATGGTGTACATTTTGATGAGGGCTATACACTCCAATCCCACCCACGACTAGCCACACACATGGTGAAAGCACTTACTTCAACATGAAATAGTAATACAGTGATACTTCTTAACAGTTTATAATAGAGAAAGTGTTTAAGTGTCATTTTTTTTTAAGAAAAGGAAAACCCACTGTAATGATGTCTCAGGAGACATGAGGAACCATGTCAAATTCCTGCTAGGACTTTTATTCTAAAGTGGCTGATTTAAATGTAATGCTTTCTGTGGATTGAGACAAAATTTAATTATTTTTTCAAGAGGATTTATCCACTCCTTTACTACAGCATTCTCTTTCTTAATACCATCATTTTGGGACAAGCAGTATTGTTAACATTATAGAATAAGAACTAACATAGCTGCAATAGGATTGTAATATGCACCTTCCCAATTAGTACACATTTATGAAAATTCTTTTTTCTTTTAGATGGATCTTTGTTGAGTCAATATGGTTGTTATGACTTATAGATGAATCTGTTTAATGATATGGTGAGGGTCTGAGGATATGGGTCAGTGCTGCAGAGTATGAAGACCTGAGTTCCATTACAAGCCTATATAAAAATGTGGGCAGGTCACACATGTCTTAACCCCTGTTCTGAAGGGGGTAGGGACAGGAGTATCTCCTGGTCAGCTAGTCCAGATGAAAATTGGAGCTCCATGTTCAGTGACAGCATTTTGTCTCAAAAGAAAGGTAGAAGAGAGACAGGGAACACCTGACATCTTCCTCTTGTCTCTCCATGCATGTTCCTGATGTGTGTGCATCTGCACACACATGAGCATACAACACACATATTTCATAAATGTGTGCATATACAAGACATGCTTCATAAACACACACCAACAAAAGATAGTTTAATTGCATGTTCAAATTTGAGAGGTAGCCTTGTGTTTAAGGATGATGCCTGAGGTTATCCTTGTCTCCATGTTCACATACATGTATGAGCCTGTATACACAGTTACCACACACACACACTCACCCATAATCACATACATACACACATGAAGTTTTTTTGTACTCAACTTCAACTATACAGTTTTGTTTTTTGAACTGATAAAAATGTGGGGCTCTATTTTTCTTCACCTATAAGCTGTTGTTTAATTAGAAATCTAAAGTTCCCAAATGTTTAAAAGTCTGGTGTGCTGTTTTCTAGTGTGTTCATTTTGTGTTTTCACCTGTCCTAGCGTGTAGCTATTCTTCATGCCTAAAAAAATTCTTACTGCTCAAGACACATTGGCCCACTCTTATTAAATAATTATTTAGAAAGGACTGGCAACAGGGGTTCTTGAACTGAGGGATCTAACTATTGGTATCAGTATCTGATTTTAGGACAGTATAATGAACTTTAATGAATTCTTGTCTGGCCTGAATATTTTGCTAATTATGGAATTAAGGTATCAACAAATATGTGTTTATTCACTCTGAATATTTTCTCACTCTTGACACACTGATGTGGGTAAAGAAAGTCATTTTCCCCTTTGGCTTTTCCTGGTGTGTGTTTGCTGGCTTTGATTAGCAGCACTGTGGAGCAGTGATATAAATTAAAACCGATGGATGGAAATCTTGATGGTTTCTGTATCACTATTAGTATACACAGAATGTCTAAAAGGCTGCCCTCCTCCCTTGGCTACATATCTTGATTCCTTGTCTTTCCAAGGTTCTGTCAATAAAGTCCTAAGTAGCTGACTTGTTGGATGAGATGTGGAAATCAGAAAAGGCTTTCAGCTTTTAGACAAAAGGATTATTTTACTGACCTGCCGAAAGTTTACATCCTAGTAGGTACACATTTGAACAAATTACATTCATAGATGGAAAATTGAATTTATTTTTGTTCATCTTACTCTTAAGTGGAAGAACATTACCTGTACATAATGTTCATATCAAATAGTAATATAAAGTAGTTGCTACTTAAACACTTTGTAGATGGCATATGGGCAGAATACAGTTTTGTTTTGTTGTTGCCTCCTACTGGCAATGCTCTACTAAACATACACAGGAAAGGCAAAGGGAATGAACATAGATTTAGTATTGTTGATATTGTTTGGCAATGCAAGCCTTTCTTTGTGTGACACCTTTTATCTTCTTCTCTTCCTCCCCATGAAGTTTTCCATACTTTTCCTTTTTATCCACTCAGCTCTCCTGCTTAGCACAGGAGACCTCTGTGAGGTCTACATCAAGGCAAAATTACTGATGGTTGGGATATTTATTAGCAAACACGAAAAAATTGTAAACACTTGCTAGTTGGCACACATGGGGCTGAGGTATAGGACAAGGAGCATATTGAAAATAGGATTTTAAGAAATGGGACTTCCAGAGGCTGGAGAGATGCTTAGTGGTTAAGGCATTTGCCTTTGAAGCCAAAGGACCTAAGTTCGATTCCCCAGGACCCACATAAGCCAGATGCACAAGGGGCACGTGCCTCTGGAGTTTGTTTGAAGTGGTTAATGGGCCTGGTGTGCCCATAATCTCTTTGGCTGTTTCTCTTTTCTCTCTCTCTCTCTACTTGCAAATAAATAAAATAAAATAAACACCACAAGTTCAAGAAATAGAACTTTTGGTGAAGATGGTGTTCACCTAACCATGCCTCATTTCCAGGGGAAGGAAAGGTAAGACCTTTAGGGTTCATTGGTTTTTTAGGGGTTTGCAGATTCTGGTAGATCTCCAGTGGGAAGGTGCAATGGAGCCATGTAGGGAATCCGCTGATTCCCATGCTCTAGGGTAGCCCACCATTCCCCCCAATCACCTCAAGCAGCTATTTTAACTGCAGTCCCAGCCACATGTTCCTTCTACACTAATCACAGGCTAAGTGTACCCATACAAGCAGGTTCCCCCACCCCCTGTTCCTGGACCCAAGCCAGGAGGCTAGCACCCCCCTCCCACTCTAGGCATTCCTGCCACTGGGGAGCTCTGTCTCCCTCACCCCTATGCACAGACACAGGCCAGCAACATACCATTCAATCAGGAGACCTTCACAGGCAAATGCTGACCCACTTGCCACTGCCCCTCACCCCAATGCATAGACCCAGGATAGCAGGCTAGCTTTCTCCTAGGGTACCTCCATGAGCAAACATCATCCCACTTGCTGCCACCCCAACCCTGTGCATGGATCCAGGCCAGCAGGCTAGTGTTCCCAGTGGAGACCTCACATGATATACCCATATACCCTCCCTGCCTTGTTACAGGACCTGGGCGTGCCATCCACTCCCTACTACAGGGTTGCAATGGGCCTGCTATCCCATTCCCTCACCCCTCAGCATTGCAGAACCACCATGCACTCCCATCATCCCCTCCATCCACAGCCCAACCTCAAAAGAAGCCTGCTTTTTCCCATTCCCCACTACCCGGGTCCTCTCAACCTCCTGAACACGCAGTCCTATACCCTGAAACATGGAACAACAATCCCCTTCATCAAGTTCCAGTGACCCCAGGAGAGCCCATGGGCTCCTTCCCTCTGAGCAGGCAGGCCCAATTGCTATCAGAAGCATAGTGGAAACAAACATAAAAAGGAATAATCACTGAAGACACTTCAACATCAACAAAGGGCCATAATTATATGAATTCTGCCCTTGATAGATTAGACCTAATAGAAAGGAACCAGGAAAGATTCCAAAGACAGTTAAATGATCTCAAGGAGAGTGAAAAAAAGAGGACCTCAATAATCAGGTGGCTAAGCTCAGTGAAGACATAAAGAAATGCAAGGATGAATTCCAAGAAGCATTAAGAAAATCAGAAAATGATGTGAAAAGGGAACTCAACAGAGGGATGGAAATTATACATAAAAAAGCAGTAGAAAATACAAACCAAATTGAACAAGCTCAAAACTATAGAAGCTATCAAGAATAGAGTCAGCCACATGGAGGATAGCAACACAGAACTGGAAGACAAAACAGAAAAAATAGTTAGTGAGTACAAAAGTTTCAATAAGTTCAAAAATTTATGTGAAAAGAACATGAGGGAACTGAGGGATACCCTTAAACGTCCCAACATTTGGATCATGGGAATACCAGAAAGGGAAGAAATCCAGACCAAAGGCATGGAGAATATATTTAACAAAATTATTGAAGAAAACTTTGCCACTGTCAAGAAGCTAGAAAAACTCCAAAGAGATGGGACTACAGGAGAAATTCTCCAAGACATATTATCATTAAGACCCTAAACATCGATCACAAAGAGAAAGTCCTAAAAGCAGCTAGGGATAAACAAAACATTACATATGAAGGTAACATCATCAGAATCACTTAAAATTTCTCAGTGGAAGCCCTGAAATCCAGAAAGGCCTGGAATGGAACACTACAAAGTCTAAGAACCTATGGCTTCCAACCCAAGCTACTCTACCCAGCAAAAGTATCCTTCATAATAGATGGTGAAAGAAAATCTTTCCACAATAAAACTCGGTTTTAAAACTATATGAACACAAAGCCAAACCTGCATAGAATACTTCAAGACATTCTCCACACAGAAGATAAAATAACCAACCTTAAGTGCCATAAGAATCAGATCACAATAACCAAACTTCAAGAAGGCACAAAGCTACAAAGGCCAAGAAAACACCAAATTACATAAAACACTACAATATGGCAGGGATTAAGTCCAACTTCACAGTCATTACCCTAAATATTAATGGCCTTAATTCACCCATCAAGACACATAAGCTAACAGGGTGGATCAGAAAACTAGTCCCCTAAATCTTCTGTCTTCAAGAAACCCACCTCAACACTAAAAACAGACACCTCCTCAGGGTGAAAGGGTGGAAAATGATATTCCAAGAAAACAGATATAAGAAACAAGCAGGCATTGTTATACTAATATCAGATAAAATAGACTTCAAACAAAAAAATTAAAAAAAAAAAGAAGGCCACTTTTTACTTATCAAGGGAATGATCCAACAAGAGGATATCACAATCATTTTTTATGTACCAAACACAAGTGCACCACAATTCATAATACAAAACCTACTTGAGAAAAAAACAGAAGTAACCACTAACACCATCAACACTGGTGACTTCAATACTCTGCTATCAGCAATAGATAGATCATCTAAACAGAAAATTAACAGGGAAGTAAGAGAGCTCAACAAAAGCATAGATCAATTAGAACTAATGGACATCTACAGAACATTCTACCTAAAATCCACAAACTACACATTCTTATCAGAAGCCCATAGAACTGTCACTAAAGCAGATCATATATGGGCCATAAAGCCTGCCTCCATATATTTAGGAAGATCAACATATTTTCCTGCATGATATCGGATCACAATGCTGTATTGCTAGAAACTAACAACAAAAGATGTGCCAGGAATCCCATTTGCTCCTGCAAACTGAACAACATACTTTTAAACATTAAATGGGAATTGGATGAAATAAAAACATGGAATTGCAAAACTTCTAGAAATGAATGACAATGAGAAAACATGATACCAAAACTTATGGGACACAAATGAAGGAGGGCCTCAGAGAAAAATTCATAGAACTAAATGCTTTCATAACAAAGGCAGAGAGATCCCAAATCAATAACCTAATCATCCACTTAAAGGCCCTGGGAAAACAAGAAGAATCCAATCTCCAAAGCTCCAGATGTAAAGAAATTAAGATGAGAATAGAAATAAATAAATTTGAAACTAAGAAAACAATTAAGAAAATTGATGAAACAAATAGCTGTTCTTTGAAAAAATAAACAAGATTGATAAATCCCTGGCCAATTCAATTAAGCAACAAAAAAGAGACACTTCAAATTAACAAATTTAGAAATGAAAATGGAGAGATCATAACAGACATAAATAAAATTGGGAGTATCATTAGGACATTGTGAAAAAGGCAATCTTACCAAAGGCAATATACAGATTTAATGCAATACCAATAAAAACCCAACATTTTTCTTCACAGAGATAGAAAAAAATGATCTCAAAATTCATATGAAATGGCAGAAGGCCTTGGTTATCCAAGCATATCCTCAGCAAAAGAAATACCTCTGCAGGTATCACCACACCTGATCTAAAGCTATATCACAAAGCCATAGAAATAAAATCAACATGGTACTGGCATAAAAAGAGGATTTTTAAACCAATGAAACAGAATTGAGGACCTTGACTTTGGGTCAAGTAACTAGAGCTACTTGCTTTTTGACAAAGGCCCTAAAAATGCAGGCTGGAAAAAAGACAGCATCTTTAATAAATGGTGCTGGATAAACAGGACAATCATATGCAGGAAAATGAAACTCAATCCACGCATTTCACCATGCACAAAACTCAAATCCAAATAGGTCAAAGACCTCAATATAAAACTATAAACTCTGCTACTATGGGATGAAAAAAATAGGAGGAACTTTCCTGATATAGGAATGGGAAAAGACTTACTGAAGAAAACCCCAGTAGCTCAAGAACTTAAACAATCTCTCAACCATTGGGATCTCATGAAGTTGAAAAGTTTGTTCACAGATGAACATATAATAGCAGAGCCAATAGACTACACATAGAATGGGAGAAAACTTTTGCAGGCTATACAACTTACAAAGGCCTAATTATTAGAATTTACAAAGAACTCAAAAACTAAACAATAAAAGTCAAACAAGCCACTCACAAAATGGGACAAAGAGCTGGACAGAGAATTCTCAGAGGAAGAAATACAAATGGTGAGCACACACTTAAGAAAATGTTCATCATCTCTAATCATCAGGAAAATGCAAAATAAAACAACTATGAGATTCTACCTTACCCCAGGAAGGATAGCAAACAGTAAAAAATCAAATGAAAACAAATGCTGGCAAGGATGTGGAGAAATAGAAACCTTCATTCACTGTTGGTGGGAATGTAAGATACCACTATGGAAAGCAATATGGAGATTCCTGAAAAAGCTTACTATAGTGATACCAACAGACCCAGTTATTTCTTTACTGGGAATCTACCCTAAAACCTTCAAACCACAAGCCAGAGAGATTTGCTCACCCAGCAAATACTCAGCAGCAAGCAACCTGATGTGATACTCACACAAGTGCAATAGTGGCACACAGCCATGGTGGGTAACCAACTGCTCTTGATTTGGCTAATGGGTCAGCTCAGTGGAACTGAACCCACAGCTGGATCTGGGAAACAAGTCAGAACCATATCCAAACATCAAACCTGCTCTCCATTATCAAGTTACCACCAATTGTAGACTACAAGAAGACCCAAAACTATTAAATTCTCTCTAAAATAATAATGGTTATCCCCTTTAACTTGTGTTGAACTGTTGGAGAATCTGCTTCTCTTTTTCAGATGGACACAGGTCCTTAGGAGAGAATCAGCCCATTGTACCTCACCAGGTCCCCAACTGAAACCACAGAGTAATTGGGAAAATGAGCAAGAGTGCTGCTTTCTTGGTGAACCTGGTACCAGCACAAGGGTAAAGGAAATAGATACACATAACACTCAACTCCTACCAAACCACATATCCAGAGACAGAGGCTCCCAAGACTTCATCACTGAAGTAGACCTAAAGTGAACCCAACATGGCTCAGGAAAATTTGTGGAAGAGGGGGTGGAAAGATTGTTGGGACATTATGCACAGATATATTACCTCTTATCCATAGCTGATGGCTAACCTCACACTCTCCAATGTAGAGGGTTACTGTGGAGGGGGGGGCAGGGAGCAGGCTAATGATGGCACCTACATGACTATATACACACTGTGTACATAACTAATAAAATTTTATATATTTAACCAAAAAAAAAAAAAAGAAATGGCTGGGATAAGGTTTCTGTACCCACTGTTGTTCAGAGCCACCTTTGCTCTGGTGAGGCTTGTCTTCGGCTTTAGTGAATAGGATTAGGGCTTAACTTACCTCTCATTCTCTAGGGCTGCACATATCAGGAGTATTTGAGTGCAAAAATCTCTAGATTACTAAAATATCTTTTTTGTTGTTGTTGTTTTTTGTTTTCCAAAATAGGGTCTCACTCTGGCTCAGGCTGACCTGGAATTAACTCTGTAGTCTCAGGGTGGCTTTGAACTCATGGCAATCCTCCTACCTCTGCCTTCTGAGTGCTGAGATTAAAGGCATGTGCCACCACACACAGCTGCTTCTTTTTCTTTAGAACAGAAGCAGAAACAACTTTTGGTGGCTTTTGAGTTTAAGTAGTACTTCTACTGTGCAGCTGAGGCCTTATATACCAAAATAACCCTGGAGGCAACAGAGATAGTCAGAAGACACTAGACTGGGTTGTATTTAATTGAAAGTTTTGAATTTAATTTTAATGGACTTTGTGATAGTTTTGAAATAGTGTGTGTCAGGAAGCTTGTTAGGAGGAGCATACTATTCTCAGATGAACTGCTGTTAATAGCCACATATCAACAATCAGAACAACTCTCATCTCATTTTATTTTTCTTTTGGACTAGGAGTTGAACCTAGGGCATTGTGCATACTAGACAAGTATACTACCTATTGCTAAATCCCAGTCTAAACATCTATCATCAATTTGTCCATCTGTCTATTATCTATCTATCTATTATCTATCTATCATCTATCTATCTTTTGTGTATTTGTGTGGGGGTCGAGATCCATGTGCTCTGTGTGCACGTGTGGAGGCCTGAGAAGAATGTTGAATAGCTTCCTTTATCACTCTACTGCATGGTTTTCTTGGCATAAAATTTCTCACTGAACCAGAAGAAATCACTTTTGGTTACACTCTCAGACTAGAAAGCTCAAGCACTTGTCCTATTTCTGCCCCCGTCAAGACCAGGGTGGCAGACATGCATGGTCATGCCCTGCTTAGGTAGGTGTTGGTAATTGAACTTGTGCTCTTTAAGGTCCTCATGCTTGCAATTACCCACTGAAACCTCTCTGCAGCCCCTTGGAGATATATACATATATATTTATATTTATAAATTTTTTAATTCATTTTTATTTATTTATTTGAGAATGACAGAGAGAAAGAGGCAGAGAGAGAGAGAGAGAGAGAGAGAGAGAGAGAGAGAGAGAGGGAGAAAATGGGTGTGTCAGGGCCTCCAGCCACTGCAAATGAACTCCAGACACGTGCGCCCCTTGTGCATCTGGCTAAAGTGGGTTCTGGGGAATCGAGCCTTGAACTGGGGTCCTTAGCCTTCATAGGCAAGTGCTTAACAGCTAAGCTATCTCTCCAGCCCCCTTAGTTATATTTTGAAGTAGACTTAACTATGTTACCCAGGCTGGCCCTAAACTCACTGTATAGACCAGATTGGCTTTTAACTTGAAATTTCCCTACATTAGCTTTCTGAGTAGCTGAGTTTATAGGCCTATGACCACCAAATCGAACTTAATCTGAATGTTTTAACATTTGAGTTTTAAAGGAGTATTTAAAAATAGGACAATCACGTCTTTCATAGATGAGTTTATTCTCAACCTGTATGGACTATAACCTCACGTTACTGCAGCTTGCCATGAGTCTTCCAATTCGTTCCCTTCCTGCATCATGTTTTTTTTTTTTTAATATTGCTTATCAGACCTAATAAATGCAACCTTCCCACACTTTCCCTCTGTATCTTAACCTCTGACTATAGTTATGCCATCAAACTCATCTCTCAAAGTATGACCCAGGTATTTGTATCATCAAATATGTATTTAATTATAGATTCTGCATTATATTGAATAGAGCAGAAAAATATAGTCATGAAATTGTAAACACTTTTGACCCTGAGAGTTGAAAAAGGAATCTTTTGTACTGATCAAAAGATCCAGCATCATAAAAGATCTCCTTCCCCTCAAGCCCAAATCAACATTGGTTTTGGCACATTTCTATCATGTACTGGTTATTTTTCTCATTGCTGCAACAAAACACCTGACAAAATCAGCCTAAGGAAGGGAAGCAGGGTTTATTAGCTCATGGCTTAAGGGGACACAGTTCATCATGGCAGGGAAGGCATGGTGGCAGGAGTGTGAGGCAGCTACTCAAATGCCATCCATGGGCAAGAAACAGATGAATGATAGAGCTCAGCTGCCTTCCTATATGCTTCATTTAATCCAGAATCCCAGTTCCTGTGATGGTGCTGTCCACATTCAGGAGGCTCTTCTCTTCCTAAATAGAAATCTCTGGAAATACCCCCCACAGACGCAACCAGAGGTGTGCCCAGATTGAAGTCATGTGTAGGTTTCATCTTGTATGAGTTGTATCAGTTGCTACTGAACAGGGTTTTGACCTCATATCAGGGAGCTAGAGTCTGGCTATATTTACCACTGTTTAGTAAGGGGACTCTTCTGCCATTGGAAGCAGACCTGTAGGTGGTTTAGCACCACTAAGAACTCAGCCTTTCCTCCCATTGCTCAGCAATGGCAAATGTCAAATGAGCCCACATTTTGCCCTAGACTTTCTCTAACTAGGTTGATTTCTATAGAAATATTAAAGCCCAGAGTCTAGTTGTTCTGAGATCCTATTGTAGGATAGTGTTGAAAGAAAACTGTTTTTTTTAGGCTTTGATTTGAAACTCATGCTCCTCATTAAAGCCCGTGACTGGAAGCTGGGAGTCCTGTCTCTGCAATGAGCTTGCAATAGCTTAGGAAGCAGCCTGAACCTAGGTATGGATGCACAGACTTGAAAGAAAAGCCAGCAAGCAATGGATCAAGCCTAGAATTATGTATCTGTTACTAATTTTAGACCCACATGTCTAGAGGGAGTTGTAGTCTGAATGCATGTTCTCTAGCAGATCTTTTGAAAGAGGGATCAGCACAAAAATGAAGCTGGAATTTATCATTAATTTTCATTTTCATTTCAATGTTTTGCTTCTTCCTAAATTTAGGTCATGCAGATATCCTTGTGAAATTCTTGAGTCAAGAGTGTAGCTAGCTAGCTATTTTTACATATGATCTGACTCTTTCCTCCACAGAAGAAATAGCAGAGTAGGAAAGAATTCCTTTGGGGGACAGAACATGCTTTGTATTCTTTAAGGAAAGAATTATCCAGGCAGAATGTGGTTGTCAGTAAAGATGTTTGTTTTGATTGGCAGGCAGCTTGTTTAGTCTGTGAGGTAGGGACATTGGATTGAGAGGTAAGGCCTGAAAGTATATTGTCTCCAATGTGGAAGCAAGCAAAGAGGCTGTTAGTACCCTTTACTGATGGCTTCTGCTCAACTTTAGAGTCAATAAAAATTTTACTTGGGCAACTGGAACTTTTTATGAGTGTGAAATTGAAATATGTTCATGTTTTCAACACATGCACTTGTATCTAGGTCTCAGTTTACCAGCAGTGTTTGAGGTCAGGATGGCAAGAGGGAGTAATATTGAAGTTCTCATTTTGGAAGCTGTGATAGAATTTTCCAAACTGGAGAATGGAATGAGTCCAAACCACCCTAGAGTTGCCAGCCTTCTCCTTCCCTATCTTGTTCTTTCCACATTTCTCTTAGCTCAATAAATGTTTGTTTAATATTTCCTCTGAAACTTCTCATAGTGGTTAAGAGTAAGAATTCCCAGTAGCTCCAAATTATAGTCTCATAAATCACAGTTTTCTTGTCAGTAAAATGGGGGCAAAGTATTATTTAGGAGATAGTTTTATTCCAGATAACATGATCACTACTAACTAGATGACATGATCATTAGTACAGGTATGCCATTTATTGCTCTAGATTTGTATTTGAAATGTACAACAATTATTACTAGTCTTTAGGAATAATAAGTTTAGAAGTGATATTTAATAAGATTAAGTCCAGAAATTATTTCTAATTTAGAAGGAGGAATAAACAACTATGTGATCACTCTTTTGAAAATATTTTATTTATTTATTTGAAAGAGGCACATACATATATGTGTGTATATATATATATATGGAGAGCGAGAGAAAGAGAGAGCATGCCAGGGCCTCCAGCCACTGCAAGTGAACTCCAGATCTAGGTACCACCTTGTGCATCTGGCTTACGTGGGTACTGGGGAATCAAACCTGGGTCCTTAGGCTTCACAGTCAAGCACCTTAACCACTTAGCCATCTCCCCATCCTTGTGATAATTCTTTGGGCTAACATTTTCTCTGAGAATTCTCTCTCCTCCCTTTCTTCTTCTTTAAGAATCTCCCTGAGTAGAGGAAATAATAGATTGAGCCAAGTGACAAGAGAATCCCTGGTAGGAAGGCATGCTGACTGGATGGGTTTGGCTGACTAGGAGTACTCAGGAGTAGGTTAGTAAGAAACTAGTTAGGATGCTTAAAATTGGGTTAATGGATCGACTAAAATTTGGTATTGAAATTGTCAAGAATCATATTGTCCAGGACCTCAGAAGGATTGAGTCTACTTGCTGTTTTTAGTGAGTGGCAGAGCCCAGAAAAGTTGTTCTGCTATACCCAAATCAATGGAAAAGGATGTGTTGCCCACATTCAGCTATTAAGAATAAGAAACAGCTCTGCATAATAAAACAGAAAATTTAGGTTATTCCTAGAAGTGAAATGATATTTCAAACATTTTTCCTATATAAAAGTATTATGATTGATTTGGTTTGACTATAAAGTGCCACTATCTAGTTTTATGTGTTTGACCACTTGTCTTCAAGCTGGTGGCATTGTTTGGGAAGTAGTGGAACTTTAGGGAAGTATAACTTGCTAGAGGAAATGAGTCACTGGAGGCAGACCTTGAGGTTTGATAGCCTGGCTTCATTTCCTATTCATCTTCTCTCTTTCTGACAGTTGATATAATATGAGACAAGCTGGTCTACTGCTGCCATGTCTTCCTTACCAGGATGGACTTGAAGCCTAGAATTATAAGCCAAAATCAACCCTTTATCTCTTCAACTGATTCTTTTCAGATATTTTGTCCCAGAAATGAGAAAGGTAACTAGTGAAAGCATGAACTTTGTTTTTGTACATTCTAATACTAAGAAGGAGAGCCAAGGTCTGATAGACCACAATAGAAAATCCTACCTGCCCCTAATTATTAGGTGATTTGGAGGGGTTCTAGGTTAGAGTAGAACCTAAGAAAGAAAGGACTCTGAGGCAAGTTCAGAGGGACAGTGAACAGTCTTGTTGATTTGCCTATATGATCCATCAAATATAATGGTGCTATAACTAGGTAGTGGATTAAAATTAATAGATTAAAATGCTAGTAGTAGCTACTAGGTTCTTAGAAAATTTTAATAGGATTACTATAGTATGAAATGTTGGGGCTCTTGAATGAAGACATGATGGTTTTAGGATAGAATTATCACTTTTTAAAAGAAACTGAAAGCCAGGCGTGGTGGCGCACGCCTTTAATCCCAGCACTTGGGAGGCAGAGGTAGGAGGATTGCTGAGAGTTTGAGGCCACCCTGAGACTACAGAGTGAATTCCAGGTCAGCCTGAGCTAGAGTGAGTCCCTACCTCGAAAAACAAAACAAAACAAAAATAAAAAAATAAAAGAAACTGAATGTTTGAGTTACTGTATGAGTAAAGTTACAAATGAAGAACCAGGTGTTTTCAGAACCATCAAATGTTAAGGCTTGGACATTCCAAAGAGGTCTGAAAGGTCTGCATTTCATGCTAAAAAAATAAAGAAAATCTCTGGCTCTGATTACCGGTAAGATTGATTCCACATGCTGATGCTCAACATGGGCTTCTGACACCTCACAGCCCATTTACTGTTGTCCCTGAAAGATGTTGATGAGGAAAAATCTTTCAGAGGACACAGCTTTTAGAAGTTGACTTGATCATATTTTGGTCATTATATTTTAGGTGGGGAAGAAATGGCATAAAATAAGCATATATTGATAGAGTTTAAGTATTTAAACATTCTCAGTAAGATTTATTAAACTCTATGGGGAAAATAGCAGTCAGATAGTGCCCAGTACTTTGGCTCACACCTACAATCTCAGCAGTGCTCAGGAGGCTGTGGCAAGAGAATCATGAGTTCAATGTCAGTCTGTACAGAGTGTGTTCCAAGGCAGACCAAACTTTATGAGATCTTACCTCAGATAAAAGTTTTCTTATAAACAATAAGCCAGTTTCTTATAAGACAGTCTGAAAATCTAGTTTATAAGTCTCATTTATAAAACATTCTAAGCAGTATATAGGATGTAATGTTATAAGAAATGCATAACATCCATATGAAGAATATTTTTGATACAATTAATAAAAAACTACATCTTAAAAATTTAAATAGCTATATGGAAGAACAATGTGAAATATACTAACAGTATTTCAGGTTTACCATTTGACAAGTCTGCAGAATGCTTACTCCTATGAAACCATAACAATAATAAGATAATTAATACAACCAAAATGTGTCCATCTGCTTCTCCTTAGTCCTTTCTTACCCCTGCTCCTCATATCAAGCAACTAGACACTTGATTTCACTGTTAATAAGTTTATGATTTATATGGTTTATAAATTAAATTATATAAGTTTTTAAAAAACTGAGCCAGGTGTGGTGGTGCATGCCTTTAATCCCAGCACTTAGGAGGCAAAGAGATTAGGGTCGCTATGAGTTTGAGACTGGGCTGGGACTACGGAGTGAGAACCATGTCAGCCTTGGCTAGAGTGAGACTCTACCTTGAAAAAACAAACAAAAAAATGAGTTGAATTTAAGCATAGCTCCCAATATAGTTTGGCATTCTATTATATAGCATACATAAAGTAGGGGTTAAAATGTTATTAATAAATGATAACCTAAATCCAAGACAAAGCAAATACTTCATTCTCTTGCTCCAAGTTTTGCTAGGATAAATATGTAAAATAAGTCAGGTTTGGGTGTTGAGATTTAATGGATTCTTTTCTCCTACCATGGATCAGGGAATATTCCAGAAAACTCAATATTTTTTTAAATAAATGGAAGAATATGCTATCAGGTTTGTAGGAATATTAAATCACTCTTAGTTTCAAAATCACAGGGGTTACATTTCCTGGTAGTTATATTAAGAATACTCAAGAGGGCTGGAGAGATGGCTTGGAGGTTCGAGGCTCAATTCCCCAAGACTCACATTAGCCAGATGCACAAGGGGCGCATGCGTCTGGAGTTCCTTTGCAGTGGCTGGAGGCCCTAGTGTGCCCATTTATCTATCTATCTATCATCTATCTATCTATCATCTATCTATCTATCTATCTATCTATCTATCTATCTATCTATCTATCTGCTCCTTTCTCTCTCTGTCTGTTACTCTCAAATAAATCAATAAAAAACAAAAAAATTCAATAAAAAGAATACTCAAGAGGATTGGGAATTCAGGTCAGTGGGAGAGTGCTTGTCTAGTACACGTGAGTTATGTGGTTCCCTGAGTTCTATCCCTAGTACTACCAGAAAAAAAGAATAAAATTTATCTTGATGATGTGTTTTATTTCATGCAATATATTGAAATGCCGTATATTCTTTTTCATACTGTGTGAAATGTATTTGTCACTTAGAGTGAATCTCAATTTGGATTATTCTTATTTCGAGGGCTTGGTATCCATGGCTGGGTAGTTGCTACCATATTGATAAGCCTATACTTAGTCTGCTAGACGGTAGGTTATATTCACTCCAAATCTTGTGCACAATCAGTGTTTTTTCTCCAGTGTATCGACACATGGTACTTTATATCAAATGATGATGGGTGCCATTCCATGAAGGTATATTCTAAGGAATATTGCTAAGCCCCTACAGTAAAACAAACAAAAAAAAATATTTGTGAGTCTGCAAGCAAGCGGGCATTAGGGAATAAAGATGTTACAAACCTCATCAAGGATGTATAAGTTATGATATCTTTAGCAAGTATATACCATATTCTTTTATGAATAAGAATTCTTGTTTTAACTATGTGTTAAATTTTGCAGAGGGGTAATTTTTCTTCTTTTCTTTCTACTCACTGAGTTTTATTATAGGGCTGAGGTCCTGTAGAATTGAGGAAACCAAACAAGTTTTAAACATGAGCATTGTAAGAACACATGGGTTGGTTTAGTGATTAGTATCTTAAAGCATGAGGGTGGTGTTTAGATGACAGGCTTATGTAGAATCTCAACAATGAGCAATCAGATCTGTAGGTACATGACACATAAGAAGACTTTAAATTTCTAGAGGTGAAGTTATGCTTGACTCTAAAGCATCCTCCACAGACCCTGGACTTATGGAGTACTACTGGAAGGCTATGGGGATTTAGGAGCAGGGTCCTGGCTGGCAGAAGTAAACTCTAATGGTGAGACTTAGAAGGCTTTACTTGCCTCTATTCTCTGCTTCATGGTCTGTATAAGAAAATTGCTGCCACACACTCCCACCACCCTGGACCCAGCCACTTGTCTATCACTTCTATGAAGGCCTAAATCCTTCTGAAACCTTGAGCCAAAATAAATCCTCCTACCTTAAATGGCTTCTGTCAGGTATTTTGTTACAGTAATGAAAAAGTTAATTAATGCAGGTGACAAATTGCAGAACGATAAAAATGAAGAAGAAACTAATTGAAAGTAAAATTTTAATTAATAAAACTTGTTTTTCAGCTTCTGGTGTCTCTTGTGGCTAGAAGTCTGGAGTGGTCTCCCAGAATTAACTTCTGTGGGAGGACATTTTTAAAGTACACATCTCTGATTTTAGATAAGAGAGAACAAGAAGATTTTCTTGTCTATTTATTATCAAGTGTTTTTAGTTCAAAATCTTATGCCCAAGTGGCTTACTATAGGGCAGTATTTTCTATTCTTCCCTACATCTTAACCTACAGTTCTCTCACTTGGGATTTTTAGGAATATAAAGAAGAGAGGGCTCAGAAGGAACACTTTAATTAAGGAATTTACCTGGTATATGTAGGTGTTTAAGGGAGCACAGTTGTAAAACTTGAGTGGGCTTATAGAAATCATCCTGGCTAGCAGCTGTCTACCATGATTTAAGGCAAACCTCAGGGAACTTGCAAGAATATTTTCTCTTATAAAACTTTTGATTAAGTTATACTGAGCATAAAAAAGTTTTTATTGCACCAAAAATTTCTACTAACCTTACAAGGAATTGTGAATGTCTTTTGGGGGAGTTAAGTACTGCCTATGTCCCCCATGTCTATGTCTCTGATTCAAGAACTCTGAGTGTGCAGTTTTCATTTCACTGTAAACTGCTTTCATCTACTATTATTTCTCTTGGGCTCTTTGCAGGCAGAACAATTGTTCTTTAGTGTCACTGTTCAGATTTTAAGTCTATGATAATAAATGAACAAACAATGCTTTTGCATTTTGTTTTAATTCTTGGATATTTGCTGGCTTGGGTCAGGGTTATCAGGGGTGACAGCACACGCTGTGGGCACAACTCACAGTGATCTCATAGTGTTGGTACCATCAATTCAGCAGCTATAGATTTCAGATCTATGTCTTTCATGTTCATAGAAACACAGTTTATTTCTTTCCTTTTTTTCCCCAAGTGAACTTTTGTTCTCCTTATATACCACTCTAGATTCCAGTCAAATCTCTTTTATTTTTCTAAATTAAAACATCATGATGGAACATAATGGTCTAATATTTGTGCCTATGAGATTCCAGACTGGTGTGCAGATAAGGTTTCAGTTTCATCTCACTTACTTTGAATTCCTCATGGTTAAAATTAAAATTAAAACTCAATATATCTCATATATAACAAAGAAGAAAAATAATCCAATTTAATAGCCCCACAAAATACCATGTCAATACACTATCTGAGTGGTTAAAGCTTATTAAATTTTAAAGATCTAACAGGCTGAAATTGTTTCCTTCATTCTCAGACATTATAACTTAATGTGTTCTGTGTGAGTAAAGTAAATGACACATGGAATCTACTGTTGATGCAGAACGCAAAGATTTTGTTGTTGTTGTTGTTGTTTGTAACCAATAGTGCAGGTCTTGAATGCATGGCTAGAGTGTAATATTTTTCTGCTTGGGTGATATTTATCACTTTAGTAATAAGTTTTAAGAAGGTTTTTTTCTTGATGATCTCAAAGTGTGGAATTTAGAAAATAGTATTATGGTTTAAGGGAGTAGAAGGAATAGAAATAAATGTAAACAAGAGGTAAACAGATCATTGTAGCATGGCTGCCTGGTAATATGTCCAACTCTAAATTATCCATGGTATTGGGAGCCAGAGACACACAGATAATTGACAGCTCCTCTTGTCCAAAAGTCCAAGTATAATGAGCAGTTTCCATATCCCTTCTATGAGAACTGCTAACAAGCAGCAGGATAGACTGCCTTGTGTTCCAGCAGATTTTATTTTTCCTGCCTGACTTTGGGAGGGGTTTGTAATGAGCAATGTGCTGTCCAAAAGGCCATGAGCCAAAAAGAAAATGAGGGGAAATCAGTGGCTAGTGGAGTCCACAATTGGATAATCAGCCTCAGAATAATGCAGAGTTGACTATATGTGAGGTAAGATGAAAGAAACAAATTCTATCCTTTATGATTCTTCAATTGCTTAAAAAAATCTGCCCTCTCCTCAAAATCTTTTCATTATAGAAACATATGTTCTGTGTACCATGATGAGTTGAAAACTAGGCTAGAGCTTATGTAGCATTGTGCTTTATTGGAGTAGCAATCTACTTTGGGGACTTAGATGCATTTTGGTTCTGTACTTTCCTATGTTAACAGCCCACATCATGGTTGGTTTGGTCTGGTTTTGATGCTCTGGTATCCCCACAATGAAAGTAAGTGATGCAATTCATTGGAAAGGGATTCCCTGCTGGGGAGCAACTGGCGTCTGGAAGACTTTGCTGTGGTTGTGCATGTGAAAAGGCAGTTGGACACTGTTTTATTATTATTATTATTATTTGCCTCAAAACAGGATGGAATTCCAAAATACCAAGGAGAGAGAAAGATATGTTTTGCATTTAAGAATAAGGATAGTACTGTAGCATTTATGTGTGTCTTCACATGTTGTATCTATACCTGAACATACCAGTTATGCAATTTGTGACCACTCTCCCCTTCTTTCTTCCTTGACTGGATGAAGAATTTTAAAGAAATTTCTGAGGTAGTGTTGCCATTATCTCAAGTCTTTGGTCTATAGCCTTGCAAAACTAGACCATTTCTAAATTAGCTTTAGACTTCACGCAAGTGAGAGAAATGCAAATGTCTGACAGGAAAGTAAACTGTACTGAACTTGCTGCATAGTTCTTCAATGTATAATCAATACAGTGGATACTTGAAAAGAGGATTTTGAAAAACTTGACTGAAAGGATGTGTTTTGGATTTATAGCAAACATACATGCACACATACACACATCTATTCTTATCAAAGGCTACCATTTTCAAATAAAAATAAATAAATAACCTTAATAAAAGCCTTTTGAAAAAAAAGACTACCATTCTTATTTATTATGAGATGAACCATGAAGAAAATAATCTGGTTATGAGAAAAAAAATATATATATCTCAGAAAAATTTGGAATATTTCATATTATTTATGGTTCTTGACAAAAGTAAGCCAACATTAATGATGTTTTAAGTGGACACATTTTACTTCTTTGATAAACTGTTACATTTCAGATAATGTAGAAATTTATAAGAAGTGGATATAAGAAGTTCAAGAAAGAAATTATAGAGAACTCTTTTTAATGAATTTATTAGGTCTTCTGGGGAGAAAATAATCAGAGGTATTTTTGAGTTGGAAAAACTTTGTGGTGTGTGTGTAGCTGATACCAGAAGACAAACTGAGGTTAGCAAGTATGAAGACAACTGGATAAGGAAGACTATGCCAAGGAATAAGATCTGAGAATGAGAAATATGACAAAGATGAGTAAATGATCTGCATCAATGATCACGGCTCGAGAGAAGGGAAAGGAACATTTGAAAACTGTGGTGCAGTTGAAAGCAGATCACCAGAGAACACGTCAGGACAGAAATGGAGTAAGGATGTTAATACAGTGGCACAAGTTTTGAACATTATGAGATGGACAAGCATAATTGCTTAATGTAAATTTGGGATCTTCTTGATGTTGGGTCTCTTTCACAAAATGCACAATAGCAACCAAAGATAATTGTCTGAAACTTGGCATTAGAGGTAAAAAGTAAGTTGACCTATGGAAGGAATTATGGGGCAGGTGTCAAGGGGGACAAAGATGAAATAAACTGTGATGGCTACGTTAATTTTCAACCTGACAGGACCTAGAATCCTCTAGGAAACAAGCCTCTGGCCATGTCAGTGAGTTTATCTTGACTAGGTAAATTGAGGTGGGAAGACCCTTCTTAACTGTGGATGACATCATTTCATATGTTGGGGTCCTGGACTGTTGTAAAAATGAGAGAGATGGCCAAGCACTTGCATGCATCGCTCCCTACTTCTTGACTACAGACTATGTGACCAGCTCTCTCAAGTTCAGATACTATGCCTTCCTGCTATGATGGATTTTAACTTTTAGCTGTGAACTGAAATAAACCCTACTTCCCTTAAACTGATTTTAATCAGGTATTTTGCCCAGCAACAAAAAGATAATTGATTTAGTAATGATGCTAATTATAAAGGATGCAGGACATGGAAGGAAATAAATTCCATAAAGTCAAATTCTAGGCACTGAAATCTCATTGAAGTTAAAGTAAATTTAATGGGAGCAAAGAAACAGAATGTCTGGGAGATTTTGTTCTGAGTAGAATATTGGTGTTCAAGAATTCAGAGAGAATGAGTGATGACAAGGGCCAGTCTACAGCCAAGACAGTGGGCTGCTTCCATCCACATTCTCTCAGATGCATATGGAAAAGATCAGGAGGGAGGGGATTTCCATCATCTGCTTCCATAGAGGAGTCATCATATTGCACACTGGACAGGAAGGTACTTGAGAGACTCACCCAGGCTCTGATTTGCTATGCCAGAGTTCTATCTTCTCTTTGATAACGTGGGTGTGCAAATATCTCTTTTACCTTCTATTTTAGGTATGCTGTGAAGAATAAATTGTGAATATGCAACTTTCTTCAAACAGAATGTGAACATTTTAATGTAAATGTAATCTCATTCTGAGCTATATTACATATCAAATTATCTAAAAACAATAAGGGGAATTTAATTAATATCAAATCTAAAACCATGGCTTGAAAGACCTTTGCCTGAATTTTGATGTTTTTTTTTTTTTTTAATTCTGATTTTTAACCCCTCTTGGCCTCGATGTCATAACCAAAGGCTAATTCAGAACTACAAGGATCACTTATAATTACCACACACCTAATATTCATCTGACATACAGTATTCCAGGGTCTTGAAATTATTGTTTTCATAACCCAGACTCAAAGGCAGGCCACAAATAATAAAGACTAGGCCCTACTGAATAAAGATGTGTAGATTGGACTAGGTTGCTGTGAAGCATGAGCCTTCTATTTAGCCTTCTGGCTATCCTCCTCATTTCACCCTAGTGTCCAAAATTGTTCCCACTTTGCCCAGCACTTTGCTTAAAGTCCAACCTGATGTGTGAGTTTCAGCCAACCGTGTTGTGACTTATCTCCATAGCATCGGAAAATAATAGAAATGGTAGAAGCAAAACTTCAGCAATTCCTGTAGTAGTCATTGGAATAAAAATATTTTTGGTCTTCTTTAAAGAATGCATTTCAAAACTCTCAGATATGTTTAGTTTGATCCAGATATTGCTTGACATAGCACCAATTTGCAACAGGTAGAATTTTGCAATATCAATTGTTCCAAGGTGTATTTTACAAGAGGCAAAATAAAAATGCCCTCTTATGAGAACAAATTTGGCATTGTGTCAAAAAGAGCTTCAATGTCAATGAAAGTGAGAAATGGGAAATGACTTCCTCTGACTCTTTGGACTTGTAGATAGTTTTACATTCATTTTTAAATGTTACTCCAGTAAAAATAATTTTAGTCCATGAAACCCATGTGGAGGCTGACCATCCCATCCTTCATTTTAATCCTTCAAGCTCCTTTGTTCCTTTCTGTGACTTATATGCACAGAAATCACCAATAGATTCCAGCTGGCTATCTGTCCCAAAATATTTCAGAAACAGAACATTCCAGCTTGAAGACCTTTCTACATAATGTGCTTGCTAACATCTCTTACAATGTAACTTTTTTTCAAAAAAAGCCAAGTTTTATGCTAATGAGAACTAAAGATCTGTTGGAACAGCATCTAACATCAACAATACCATGTGTATTGCAAGACCTGTGGAGGTAAACTTACCTTTACTGTCAACAGAGAATGTGTCTGCTGCAGTGGGGTAGGCTTTTCTTTGACAAGTTTAAGATGCCATAATGAAGCAGCTGCATGGAAAAGATGAATAAAGCGATCCACTTGCTGAATCAGTGCTTTCACCTTCACATACTTGCATTCAAAAGTTAATCCCACAAGGGGCAGGGTGAAAAGGCATTTCTTTGTCATAGCATTCTATATATATTTTTCATTTTTAAGAATGCAAGTCTTTCTACTCATTGCAAAAAGTATGATAAGGTCCAGTGTAAAATTTCTGGAAACTATAAAGTGATTTGCACCTATAAGTTAGGAATAAAAAGCAATAATGAAATCCCTATTTGCTATGTTGAAGTGCTAAGCTAAAGTGAAACTGTATTTGGAGACTGACTTCAGGAGGAGGTGACAAAAGTTCAAACATGGCATGCTGATGAGGCTCCAATGTGATAAAGCTGCTGCCCTTATATGAAGAAATGGGTTGGGGAGATAGTGATAGTCAGCAAAATACTTGTCATGCAAGCATGAGGACCCTAGTTCCATCCCAGGATCCACATAAAAATGTTCAATTTTAAGATCTTTTAGAAAATAAAAAAAATTCTGCTGCTTACACCCAATAACTTAAGATATTTTGTTGTGGCAGCCCAATAATTTCATTACAAATTCATTGACTAACTATATCTTCAGCGTCAACAGGGTTTAAAGACTTAGATCAGTAAACTGAAGCTCACAGATTTGGCCTGTTGCCCCGTCTGTAAATAAACTTGTATTGGAATGTGGCCACAGCCATTCATTTACAGCTGAGTAATTACAACAGGGATGGCACAGGCTGTAAATCCCAAAAATATTTGTCATCTGGCACTTTATAGGAAAAAAAAAAAAAAAACCCTTTCCATGGCCTAGAATCTTGGCACATAGCAGTCAAAATCATATGCTAAAAATATTCCAGATTCTAAAATTATCCTCTTTCTTGACAATTGTTTGGAAGAAAATATATGAAAATGATTTTCTGTTAGGATTTAAAAAAATAAAAAGCCTAGTTTCTTGAACCACTGGTAAATCTAGCCCTAAGATGTGACACTGTCTTTCATTGCCTCAAAGGAAAGATGATCAGATCAACCATGGCAGGATAGCTTCTTTCAATTATAAACAACACTCAAAACTTTGAGATTTCTCTCTTTTCTTTCAATAAAGCATTTTTGTTCATGTGTTTGTGTGTACACATGGTGTCAAATGTGTATGTATAGTGTGTATGTGTACATGTGTGTGCCTTGTGTGTGCTGGGGAGGCTAAAGGTTAATCTTGCTTGTCCTCTATCATTGCTAATCCACTTGTTTCTTTAAGGTAGAGTGTCTTGCTGAACCTAGAGCTGCTGCTTTCATGGGCAGACTGGCTGACTATCAATTCACAGTGATTCTGTCATCTTGGCTCCACTTAGACCTGGGGTTACAGGCATGCATGACCATGCCCAGTTGTTTACATGGGAGCTGAGGAATTGAATAAGGGCAAATCAAACCCTCTCCGGTGCCTGTGTTTGCTCAGCAGCACTCTTAGACACTGAGACATCTCCCTAGTTCCCATTTTTCTTGTGGAACTGAGGATTGAACCCAGGGCTTGGCTCATACTAGACAAGTGCTCTTCTGCTGAGCTGTATCTCAAGTCCCTGTCTTTGAGCTTCAAGAATGTAGCTCTGCTTGCCAAAACTCTGAGTTATATCATATTGGTGATTTTATATGTATGCCAGAAAACAACAAAAAAGAATTGAAAACATGGAGTCCCATATGGTTTATTAATTACTAAATCTAAAGCAGTATAATTACAGTGAGCTTATGATGCACAGGTTTAGCATGAGCTCCCCAAGAAACAAAGAAACTCCACCTTGTATCATTTGCTTGATTTTGTAGTGTAGGGACTTCCACCAAGGCTTATTTCAGGCTTGTAACATGCCATGGAACATGCATTTTGGAGGAGGTGTGTGGAGGCTAGCCCATTATCACACCTAGTACATGCAGGAGCATATTTAATACTCAAAATGTAGAACCATTCAGTGATCATCTTTGAGTTTTGTTATGTTCAAAACTATAGCCATTTAATACCTCAGTGTCTGATACTACCTAAACAAGTTGTGTGTAACATGAAGGGGAAAATGGTCACATAAAAAATAACGGACAACCTCAGAGCTGATCTCACTCCAAAGTCCTGGCAGTGAGTGGTGCTGGGTGACTAGGGCCCATGTGAGCTTTTCCTTCCCCCACATGTATACTCAGCTGTCCCCTTGCTTGGACTAAGGACTGCCAACTACTGTGGAACTTCATCCTAACTCTGTCCTCTCTTCCCCAGCCTCCACTGCTATAGTCACCAGTCACTGGTAGGGATCCCACAGCTGATTTCACTCAAAACCCCTAGTAATTAAGTAGCATTGGGTGAGTAGGGACTCATAGAGCTTTCCCCTACCTTCCTGCTACTGCTACTATAAATCCTTAATTTCTGACCAGACCTGTCTGTCTACATCTCCCTGAGTAGATGATCACACTCCACAGCTTGTGCACTGAGTAGTTGAGGCCTAACCCAGATCCACCTGGAGTCTGAGATTCACAAGGAGGAGTTTGGTTAGAGTCAATCATACTTAGCTCAGACCCACAGATAGACTGACATTCCACACAACCCTCTATCAAGGCTGAGCAGGCCGCTCAACAAAGGTTACACAAGAGCTGCATATTGAGCAAACAAAAGAGATGGGTAACCCTGAAATATAAACAAATAACACATGACACCAAAGCACGAGATCTCTGACAAGAATGTCTAATCCCATAGTAGAAGCTTCTAATGAAAATTTACAGGAAAATTCAAGACATAGAATCCTAAAATAAAATTACAGTTAGCATATTAAACAAACTTCATGACAATGAAGAAATGGCTGGATGGAATGGAAGGGAATGGACAAAAAGAGCACAAAGAACTCCAGAAAAGAACTCAAAGGATGGGTGAATAAAATGGAAGCAAATGAACAAAAAAGAACTCAATGGTGAATAAAATAAACTCAATGAGGACATAATCAAATACAACAATGAATTCTATGAGACAATAAGAAAGTCAAACAAAAAAGTTAAAATATAATTCTATAGAGGTGGATACACTGAAGAAAAACAACAGAAAACAAAAATGAAATAACTCATTTAAAAGGCTCCCAAGAAAGAGTTACTAACAAACTAGATCATATGGAGGACAAATAGAACTTGAGGACATGACAGTGAAAATAGCCCAGGAGTACAAAATCAATGGCAACTTCAAAAAAAAAAAAAAAAAAGTATGGATAGAACATGAAGGTAATGTGGGACACCTTAAAATTACTGAATATTTCAGATCATAGGCAGTCAAGAAGAGGAATAACTACATACCCAGGGCAGAGAGTATATTATCAATAAAATTATTGAAGAAACATTTACATTTAATCTTACAAAAGAAGGGCCCATCTAGATAAAGTAGTTACACAAGGCATGGAATAGACAGGGCCAGAGAAGACATTTAACATGCCACATTATAGTTAAAGCACAAAAGAACAAAAACCAAGAGAGAGGTTTGAAAGCTGCAAGAGAATAGCCAGCTTGATACTTACAAAGGGAAGCCCTATCAGAATTAGCTCTGATTTTTCAGTGGAAACCCTAAAATCCAGAAGGGCTTGGGACATAGTATTTCAAATCTTAAAAGACTTACATCTGAGAACCCAAACTACTATATCCAGCAAAATGATCCCTCATAATAAATGTGAAGGAAACACTTTCCATAAAAAAGCCAGCTTTATGAATATATGATCACTAAGACATGCCCACAGAGAATACTGCCTGGAATACTCCACTCTGAAGAAATGAAAAATATACTCAAGAGGCAACAGGAGGGGAAAAGAAATTATCAAAGCTAGAACAGTATGGGGCTGGAGAGATGGCTTAGCAGTTAAGCATTTGCCTGTGAAGCCTAAGGACCCTGGTTTGAGGCTCCATTTCCCAGTACCCATGTAAGGCAAATGACAAGGTGGCACATGCATCTACAGTTCATATGCAGTGGCTGGAGGACCTGGTGAACCCATTGTCTCTCTATCTATCTGCCTCTTTTTCTCTCTGTCTGCCTGTCACTCTTAAATGAATAAATAAAAAATAAACAAACAACAACAAAAACCTAGAACACATGTGAAAGCATATGAAAGTCAAGAAAAACTCAAATTCTACAACTTGACAGGAATTAACTTATACTTTTCAATTATAAGTCTAAAACTCAATGGACTCAACTTCCTAATAAAAAGAGACAGGTAACAGGCTGAATCAGAAAACTGGATCCATATATTTGCTATCTACAAGAAACTGCCTCCCTATTAAAGATAGCAACTACCTTAAAATGAAAGGATGATAAAAGATATCCCAACAAAATGGAAAAAGGAAACATACAGGTATGGCTACAATAATATCTGAAAAGGTGAAAGATTTATGCAATCTGAAGAGAAACGGTAAAATGGAATGGCATGGCTGGCAGCCAGGAAAGAGTCAGTCTCCAGACAAGTCAACGTGTCTAGTGCCAGAAGGTGCTTCATGGGCAACTGGGGGAAATGACCAATATCTGTCCAAGGAACTCATGATCTAACCTACTTAGCAACAAATAACCAGTTGTAATGCCCACACAAATGCAATAGTGGCATGCAACCATGATGGGGAACCAGCTGCTCTTGATTTGGCTAGCTGACACCTCAGTGGTATGGGACCCATAGCTGGAGCTGGGAAACAAGTCAGAACCATATCCAAACATAAGCCAACTCTCCAATATTAAGCTACCATCAATCATGGCTACAAGAGGGCCTACACCTATTAAACTCTATATAAAATAAGTAAGGGTTATCTCATTTGTCCTGGTGCTAACTTACTCTCCATTGGAGAATCTGCTTCTCTTTTTCAGATAGATGCAGATCCTAAGGAGAGAGCCACCCCATCATACCTCAAAAGGGCCCTGGCTAAAACTAAGGAAAATTGGCAAAACAAGCAAGGGTGCTGTTTTCCTGATGTACTGGATACCAGCACAAGGGGGAAGGAGACCAACACAGAGAAAAATCTATTTCTACCAAATCAGAGAGCCAGAGCCTCAGAGGCCCCCAACACCTCATCACTGAAGCAGACCAAAAATGAACCCAATATAGCTCAGGGGGCGGAAAGAATGTCAGAGCCACATGTTGGGTCATGATATGAGGAGACATCTTACCCATAACTGTGGGCTAACTCCACAATGCTGACCCATATACCTCAACAAGGAGGGGCCAATGGGGAGGGGTAGGTCATGGATGAGCCTAATAATGGTACCAAACTTCCTGTATTTGCTGAATAGAAAACTAATAAAAAAATTGCAATTAAAAACATAATATCTGAAAAAATAAACAAAAATAATCAAAAGAGATGAAAAGGCCACTTTAACTCATTAAGGGAACAATTCAATAAGAGGATATACAATCATAAGTGTATATGCACTAAACACAGGTTCACCAAATTTTATAAAGCAAAATATAGATATTAAATCAGAAATAAATCCCAACACAATAATAGTAGGAGACTTTAATAACCCACCATCAATAGTCTGATCTTCTAAACAGAAAATAAACACAGAAATAATCAAGATCAGTACAGAGATTAATGAATTGAAAATGAAGAAAACAATTTAAAAATTTGATGAAACAAAGAGCAAGTTCTTTGAAAAGAAAAAGGTTTTATCATTGAATAATTTAGTCAAAAAAAAGAAGATTCAACTAAAAGAGATTAGAGTTGGTTGTGGTAGCCCATGCCTTTAATCCCAGCACTCAGGAGGCAAGGGTAGGACAGCTGTGAGTTAAAGGCCACCCTGTGACTACATAGGAAATTCCAGGTCAGCCTGGGCTATAGTGAGACTCTGGTATGAAAAACAAAACAAAGAAAACAAGAGTTGAGATGAAAAGGGAGATCTGTCATAGATACCAGTGAAATTGAGAGAAACATCAGAACATATTTCAAAAACCTATATTTCACAAAATTGGCAAATCTTAAAGAAATAGATCAATTTTATTGACTCATACCAAAACTAAACACAGAAGAGGTAAATTATCTGAATAGAGCTATAGCATCAAATGAGATGAAAAAAGTAATAAAAGCTTCCCAACAATAACAAAGTCCAGGCCCAGATGGATTCACAGCTGAATTCCATTCATGAAAATTACATTCATGAAAGAACTAAAACCACTTTTTCTCAAGTTATTTTGCACAATTATACAGGAGGGACTGCTATTGACCCCTCCCATGAAGATAGAAGTACACTGGAGTGAGTAGGCCAGACCCCTGTTTCCCAGCTTCTCCCACCTTCCTAGTCTGAGTTCCTTGCTCAGGCAGTGTGCTGGCAGGCCTGGTGGAGTGGAGTGAGTAGGCCAGACCCCCACTTCTGGCTCCTCCATGTTCCCAGGTCCAAATACCTTGAGCCAGGCTGCATGTTGGAGGCCTTGACACAGAATAAGTAGGCAAGACCCCTGTACCCTTGCTCCTCTTAGTCCCATGGTCCTTGTGGGTCTCATTGTGCCTTGTTAGGGAGGTTTGGTCCCTGTGTGAGCTGTGGAATCAGGCATTTTGCTTGGATATCCTGACTGGCAATTGGGTACCAACCCTGTTCACCTGAGTCGGAGGGTGCATGAGCCAAGGGACAAAACCTTGCTTCCTCTTCAATAAAATGAAAAGTCCCTAAAATGGTTAGACAATGATACAAAACAACCAACAAAAGTCAGAAAACAGAGATCTCCACCAAGGATGCCTAGTCCTGCTACAGAAGCCTCCAATGAAACCATAGAGAAATCAAAAGACATTTGTTCCCAAAATGTAAACATAACAACCAATGAGACCCTGATCAAAAAAGTCACTGAACTGGAAGCAAACCATCAAAGAAACAATAATCATATCAATGAAATTGAACATAATTGTCTCCTAGAGCATTCAAATTTTGACAGTAGGCTTAACTTGATTGAAAAAAATGCTAGACCCCTCCAAAGGGATATGAATAAATTGAAGGTAAGTCGAGAAATGGAAGATCTTAACAACTGATTGATTAAGCTTAATGAAGACTGGATCAAATGTAAGAATGAAGTCCAGGAATCATCATGAAAATCAGAACTTGAATAGAAATTGTACCTCAAAAAAGAGATGGAATTGATGACCCACCAAAGGCCAGTGGTAAGACCCTATTGCTGAAGACTCCATACGCAGCTGACACGTAAAATGGAATGACATGGCTGGAAGCCAGGAGAGAGTCAGTCCCCAGACAGTCAGCATGTCTAGTGCCAGAAGGCGCTACATAGGCGACTGGGGGAAATGACCAAGATCTGTCCAAGCAACACATTGTTTAACCTAAGTAGCAACAATTAACTGGATGTGATACCCACACAAGTGCAATAGTGGTACACAGCCATGGTGAGGAATCAATTGCTCTTGATTTGGCTAACTGATCCACTCAGTGGTACTAGACCCTTAGCTGGAGCTGGGAAACAAGTCAGAACCATACCCAAACACAAGCCCACTCTACAATATCAAGCTACCATCAATCACGGGGTATAAGAGGGCCTACACCTATCAAACTGTCTATCAAAAAAGTAAGTGTTATCTCAATTTTCTGGGTGCTAACTTACTCTCCGTTGGAGAATCTGCTTCTCTTTTCCAGATAGATGCAGATCCTAAGAAGAGAGCTGCCCCAACATACCTCAGAAGGGGCCCAACTGAAACTAAGGACAACTGGCGAAATAAGCAAGGGTAATGTTTTCCTGTGAACTGGATACCAGCACAAAGGGGAAGGAGATCAATGCAGAGAAAAATCAACTCCTACCAAATCAGAGAGCCAGAGCCTCAGAGGCCCCCAACACCTCAGCACTGAAGCAGACCAAAAATGAACCCAACATGGCTCAGGGAAATCTTGCGGAAGAGGGGGCGGAAAGAATGTCAGAGTTACATGTTGGGTCATGATTTTCAGAGGCATTTATCATACTAATAACTGGGGGCTAACTCCACAATGCACGACCCATTTTCAATAATAAGGAGGGTCTAATGGGAGGGGGTAGATCACAGATGAGCCTAAATAATGGTACCAAACTGCCTGTATTTACTGAAAAGAAAACTAATAAATTAAATTAAAAAAAAAAAAAAAAGAGATGGACAAGATGCAAAATAACACAACAGAAAACAAAAATCAAATAGAAATTGTCAAAACCTCTCTAGAAATCCTTACCAATAGAGTTACTCATGTGGAAGACAGAACCTCTGACCTGGAAGAGAAGACAGAAGAAACTGATTGAGAGGCCAAAATCTTTGCTAAGTTCAAAAAATCAAATGAATAGAATACAAGGAAAGTATAGGACACCCTAAAACATCTGCATCATGGGTATATCAGAAGAAGGGGAAATTCAGGTCAGAGGCATAGAGACCATAATCAACAAAATTATTGAAGAAAAATTTCTGAATCCCTCAAAAGAGAGGCCAATCCAGATATAAGAAGACCACAAAACACCAAACAGACAGGACCAAGGAAGAAACTCTCCAAGGCACATCATAGTTAAAACTCTTAACAATGAAAACAAAGAGAAAATGTTAAAAGCAGCAAGAGAGAAAGAATTCACAACATACAAAGGCAGTTCCCTCAGAATTACAACATATTTCTCAATGGAAACACTGAAAGCCAGAAAGGCCTGGAATGGAACACTTCAAAGTCTAAAAAACTATGGCTTACCACCCAAGCTACTCTACCTAAGAAGAGTATCCCTCAAAATAGATGGTGAAAGAAAAATTTTCCATGAAAATTCTACTCTGTGATTATATGAACACATCTGAAACCTACAGATAATCCTTGAGGTTATAGTCCACACAGAACAGTCAAGCAACCAATCTCAACAGCCAACAAGAAGAAGATCACAATAACCAAAACTGACCAAGCCCCAAATAGTACAAAACACAGGAGGCATCAAAACTCATAAAACACCTCATCATGGCAGGGATTAATTCAAACCTCACAGTCATAAACTTAAATATTAATGGTCTTATCTCACCCATCAAAAGACACAGGTTATCAGGATGGATAAAAACCTGGATCCTTCTACCTGCTGTCTTCAAGAAATCCACCAGTAAGGATAGATACTTCCACAGGGTAACAGTTTAGAAAATGATATTCCAAACAAATGGAAATAAAAAACAAGTGGGTGTTGCTATAATAATATCTGATAAAAATAGACTTCAAAAGTAATCAAAAAGGACAAAGAAGGCCTCTTCTTATTCATCAAGGGAATGATACAACATGAGCACATCATAGTCATAAATATATATGCCCCAAACACAGGTACACCACAGTTTATAAAACAAAATCTACTAAAAAATAAAACAGAAATAATTACCAACACCATCATAGCTGGAGGCTTGAATACTCCACTATCATAGGCCAGTGTAACAGAGTTGAAGACTCAGACTTTAGGTCAAGTAACTATAGCTTCTTGATCTTTGGCAAAAGTGCCAATAATGTAGACTGGAGAAAAGACAGTGTCTTCAACAAATAATGTTGGACAAACTGGATGAACATATGTAGAAAAGGAAATTAGATCCACTCATTTCACCATACACAAAAATCAAGCCTAAATGGATTAAAGACATAAATATAAGACCTGAAACTCTTCAAATACTCTAAGAAAAAGTAGGAGGTACTCTTTATGATATAGGACTGGGAAAAGACTTCCTGAACAAAACCTAGTAGCTGAGGAAATTAAACAGACACTGAACCAATGAAATCTCATGAAGTTTAAAAGCTTCTGCACAGACAAGCATACCCTAAGCAGAGCCAATAGATTACCCACTGAGTGGGAGAAAAATCTTTGCCAGCTATACCACTGACAGAAGCCTAATATCTAGAATCTATTAAAAAAAAAAAAACTCAAAAAGCTAAACAATAAAAAAAAATCAAACAACCCACTCTAAAAGTAGGACAGAGAACTAAATAGGGAGCTCTAAGAGAAAGAATTACAAATGGTTAACACACACTTAAGAAAATGTTCAACATCCCTAAGAATTAGGGAAATGCAAATTAAAACAATTATGAGATTCCACCTTACCTCAGTAAGGATAGCAAACATTAAAAAAAATCAAATGACTTCCGGTTAAGATGGCGGTGTAGGTACCACACCAAAGCAGCCTGGGGGGGAAAAAAGACCAAAAAAAAAACTCAGCTAAATACACACTTTCACTAAAAAGTGAGGTGTATACGAAATTGAAGCAGCAGCGGAGAAGTAGGAGAGATCCAGAGCATCCAGAGTCCGCACAGGCTGGCAAAAGCGGCTCCAGCAGCTCGGACAATCGCAGCGGTGGTGGCAGCGGCGGCACACTAGAAAGCCGCCAAGCTCGGCTCCAGCCGCAAGAAAAGCCAGGTGTGGAAGCTTCCCCTCACACCGCACTCTCCGCAACTCAGGAAAGGTGAAGGGAGAGCGGCAGTGAGCAACGGAGGAGCAGACCGCAAGGTAGAAGAACACATGGAGCAGTGAGAGAACCGGAGCAGCTGCGGCTCCCTCCCCTCCCCCACTGCCTGAGCCCAGCTCCAGCAAACAGAGCAGCGGTCCTGGGACCCGGCCACACCAATCTGAGCCAACAGCGGGACCCAAGCAGGAGCAGAGTTTGGCAGCAACATCAGCGGCTCTGGCACCGGTAACAGCGGCCCAAGCAGCAGCCCAGGAGCAGCAACAACAGCCAACCCAGCAGCAGAAGCTTCAGCTGCTGACAGACCCAGTGGGGGAGCAGATCTTCAGGGCCACAGTTGCCAGGCTTGGCTTTCCCCGCAGGAAAAGCCAGTGCCCAGCTCCAGAAATCACAACAGCAGCCCGACGACCCAGGCAGCAACTAGAGTGAGACCAAACTCATCCAAGGTAACTGGGTTTGCACCAGGGAAGGGTCTCACTTGGTCACAAGCTGACTTGGATCCCTCAACAGACCAGAAATCTTAACCTCTATGTTGATAGAAGATCTGGTTGTTATAATAACTACTCTGGCATACATACTTGGGACTGTTTTTGACTGAATGGGTACAGTATTTAGTTAACTTTTAGAATCTACCTGTATTTTATTCCACTCAGCCTACTTGAATACCCCCATAGCAGGGAAACTCAACCCCTAGGAGCACCTTTGTAGATACTCTCAGAGTCTTAAGAGCCACATCTAACACCTCAAGCTCCTACCCTGAAAATATATAACATCAAAAAAAATCAAATGAAAGCAAATGTTGGTGAGGATGTGGAGAAATAGGAACCCTCATTCACTGTTGGTGGGAATGTAAGCTGGTACAACCATTGTAGACATCAATATGGTGACTCCTGGAATGGATGATGGAATTCTATTCAGCAGTAAGCAAAATGACACATTGTAATTTGTAGAAAAGTTGCTGAACATGGAACATATTATTCTAAGTGAACTCACAGAATGACAGAAATAGAACCATTGCATGGTCTCACTCACCTGTGGTTCTTAACCTGGATCAACCCAAGTTTCTGACATACCCGAATAGCATCTCAAGGCCAGGACAATAGGGAGGGTGGGGCTTGGGGGAAGGGGAAGGATGAGGGGACACAAAATTGAACCAAAATTGAACTGGTTCCATAAAATCCTGTATCTTGGAAGTCAGACTCAAAGGTGGAACCCTCAAGAGGACCTTAGGGGGAGCAACTGAATCAAAGGGACCTGGTGAGATGAAACCTAACCTCAAATTTCTCCTATTTCTCCTCTGTCTGCTTCTTTTTTCTTTTTCCTTGGTGCTGGCCTGTAATTCCCTTTACCAGGATATAGTCTATATCCATAATGAACTACTGATCAGAGATACCTACTAGATCTCTCAAAATAAACAAGACAGACTTCTTTCAGAGCACTTTATATCCCACCAGAGGTTCTTTGTAAGACCCTACTGCTGAACACACCATAAGCGGTTGTGGAATGATTGCTAGTGTTGTTAGCTCAGAGGCTATTAATAAGTTTTAAAATTTAACCCTAGGAACCATTAATCTTGGAAAAGGCTGGTACCCAGTGTCTACCCCTATTTCCACCTCAGGAAATCAAAGGAAGGGCCTCCTGAAACTGACTGCTTGGAAAAGGGCTACTTAGCTGAGGCTGGTTCACCTAAGAGGATGTCATTAACAGGTTCTGGAATTGTGGCTAGAACCAGGTCTTACTGGAGTCTGCTTCTGCTGCTGTCATGATCCTATTTAAATAATTAGTAATAAAAGCCTAATGTGAACGTTAACCACAACAATAACTCTTATACATAATAAGGGGAAGGAGAGGAAAGTCCAGAAATTGATCTGACTCCAAACTGGGTGTGTGGTCTGAGTCAGGATAGCTCCTGAAAATCTCTGGCCACCAGCACTGTGTATCCTTTTAATTCATAGTTGCAGAGAAGGTGGGTGTTAAAGAAGCCAATACATGCTGGTTAGCAGCTGAGATTTGCACAAAGAGATGGGGAGGTGGTATACAAGAAAGAAATTCCCAAACTGAGTACATACAGTTGTTATCTGTAGCAAGCATGACTGGCCGGTCACATGTTCTTGGGCAGGAAGGAGTGCCATAGTAGCCTCAGACCTTATTTCCTAGCAACTTTTAATTTTCATTCATTTTATCATATTCCCTCTTCTTCACCTACGTGCTACCCTATGTTTTTTACCTTATCTTGTGGAAATTCATTGATATTCTTGGTATACCACCTGTAATTTTACTGTTTCTATAAGAATGAGAATGCAGGGCCCAAACAGTATGACCAATGGTTAGGGGCCCCACTAGAAATGCAAGCTAAGGTCCACATGTCATCTAAACATCCTTCTATTGAGTAAGTTTTCTTTAGCTTTGTTTTTGACAGTTGTCTAGAATTTTTCTTAATAACCCCAATTGATTGGCAAAAGCAACATTTTTCACCTAGGAACATGTGTATTTTTCCATTTTCGTAGTAATCAAATCTATTTTTTCTGGTTCTGCAGGACCATCACTGGTAGACAGTCTATTTAGATTTCAAGGGTGACTATGTTCTGTTGGACAAAGGTCAGGTCCTCTTGAATCTGGTTAGAGAGATGACTATGTTGTACTTGTTGGAGGTCTGTTGTGGTTGCACTAGTGGCTGCAGTTTTTGCCAGAGCAAATCCTAACAAAATGGGCAGGAGCACTGGGACTCTCTTCTCTCACTTTTCCTTCTTAGGCTTTAAGTGCTGAAGGACTTCATCTCCTGGGAACACATCTGTGTTGGTTTGATTCAGGTGTCCCCCATAAACTTAGGTGTTCTGAATGCTAGGTTCCCAGCTGATGGATATTTGGGAATTAATGCCTCCTTGAGGGAGTATATTGTTGGGAGCGGGCTTATGGGTGTTATAACCAGTTTCCCCATGCCAGTGTTTGGCACACCCTCCTGTTGCTGTGGTCCACCTTATGTTGGCCAGGGGGTGACGTCCACACTCTGCCCATGCCATCGTTTTCTCCTGCCATCGTGGAGCTTCCCTTCAATCCTGTAAGCCAAAATAAATCTCTTTTTTCCCAGAAGCTTCTCTTGGTTGGGTGATTTCTACCAGCAATGCGAACCAGACTGCAACAACATTCAAGTTGGGGGCTAGGAATACTAGATTACAGTTGCCTTCTGGATAATAAGTATGGATACCTTTAGGGAAGGCAAAATATGTTCCCGTTGGGGCCACTGTCTTGGTAGCCAGCTTAGTGCAGTTTTTATCTGTTCCAGCACATTGAGCCTCTCCTATAACTTGGACTGGTGGCCCAGTTAAGCAAGTTCCTCCTGTTGTGTAAGATAGACTCTGGTTAGTTATTCCTACCCCAGTTTAAGAGACCTGGCTGGCTCTTAGACATAGCCAGCAATCTCTTCCCAAGGAGGGACTTGCCTGGTTAAGAAGTTTATGATAAACATTTATTAGGGACAGCCTGTTGAGTAGTGGGGCTTCAGGGTCCAACAACCTTGGGCCAGGCTGATTGTTGGGGTTCTTTTTTTGTCTAGGGTCCCAGAAGTTGTCAATAGGGTTGATTTTATCCACTGGGATGGTAATTTGTTGTCTTATTGACAACAGGAGGATTGTGGTGGGTCGTTGGATTTCCCAATCATTTAATCATAATGCCAGTCTGTGAGTTCCCCAAGTAATAGGTCTCCTAAGGGTCAACTCTACTTGGACATTTCCCCTTTTATGTGTGGGAATGATCCTAATACTTTGTATCCCTTGACTGGAATCTGGTGTTCCTCTTATCATCCTCTTATTAAAGTCAACACATGTCCACCATTTTAGATGATACTAAGCATCCCCCGCCACCCTGCAGTCAACATCCCGTCAATCAGCCCCATATGGTAAAGCCATTCCAATGATAACAATGTCTTTTTCAGTAATTGCCCTCTCTTCTACAGTTTTGATTTGTTCCTTTAGCTATGGGGTTGTCCCATTCAATGTACCACCTGAAGGAGATGGTATAATGTCCTTTCCATGAATAAGCACTCGTAGTTATAGGGCCAGATACAAGATCTGGGGATGCAACAGCTGTAAATCCCTGTAGACTTGGGTGAGCATGGTTTTCAAGGTTAGAGGTGTGTTAGCCATGATGTGCATTGTCATCAGACACATCATCATCAGAATCTGGTGTGTGGGCAGGGTCCTAATCTCTGTTCTTTTTCTTGGAGTGCTTTAGCCACAAGTGGTTTTGGGAGTCTTCAACTGTCATCCAAGTTTGCTCTGGGTCAGAAGCTGCCTTTGTGTGGGTATGATGGATTCATGGCTTGACACTTGCAAGTTTAAGAGTTGAGGGTGTGGTTAGCATAACTTGGTATAGCCCCTCCCATCTGGGATCTAAGATTTTCCAGATTGGAATCTTAATCCAGACTCAGGGTCCTGAGCAATGAGGGCAGGGGGCAGATTTAAATGTCTAGCAATTTTCTTTGCAGAGTTGACTATGTACTTTACAAACTACTAGAGGTGAGTTTGTCCATACTCCTTGAGTTCTCCAGAGTATCTTGGGAGTAGCAGGGAAGGCCAACCAAACAAAATTACAAAATGGGAAAATCTACATTTGTGGGGTGAGCACTTTATACAGCACAAGTGTCAGAATGTTAGGCCAAGGAAGGTCTGTTACCTGGCAGTCCTTGGCCATTGCAGCCTTTAAGGTCCTCTCCACACTTTGGAACCTGTTCAACAATCTTCCTGAAAAAAGTTGAGCCACTGTCTGATCTGATGCTCACTGGGACCCCAAATCACAGAATGATTTTTCTGGCCAGGATGTGGGACAACTCTTGGGCGTTCTTTGTGCAGGTGGAGAAGGCTTCTACATATCCTGAAAAGGCACAGACTGTTACTACTAAGTACCAATATAGTTTATTGGGCTGGATGTCTGTGAAGTCCACTTCTAGATGCTCGAATGGATAGGCTCCTCATCTTTGTGGCAACAAAGGAGTCTGGGCCTCTGCTTGGGGTTACTTTGTGTACACCACAGACAGGCTCTGCTGGCCTGCTGGGCTAACATTGCCAATCTTGGGACCACCAGGTATCTCTGCAACAGGTCTTGCAAAGCTGTCTTTCCCAGGTGAGTCTCTTCATGGGCCTGCTGGACCATCCTGGGTGTAGACCCCCCTTGGGACTATTATTTTCCCATATGAGGTAATTAGTCAGTCATCAGGATTTTCAGTTGTTCCTTGGTCTGTTGCTTCTTTTTTTTTTTTTTTTTTTCTGTATCGTATCCTGGCCACTCTGTGAGCACTGGGAATATTAAACAAACATTCTGAGAAGTGGGTGGGGACCATAGGGCTATGTCTTCATGGAGGGCTGTTTGTTTTGTTATCCAGTCTGCCAGCTGGTTTCTGTGACTTACCCAGTCCTGATTCCTGTGAGAGCTTGGTAGTGAACCACTGCTATAGCCTGAGGGGCCCAGACAGCTTCTAAGAGTTGGAGGATTTGGTCTCCATTTTTGTTTTCTTTGCCTCCTTAGTTGAGCAGTCCCATTTATTGATATATTGCTCCATGAATGTGCAGAGTAACAAAATCATATCAAGAGTCAGTGTAAATGGTGGCTTGCTTTCCCTGTGGGAGGGAGAGGGCTCTCATTAGTGTATGGAGTTTAGCCTTTTGGGCAGACCAGTGGTTGGGCAATCAACCCTCTTCTATGACCTGGTCTGCAGAGGTCATAGCATACCCATGCCGTATTCCCCCTTTTGTAGTCTTTGTCTCCCATCAGTAGAATTCCATATCTGAGTTGGGGAGTGGATCATCCTTTAAGTCCAGTCAGGAGGAGAAGATACCCTCCATGACCTCTTTACAGGTGTGGAGTGGCTCCTCTCCTCTTCTGGCAGGTATGTGGCCAGCATTAGAGCTTGACTGGTTTCTACACACACTCAGGGATTCTCTTCTAGCAAGGCTTTATATATAAGCCATTTCTTCTTCAGTCATCCAGTGGCTGGTTGTACCAGTTATCAAAGTGGTGACTAGGTACAGTACTGTGACAGTGATATTCTGTCCCAAAATTAATTTGTCTGCTTCTCTGTAGTGGCTGTCACTACCTGGAGGCAAGGGGACCATCCTGAAGCCACTGAGTCCAGTCTTTTGTACAGGTATGCCACTGGTCTATTCCATGGGTCTAGTGGCTGGGTTAGGACCCCTAATTCAATTCCTCATTTTTCATGTATGTAGAGGGCAAAGAGGCAGGTGACATCTGGGAGTGTCAATGCAAGAGCCTCACTTAGTCTTTTCTTGAGTTGATTAATGGCATTCTCTTTCTCCTTTACCCACTTCAGTAGGTCTGTAGCAGGCCCTCAGAGGGCACTGTGAAAAGGCTTAGTGATGGCAGAGAATTCTGTGATCCCAAGTCAACAGAACCTGGCTGCCGCTAGAAACTGTCTGATTTGTTTATTTTCTTTTTCTTTTTTTGGTGTGTGGGGGGTATACCATGTGATCACTCATTTTTGTCCTTTCCTTAATCTTATCTGTCCACAGCTGAGTTAACAATCGAAGTAGGTGAACTCTGCCTGACAGATCTGAGCCTTCTTTTCAGAGACCTTGTTTATTGCCTATTGTTGGAAATGTAGCAGTTTTCAGTGCCCTTTTTGTAGACTTCTTTCATGGGAAGTCTTAGTAACAGATCATCAATGTATTGTATGATGATGCATCCAGCAAGCAGTTTTTTAAGTCCTTTGTTAGTGTCTCCCCCCAAAATGGTGGGGAAATTTTTGAACCCTTGTGGCAGGCAAGATCACATCAATTGTCCCTTGGAACCAGTCTCTGTGTCTTCCCATTCAAAGGTGTGCAGGGGCTGGCTTATTTCTGTTAACCTCAGGTAGGAGAAGGTATCCTTTGATTCCCAGCTCATGAAGACAGCAGCCATTGGGTTTTCAGACCCAGCAAGGTATATGGATCGGGGACCATTGGGTGTAGGGTTTTAGTGACATCATTAACACTGTGGAGGTCTTGGACTGGCTGATAAACATTGGTCCCTGGTTTTTCATTGCTACAAGGAGGTGTTCCATGGAGATTGGATTTCTTGTAGGACAACCTCATCCTTGAGTGTTTTGATGTGTGGAGCTATCCTAAGCCTGGCTTCTATGGAAATTGGATATTGTTTTTACTTCACTGGGGGTGATGCCTGGTTAAAGTGCCACCATCCTTGGTGGGTGGTCCCTGGCAAGGCCAATCACTCCTTATGTCCAAGACTTGTGGAAATGACTCCAGGTACCAGTTAATATTTGTAGTATCTCAGTCTTTTTCCTTTTTTTCCTCCTGGTGAAGAGTTCATTCCTACTCTAAGTGGACTTTCAGCAATAGTATAGGCAGGGGCCTGGGGCTCGTACAGGGCCCAAGTCCATGGTCACTGTAGTGCCTAATTTAGATAGTAAGCTTCTCCCTAGTAGAGGTCTTGAGGCTTTGGGCACATACAGGAGTGGATTATGGACCCTGTGGCCTCCTACTGAGAATTCTCATGGTTCACAGAACCAGTATTTCTTGGTGGTCCCCACTGCTCCTACAATGGCAATGGAGTCTTTGGTGAATCTTCCAGTGAGAGTGGTTATAGTGGAGATGGCTGTACCAGTGTCCAAAATGAAGTCTGTGTTTTAGCTCCCACAGTTCAATTCTGACTATAGGCTCCTTGGGGCCAATCACAAGTGAGCCCAGATATCCTCAGTCTGATTCAGAGTTCCAGTCAGGGCTCTTGGTGTTAGGGGCCTACACCTGCTTAAAAGCTGCAGCTACTGCAGATTTGAATGTATCCCTCTCTTGGGGTCTTTTCCTAGGCATGCTCATTCCTCCCTCCTACTTCAGCATTTGTTCTTCCAATAGCCTCTCTTCTTATTGTGAGTGCATTGATCTTTGCCTAAGGAGGAACATTTCCCTCTCCCCCTGGCTTCTACCCTGCATCTATGGGGATCTATGGCTTCTTTTATGGTAACTGTGAGCACTTGAGTCCTCCTCTTGTCTCATCTATCCTTTCCTTTTCTTTGATGCCACATTTGGCAATGCTGGAAAATATTGGCTCAATTTCAATATCAAATTTCAAGGTAAGCATCTTGATTACTATTCTGTCACCCAGATGTTCCTTAGGACATTCTTGTATTTGTTATATTTCCATGGCAGCTTTATCATCTACCAATGGGTTCAGGACAAAGAGCTTGGCCTGTGGATTGGCAGCGTGGGCCTCCTCTTTCTGCTTCTTAAACTCTTGGCAGTCATGAGCTATAGCAGGTTGTCTAGCCGCAGGTCAGGCTGGAGGCTGTGGAGATTGAAATCACAGGCAGTAATGGGACCCTTCCCAGATGAATCACATAGCAGGTTTAAGCTAGTAGGGCCTCTCTGAATGGTGGATTCATTGAATTTCAAAGTTTCTGACTGGCATGTCTGTTTCTGTAGTCTTGTGAAAATCTTTCTGTGATCTAGCATTTTAAAGCTGTAAACCTCTGAACTTTCTTGTTTCTTGGTTTTTGTTTGTTTGTTTGTTTTGCTCACACATGGATCTGAGCAGTTTCTGATGTAAGGGTCCATTTCAAGCCCTTTTGCTGGCAAAGAGTGTTGCAAAGTCTTACATTCTTTGGGTGTGTCCAGGTCATTATTGATGAAGTCCCCAGCTCTTGGGCCAGCTCCACATCCAGGATGTTTAAGTGTTGCATCAGAAGTCATAAAATTGAGGTAGCTGAAGGGAGGAGAAGCCAGACATACTGATCTTTCAATGGTACTCCCCAAGTTTGGGTAGTAGTATAAACTGTTTATTATTTTTGATAATGAGCACCTGTTAATCTTGAGTGGAAAGGTGAGGCATTTGGCACTGGCAGAGTGGCCATGGCCCTTAAGTGGCTGGGTGGAGTCTAGGGTCTAGGGCCCAAACTCCATAACCACTGGGCCATGAAACCATCCACATTAGTACATCTTCAAGGCTTTCAACTTAACCCATCATGGAGACCAGTGCCACCTCCATACACCTTCAAGGCTTCAGATGCAGTCTCCTGCAGGGTGAACAAGCCCACACTGGCTGCAAATTTCGAGTTACCCTTGTGGTCCTTACCTTGTCTGAACATCTGCCCTGATCTCAAATTCTTCTATTCAAGGAGAGGTTCCAGTGTAGGCTGCCGCAGTTCTCCATGGCTGCCTGGAAAGGGACCCCTGTATACAGTTGGGAGTGCACACTTCTGTTTCCAGGAACTTCCTGAGGGCTGTGAAGTCCAGGAGCAGCAGCCCCCAACCAACAGGTGTCTTGGAAAGGGAAATCTCACTGGGGCCTCCTAGTGATATGGGAGACACCCCTCCAGAAATCGACCTGACACCAAATTGGGTAAAAAAGACAAGGCTTAGTCATGTGTTCCAGAGCCAGGATAACTCCTGAAAAGTCTCCAGCCCTCAGCACTGTGTGTCCTTCTAATATATAGTTTCTGATAAGTGCAGCCAAGCAAGTAAGTGGGTATTACAGAAGCAGATTTTGCCAGTTAGTGGCTGCAATTTGCACAAAGAGATAGGGAAGGGATGAACAAGGGAGAAATTCCAAAACTGAGAACATACCGTTTTTATCTTTAGCAACCAGAACTGATTTGTCTCATGTTCTTGTGCAGGAAGAGGGTGACATAGCAGCCTCAGGCCTTCTTTCCAAGCAACTTTGTAATTTTCCATCATTCTATTACAAAATCACCCTCTATAACTTAATACAGGCCGTAGTTGATATTTAGTCTGTCCTTTCATTATCCCTAAATTCTTTCTTTCTTTTTTCTACCTGTACCTTTACTTTACTATGTAGAGCAAATCAAGTGTTTGTTCCTGAAATGTTTGTTCTCAGTGGCCCAGACTTTTTTCTTATTTCTGTAGCTTTCTATCTTGTCATATGGAGCATTAATATAATTTGAATGGGGTTTGTGTTCCATGAAAGATTCAAGTACAGAGAACTTGGTCCTTAGACTTTCCAAATTGGAAGATGGTGTAGACCTTTAAGAGATAGGTGTAGGGGGAAGTCCTTATATAATTGTGCTTTGTTCTTATAAGTAGCTGTGCTAATCTCTGCTTCTTGGCTTGAGGTATAATTCTCATGTTGGCTTGGCATGATTTCCCACCATTGCCATCAACCATACTCATCACGTTCATTAAAGACCTAATAAATAGGGCCACTCTGTCCTGGACTCTGAATCTACAAAATTGTGAGCTAAATGAAATCTTCTTTTCACAATTCATTAATCTCAGGTAAAGGTGACATAGGTATAAGACTTCTCACAGGTGTTCAGGAAATTTTTCTCACTTCCAAAAAAAAAAAAAAAATTCTTTGCCCCATGTTTTCATTTGGTGATTCAAATCTTACATACAACTAACCATCTTTATTGGTTGTTTCTGTGACACCAGAAACCCAAAGTGACTTATAAAAGTCTCAGTTTTTAATTCAGTGATGTTCATGCTGTATCTTATATTACAATGCTATCTTTTGTAGAAACTAGTAATTCTCAATTAATAGATCTCAAAATTACTGAGAGCAATAGTGAATGGATTCACTCCTACTTCTTGATCTTCAGACTTCACCATTACTATGAATGACAGGAAAAATAATTAACTCAAATATACATTGTATCTTATAAGAAAGAACCATGATTTTTTTTTTTTTTCAGGGTTTGACCTAGAATCTGTTTTTCAGCTCTCCTATTATTCTTACAAACTGGTTGATTTTGGTTGAGATATCTATGGAGTGCTTTGTGCATGTGAGGTAACAGTGACATTTATGGCCTCACAAGACCACTACTTGCACAAGACCAGCACAATGTTGGGCCATCAACATATTATGGGTGATGGAAAGGGAAGAAAAAAAAAAAACACATAGAAGAGGGATTAATTTCACAGAATAAGGAAAAGTGGACGGAGGAAAAAAGAAAGTAATAGGAGGGAATTATGAACAAAATACATCATGTACATATATGAAAATTGTCAACAAAAATTTAAAAGTTAATAAAGAAAGTGAATCCATGAGTACAAACCTATTGTCATTTCCTTTGGTGTTAAGTGAGTCCAGTGAGTTAAAGTGTTGTTCAGAGTATGATGGTGAACAAGGTATCCCACATATCTAATGAATGTTATGACTGGCAGAAGCACTGCAGATAGGGAGGCAAATCCATAAATTTGTTATGTCCAACTGTACTGTTCTGATGAAAAGGGCCAAATTCATGTGTCTGCCACCAGATGACTGATTGCTTCCTTTAATGAATGCTGCTATCTTGGGTGCTGAATATTTGTATCTGTTGGTAGTTGATATTTAGTCAGTAGCTGAGGCCATTCATAGCCTCCATTCTTGCCACTCTGACTCCATGGAGAATGGCTTTTTGAGCAAGTACTGAATATGTCAGCTCTCTACCTGGAGCCTCCTCAACTAGATGGTCTTTGGTGTTTACATTGAACACAAATATTGTTAACACTCTGGGCCTTATTCTAGAGGTCCTTCTAGCTACTCCTCTAAATTTGCTTCTCAGATTCTAGTCCTAGTTTTCAAAATCACTGACCATTTAACTGAATGAGGTACTGACCACAAATCACTTTAGATCTTTACTCAACCATATAGCACCCTTGATAATGTAGAAAGCCAGGTGTGCTGCATGAATTGTGAACACAAAGTGGCATTGTTGAGTGTGTGAATATAGTGATGTACTTATTGTACTTCTAGGTTGTGAAAACCGAGTACACATAATCATTAACAAAATTGACTATCATTGGATTTGTTATAAAATAAATGCTGTGACCATGTGACCTATGTGGCATGGTGTTACTGAAGAACTTTTCATTGTTTTCAGTCCCAATTATGACTGGCAGATGTTAAGGTAATATGTTGCTTTAGAAATCATGAGACCTGCTAAACATTATGCTTTCTTTCCTAGAAGTACATAGGTTCAAGGACCAGAAACTTTTATTGTATGTTGGAAGAAAGTTATCAACTGTTCCAGGCCATTGGATGCACACAAATGGCTGTGAGATGATGGGTTACTGAATTGCTATTACCTAATGGAAAATCTGTCAAGCTGCCCAAGCTCTTTGAAGCCATGTAGCTACTCTTTAAAGTCATTATATTTCAAGGTTCACTTGAAACACTCAGTTACTCAAGAAATAAACTTAAAGGATTGCACTTTTCTTCTTTCTCAAATTGCTAAGTGGGCACAGGTGGGAGCTGTGCCTCAGGGCCACATCCACTACAGATGGTCATTACACAAGAGACTTCAGACTCTGTCTTTGCCCCTCACTTTGTTCATTGCAGATTCATCAACAAATCATGGCTGTATTTCTGAGTCTAAATATTGCCTCAGTATTTGTAACAAATCAACCAATTGTTAAAAGTTTAAATCTGTTTGCTATTTCATAGAATTTCTGCCTGAAAGTAACTGAGGTATATGCTAAAAATTCAGATTTATTGGACTTATTCCAGGTATTGTTGAATAAAAATGGCTGTGTTCAGACATTTGTTGTTTCTAAGATTAAATGGTTTTATTTCCTTTTAAGTTAAGCTTGATTAATTTATGTAGTTTTATTCCTGACACTAAACTCTGACTTTCCATTCTTTTAAATGTTTATTATTATTAACAAAATATTTCATATGGATACATCCTGTGTTGGTATCCTCTTTTCCCTTTTCCTTGCCCCCATTCTGTTGGAGATGCTCCTCAGTGGGGTTGCAGATATTCCCTGTGGGGTTGTGGTTTATGTATTGTGGGAGGAGCAGTCAGTTATTTTGGGGGGAGGGAATGCCTCTGGGCATGAGGTCTCAACCTGTGGCTCTTGCAATCTTTATGTCACCTCTTCTACAAAGTTCCCTGAGCCATGATGGGTAAGTTTTAGACCTACTTCAGTGACGAGCTCTAGAAGGCTTTGGATCTCTGCTTTGGTGGGTGTTGAGTATCCTTGGGTCCTGTCTTCTACACTCTGGCACTGATTATTAGGTTCAGCATGGGAGCAGCACTCTTGCTCATTTCCCCAACTTCTTGGTGGTTTCATCTGTGGCTTGATTGACGTGTGAGGGAAGTTTATCTCCTCTGGTCTTGCTCCCTTATGAAAAAAAAGAACAGATTCTCCAATGAGAGTGAAATCAGCATAGTTTAAATGGGATAAGAATTATTAATTTATGAAGAATTTGATGTATGTAACCCCCCTTTTAGCCAAAGACTAGTGAAAGATTGACACTGGAGGGGATAATCTTTGTCTCCACAGGATTCTGATCTTGTTCCCAATTCCAGATATAGCACCCTTTACACTGAGTGGATCTCTTAGCCAATGAGAAAGCTATTGCTTAACCAATGAGACTGTGTGCCACTATTGCACTGGTGTGTACATTCTGCCTCTGGCTGCTCAGATCATGTTTTGGCCACTTTCCTCCAGTAGCTCATGTAGCACTTTCCAGTATGAGGCTAACTGTCTGGGGACTGCTTTTCTTCTGAATTCCAGCCAGGTTTCTCCATGCTCTGTATCAGCAGCCATATGGTGTCTTCAGCAAGAGGGTCTTAGCTTTTGCCTCAGGCAAGTATTCAAGTGCTTTGACAGAAAGCTGTCTTGATTTGGGGGCCTTGTAGGTCTCTCTGATCAACAGCTCAATGTGGATAGCAGCCAATCTCTGGTACTAGGAGTTAGAGGCCAGAGACAGAAAAAAAAAAATCTTTTAAGCTTAGATTTCATCCCATCTTCACCAGAACCCTACTTTTCAGGTGCTCCCCCCTTACTCCTTTTGAGGGTTATTTCTTCTAGACTATCTCCAAGGATAAAGGTTGCTATGACACCAGCTCATTTTGGATTTAGTTTTGTTTGTTTGTTTCCCCCTCTCTTCCCCTTCTCCTCCACTCAAACCCTTCCATCCCTATTATCCAGGCCTTGAGTTGCCTATCGGGTATGTCAGCAACTTGAGCAGACCCAGGTTAGAAACTGCAGATAAGTGAGAGTATGTGGTGTTTGTCTTTCTGTGATTGTGTGAGCTCGCTGAGTATGATCTGCTCCAAGTCTGACCCCCCACCCCCTTTTTTTAAGGTCAGGTCTCTCTGTAGCCCAGGCTGACCTGGAATTCACTATGTAGTCTCAGGGTGGCCTCGAACTCACAACGATCCTCCTACCTCTGATAAATGGACAAAGAAGAGGTCATACTATATACAAAATCCAGTACCACTCAGAAATGAAGAAGAGTAAACCTTGTCATAATTACACCACAGATTTATTATGTTTAGTACAAGAAGTCAACCCAGAAAGACAATGTGGGTAGGACCATCCCATGCACTGGAGTCCTGGACTGAATTAAAAGGAGAGCTGAGCATTGGCTTTCATCTCACTCTGATTCCTGACCATGTACACAGTGTCACCAGCTTTCTCAGGATTTTGTTGCCATGCCTTTCCTACCATGACGATGATGATGATAGTGATGTTGATGATGATGATGATGATGAAAATGAAGAAGATGAAGAATTATATCCCTTTGTAAAATACACATCAAAATAAACTCTACTTTCTTAAATTGCTTTTGTAAGGTATTTTGTCACAGCTACAAAATTAACTAATGTCTTAATATATTAAAATCCTCTAGTGCTTTTCTGTTAGCTCAAATAGACACTCAAAACTCTTGCATTATGCTGTAGCATATTGAGCTCATTTTCTTCCCACATTCTTGTGGTTCTGAATAAACTCTTCTAGTATAACTTGTTTATTTCAATTTTTCTTAGACAGTCCCATAAGTGACTCTTATTGTAAAAAAAAAATAAAAAAATATAAACCTCTAGGGAATCTAACAATAATTATTAAATTAGAAACCACAAATATACATTTCTATTTCTGACCTATTATTAGTAGGTCATGGCCATTGAAGTGGCTTTTATTCATAGGATGACATTGACCAAACAGATTCATATTTGATAACTTTGTTAATTGGCTTTCCATATTTGTGACTTAGGATGATACTAAATGAACATGCAAATAAGATATTAGCACAGAGTCAGACTGTTTAAAAAAAAAATGAGAGGTATTATCATCACACAAAATGTTGCCTTATCCCATTAGCTTAATTGTTCTCCATCACTTCAAAAATTTACCACCATTGTGTAGTGTGGAAACATCTACGATCCAGCATGAAGGACTTGTCTTCTTCTCATGTGGATGTAGAAAGACAGTTGTATGGATGCATACTCAGAATATTTTAGTGGGAGACCAACTCCTGTCTTCCATAGGGCCTTCCTATTATAAGACAACTGTGTTAAGTGAAGAGTTCAGTCTAGGGCGCCTTTATGAATGGGAAATAGCGAAAAAGGAGTGTGATTTGTACAGGTAATTTGTTGGTTCTCTTTTTAGTTTCTTTTTTTTTTTTAATTTTTATTAACATTTTTCATGATTATAAAATATATCCCATGGTAATTCCCTCCCTCCCCACCCCCACACTTTCCCGTTTGAAATTCCATTCTCCATCATATTACCTCCCCATTACAATCATTGTAATTACATATATACAATATCAACCTATTAAGTATCCTCCTCCCTTCCTTTCTCCACCCTTTATGTCTCTTTTTCAACTTACTGGCCTCTGCTACTAAGTATTTTCATTCTCACGCAGAAGCCCAGTCATCTGTAGCTAGGATCCACATATGAGAGAGAACATGTGGCGCTTGGCTTTCTGGGCCTGGGTTACCTCACTTAGTATAATACTTTCCAGGTCCATCCATTTTTCTGCAAATTTCATAACTTCATTTTTCTTTACCGCTGAGTAGAACTCCATTGTATAAATGTACCACATCTTCATTATCCACTCATCTGTTGAGGGACATCTAGGCTGGTTCCATTTCCCAGCTATTATAAATTGAGCAGCAATAAACATGGTTGAGCATGTACTTCTAAGGAAATGAGATGAGTCCTTTGGATATATGCCTAGGAGCGCTATAGCTGGGTCATATGGTAAATCAATCTCTAGCTGTGTTAGGAACCTCCACACTGTTTTCCACAATGGCTGGACCACATTGCATTCCCACCAGCAGTGAAGAAGGGTTCCTTTTTTTCCACATCCCCGCCAACATTTATGATCATTTGTTTTCATGATGGTGGCCAATCTGACAGGAGTGAGATGGAATCTCAATGTGGTTTTAATCTGCATTTCCCTGATGACTAGTGACGTAGAACATTTTTTTAGATGCTTATATGCCATTTGTATTTCTTCCTTTGAGAACTCTCTGTTTAGCTCCTTAGCCCATTTTTTGATTGGCTTGTTTGATTCCTTATTATTTAACTTTTTGAGTTCTTTGTATATCCTAGTTATTAATCCTCTATCAGATATATAGCTGGCGAAGATTTTTTCCCATTCTGTAGGTTGCCTCTTTGCTTTTTTCACTGTGTCCTTTGCGGTGCAAAATCTTTGTAATTTCATTAGGTCCCAGTGGTTAATCTGTGGTTTTATTGCCTGAGCAATTGGGGTTGTATTCAGAAAGTCTTTGCCAAGACCAATATGTTGAAGGGTTTCCCCTACTTTTTCCTCTAGCAGTTTCAAAGTTTCTGGTCTGATGTTAAGGTCTTTAATCCATTTGGACTTAATTCTTGTGCATGGCGAGAGAGAAGAATCTATTTTCATCCTTATGCAGATATTTATCCAGTTTCAAAACAACATTTGCTGAAGAGGCTGTCTCTTCTCCAATGAGTATTTTTGGCATTTTTATCGAATATCAGGTGGCTATAGCTCCTTGGGCTTACATCTGGGTCCTCTATTCTGTTCCACTGATCTACATGTCTGTTTTTGTGCCAGTACCATGCTGTTTTTGTTACTATGGCTCTGTAGTATAGGTTAAAATCAGGTATGGTGATACCACCAGCCTCTTTTTTGTTGCTCAGTATTATTTTAGATATTCTAGGTTTTTTGTGATTCCAAATGAATTTTTGGATTGTTTTTTCTATTTCCATGAAGAAAGCCTTTGGAATTTTGATAGGGATTGCATTAAATGTGTAGATTGCTTTAGGTAAGATTGCCATTTTCACAATATTGATTCTTCCAATCCAGGAACAAGGGATGTTTCTCCACCTTCTAGTGTCTTCTGCAATTTCTCGCTTGAGTGTTTTAAAGTTCTCATTGTATAGATTCTTTACTTCCTTGGTTAGGTTTATTCCAAGGTATTTTATTTTTTTTGATGCAATTTTGAATGGGAGTGATTCTCTGATTTCATCCTCTGTGTGTTTGTTGTTAGCATATATGAAGGCTACTGATTTCTGGGTATTTATTTTGTATCCTGCTACATTGCTGTAGGTTTTGATCAGCTCTAACAGCTTGCTAGTAGAGTCTTCAGGGTCCTTTATGTATAGAATCATGTCATCTGCAAATAATGATAACTTGATTTCTTCCTTTCCAATTTGTATCCCTTTTATGTGTGTCTCTTGCCTTATTGCTATGGCTAAGACTTCCAAAACTATATTAAATAGAAGTGGGGACAGTGGACACCCTTGTCTTGTTCCTGATTTGAGTGGAAAAGCTTCCAGTTTTTCCCCATTTAGTAATATGTTGGCTGTAGGCTTGTCATAAATAGCCTTTATTATATTGAGATATGTTCCTTCTATTCCCAGTCTCAGTAGGACTTTTATCATGAAGGGATGTTGGATTTTGTCAAATGCTTTCTCTGCATCTAATGAGATGATCATGTGATTTTTGTCCTTCAACCCGTTTATGTAATGTATTACATTTATAGATTTGCGTATGTTGAACCATCCCTGCATCTCTGGGATAAAGCCTACTTGGTCAGGGTGAATAATCTTTTTGATATACTCTTGTATTCTGTTTGCCAATATTTTGTTGATAATTTTTGCATCTATGTTCATGAGGGAGATTGTCTGTAATTTTCTTTTTTTGTTCTATCTTTGCCTGGTTTTGGTATCAGGGTGATGCTGGCCTCATAGAAGGAGTTTGGTAGAATTCCTTCTTTTTCTATTTCCTGGAAAAGCTTAAGAAGCAATGGTGTTAGCTCTTCCTTAAAAGTCTGGTAAAATTCAGCAGTGAATCCATCCGGGCCTGGGCTTTTTTTAGTTGGGAGATTATTGATAACTGTTTGGATCTCCATGTTTGTTATAGGTCTATTTAAGTGATTAATATCATTTTGATTTAATTTAGGTAGGTCATATAAATCAAGGAAATCATCCATTTCTTTCAGATTTTCATAATTTGTGGAGTATATGCTTTTGTAGTATGTCCCTATGATTTTTTGAATTTCTCTGGAATCTGTTGTGATGTTGCCTTGTTCATCTCTGATTTTATTAATTTGTGTCTCTTCTCTCTTTCTTTTGGTCAGATTTGCTAAGGGTTTATCAATCTTGTTTATCCTTTCAAAGAACCAACTGTTTGTTTCATTAATTCTTTGGATTGTTCTTTTTGTTTCTATTTCATTAATTTCTGCCCTAATCTTTATTATTTCTTCCCGTCTACTAATTTTTGGTTTGCCTTGTTTTTCTTTTTCCAAGGCTTTAAGGCGAAGCATTAGGTCGTTTACTTGCGAACTTTCTAATTTCTTAATATAGGCACTTAAGGCTATAAATTTACCTCTTAGAACTGCCTTCATTGTGTCCCAGAGATTTTGGTATGTTGTGTTCTCATTATCATTTGACTGTATAAATTTTTTGATTTCCTTTTTGATTTCTTCATTGACCCACTCATCATTTAGTAGTGTATTGTTTAGTTTCCATGATTTTGTGTATGCTCTATAGCCTTTCTTGCTACTGATTTGTAGTTTAATTCCATTGTGGTCAGATAGAATGCAAGGAATTATTTCAATTTTCCTGAATTTGTTAAGATTTGCTTTGTGTCCTAATATATGGTCTATTTTAGAGAATGTTCCATGTGCTGCTGAAAAGAATGTATATTCTGCAGCCTTTGGATGAAATGTCCTGTATATATCTGTTAGGTCCATTCCTTCTATGACCTCATTTAGTCCAGATGCCTCTCTGTTTATTCTTTCCCTGGATGACCTGTCAATTGATGAGAGTGGGGTGTTAAAGTCACCCACCACCACTGTGTTTGGTGTTATCTGTGACCTTAGTTCTAATAGTGTTTGTTTGACGAATTTGGGAGCCCCCATGTTAGGTGCATATATGTTTAGGATTGTAATGTCCTCCTGTTGGAGTGTGCCCTTAATCAATATAAAGTGACCTTCCTTATCTTTCTTGACTAACGTCGAACTAAAGTCTACCCTGTCTGATAGCAACCCCTGCTTGTTTTCTAGGCCCATTTGCTTGAAACACCGTCTTCCAACCTTTCACCCTAAGATAATGTCTATCCTTTGTAGAAAGGTGAGTTTCTTGGAGACAACAAATTGTAGGATCCTGCTTTTTAACCCAGTCTGCAAATCTATGTCTTTTCATTGGGGCATTGAGACCGTTGATATTAAGAGATATTATTGAAAGGTGTGTATTTATGTTTGCCATTTGTGTGTGTGTGTGTGTGTGTGTGTGTGTGTGTGTTTCTGGTTCTACCTGTGCTCTCTTCTGTTAACTGGTATTTGAGTATAGCTTGTTTTTTCTAGGTTCCTTATATTTGTGCTTTTCCTTTTGTTCAGCATGGAGGATTCTATCAAGTATTTTCTGTAGAGCTGGTTTTGTCTTCAAATACTCCTTTAACCTGCTTTTGTCATGGAACGTCTTTATTTCTCCATCTATTTGAATGGATAACTTTGCAGGATAAAGTAACCTTGGTTGACAGTTGTTATCTTTCAGAACTTGGAATATATCACTCCAAGCCCTTCTGGCTTTAAAAGTTTGTGTTGAATAATCTGCTGTAATCCTGATGGGCTTGCTTTTGTAGGTAACCTGATTTTTCTCTCTAACTGCTTTCAATAATTTTTCTTTGGTTTGTGTGTTTGGAAGTTTGAGTATAATATGGCGAGGGGAGGTTCTTTCTGGGTTTTGTCTGGCTGGGGTTGTAAAGGCTTCCTGTATCTGTATTGGCACCTCTTTCCCAATTTGGGGGAAATTTTCCTCTATCATTTTGTTGAAGATGCCTACTATGCCTGTGGAGTGGAGTTCTTCTCCTTCTACTATGCCCTGAATTCTTATAATGGATCTTTTCATAGTGTCCCAAATATCTTGAAATTCCCACTCATGCTTTTTTATAAGTCTGTCTTTCTCTTTGTTGGACTGCATTAGGTCTGCTACCTGGTCTTCTAGCTTAGATATTCTGTCCTCTCCCTCATCCATCCTACTGGTGAGATTTTCTACAGAGTTTTTTATTTCATTAACTGTGTTCTTCATTGCTAGTAATTCTGACTGGTTTTTCTTTATTATTTCTATTTCCCTATTGATGTCTTGTATTGCCTTCTTTATTTCATTAAATTGGTGTCCTGCCTCTTCTTTTATTCCTTTGATTTCCTCTTTGATTTCCTCTTTGATTTCTTCCTTGATTGTTTTCATGTGTTCTTTGACCTCTTTGAACACATTTATAATTATTCTTTTGAACTCTTTCTCAGGCATTTCCTCTAACTCTTTCTCTCTGGAGGACATTTCTGATGCATCTGATGCATTAATACTTTTAGGTGGATTTATATCATCTTGCTTTTTAGTGTTTCTTGTGTTATAATGTATATATTTTTGCATCTTGGATTAAGTTAATGCTTGGATTTTCTAGTTAGCTGTGTATTCTTAGCTGTATCAATTGATTTGATGTAATATATTTTCAGGGTAGGACCTTAAGGTATTAGGTGTGGCTCTTACGACTCTCAGAGTATCTATAAAGATGTTCTTAGGGGTTGAGATTCCCTGCTATAGGAGTATTCAAGCAGGCTGAGTGGAATAAAATACAGGTAGATTCTAAAATTTAACCAAACACTGTACACATTCAGTCAAAAACAGCCCCAAGTATGTATGCAAGAGTAGTTATTATAATGACCAGATCTTCTACCAACAAAGAGGTTTAGATTTCTGGTCTGTTGAGGGATCCAAGTCAGCTTGTGACCAAGTGAGACCCTTCCCTGGTGCAATCCCAGTTAGCTTGGGTGATTTTGGTCTCAGTCAAGTTGCTGCCTGGGTCGTCGGGCTGCTGTTCTGATTTCTGGAGCTGTGCACTTGCTTTTCCTATGGGGCAAACTGAGCCGCTGCTGCTGCCTCTGCTGCTCCCATAGCTGCCACCACCGGAGCCACCACCGCTGCTGAAGCTGCCGCTGCCGTGACCACCGCCGCTGCTCCCCCCGAAGCCGCTGCTGCGGGATCTGCCGCCGCTGCCGCTCCTGGGTCCGCTGCTGCTGGGGCCGCTGGTACCGGTGCTGGAGCTGCTGAAGTTGCTGCCGAACTCTGCTCCTGCTTGGGTCCCGCTGTCAGCCCAAGTTGGTGTGGCCGGGTCCCGGGCCGCTGCTGTGTTCGCTGGAGCTGGGCTCAGGCGGTGGGGGAGGGGATGGAGCCGCGGCTGCTCTGGTTGTCTCGCTGCTCCACGTGTTCTACCTCGCGGTCTTCTCCTCCCCTGCTCACTGCCGCTCTCCCCTCACGTTTCCCAAGTTGCGGAGAGCGCGGTGTGAGGGGAAAATCCCGCACCTGGCTTTTCCTGCGGCTCGAGCTGGTCTGGCCGTTTTCTGCTGCGCCTCGGCTGCGGCGTTTGGCCGAGCTGCCTGAGCCGCTGGAGCCGCTTTTCCCGCCTGTGCGGGCTCTGGATGCTCTATAACTCTTCTACTTTTCCACTGCCGCCTCAATTTCCTATACACCTCACTTTTTAGTAAAAGCGTGTATTTTGCTGAGTTTTTTTGGTCTTTTTCCCCTCTAGGCTGCTTTGGCGTGGTACCTACGCCGCCATCTTAACCGGAAGTCCCTCTTTTTAGTTTCTTTTCCTGAGAAATAAAAGAGTTAACTAACCCTGCATATATGTATATTTTTGACTTCTTATTTCTAATCTCTTCTAATCTCCAACAGTCATTGGCTCAATGATCCTATGTGACTATGAACAGGGTCCACTTTTGATGTGTTTTTAGTATTCAAATTATCTGACATGCAAAAATTTGTGTTCAGGAATAATTCTTGTCTGAGATTACCTTTCCTAATTTTTCCTCACACAATGGTCTTTGATTTTAGGTGATTAAACCAGATGTACTACTTAGGTTATATTCAAGTTATCTGGGATGATATTAAAGTGATGATGCTTATGGGAAATGTAGAGGGGGGAAGGAAAATGTTCTTCTTATGTGGTAATTATAAGTCAGAATATAATACTGCTATTTGGTTTTGCTACAATAGCATTTGCTAGAATTTTTACTTAATTACTGAGTTCTTAAAGAATTGTGTATAGTGGTTAGAGAGATGGCTCAGTGGCTAAGGCACTTGCCTATAGAGTCTAATGAGCCAAGTTCAATTCCCCAGTATCTAGAGGCACAAAAGGGCATATGTATCTGGACTCCATTTACAGTGGCTGGAGGCCCTGATGTACTCATTCTCTCTGTCTGTCTCTCTTCTATCTCTCCCTGCTTTCAAATAAATAAATACAGTTCTTAAAAAACTGTAATGAACAATGATGTTCATGGTTATATGTGTTTTATGAATATAAAAAATTAGTAACTGTAATTTCAGAGTCATCTTTTTTCTTTTTAAAACTAATTTGCTTATTAATGACATCAGTATTGACTTACTGGCAACCCTGTGGAATGGTAGAGGCTGAAAGCTGATAATACAAAATTTTAACAAGTATAGCAAAAAATGAGAGAGAAAGAAGGGGAGAAAGAGAAGAAGTAATTGAGCTCAGTGCCAAGGATCAAGGGGTATGTAGGGTTTATTTTTTTTTCCAGGGAAAGCTTCTGAAAACTTAAAATACTTAGCTTTTGTCTTATATAGAGATTTGTTCTATGGAAAGAGAAGAGGTGACAGAAAATTTAGAATGAAGAATTTGGGATAAATAAAAGAGGAGAGTGTGCTAACCTGTTTATCTTCTTTTCCAAGCAGAAGTCACTAACCTTAGCTTCTTGATGAAATTCAGTGAGATGATGAAATGAAATGCTGGAATCTAGGCCATTATCTACATCCATGAATAGTTTCCAGGGAAAATCTTCCTAGTATCTATTGTTTCTCACAGATTCACAAGCTTGTAAAACAAAAGACCTATAAAAGGAAACATATGTGCTCATGAATTTGAAATCTTGTTCCCTGTGCTATAGTTGTAGTAGGTAGACTTGAACCTCTGCACAATAAGGGAGTGTAAAACTCCTAATGGAGTCTTTTGTGTTGCTGGTCAGGGACTTACCTTTAGTACTTTTTGCTTACTCCACGTGATTTGATGATATGGGATGCATTCTTAGCTAACTTGAGAGTAATTTATTCCATTTGATTTGAAAATTAAAGAAAATTTTATTTGACTTATTATATTTATTGAGGAAAGTGCTTAACCAAGGGAAAGAAAATGAATATACCCATGTAGTCTGAGATGCTACCTGTTGGGCCTGGAAGAAAAGAAAAAAGAGAGTTAGAAAAGAAAGTTCAAAGAGCTCTTTCCATGTGTAAGGCAAGAGAGGTAAAGAGCCCATGAGAGATGTAGGGTTCAGGGATTTCTCCCCTTGTCTCAGCCCAGCTAGCCTAGATGAGGGGAAACTAGCCAGAACCTGTAGATTCATGAGTAATGAATAGGACACCAACAGGGAGGCTTGTCCCTTTACACACATCTATTCAAATCCTTATTGTGGTAAGTTTTACCTTCTGGCTCAGGTGAGTCATAGAGTCAGCTGATTGGTCTAGGCTAGAGACTGGCTCAGGAAGAGGCCAGCCATGCATGACACCAAGTTCTGGGGTCTAAGCTTGATCAACCTCAATGTCAGGATTATCTTTGAATTCTAGTAAAAGACCTTCCTTCCAGGAAGGGGCTCAGGCATGGAAAAACAGGTCTAAGAAACTAGGCAAGAGAGAAAAAGTCAGATCATCCTTTGCACTCTAGCAAGTGGCAGATTGTAAATGCAGACCCTTCCTGCCTTTTACATTCAGGGCCCACCCTAACTGCATAACAAAGCTACTTGACTCTTGGTTAGTTCTCATTTAACAGGTGATATAACTCCATTAAATTCTGCTTCATTGCTTATTAGCCAATATTATCAACTCAATGTTCTTTGAAAAAGTAAAACAAAATATTTTAAATCATAAGCTAATCATCTGGGAAACTGTATAGTGCAGAAAATCACTACATGCATTACTGAGAAAAATTGTCAACAACATTGTGAGCTAGCAGGGGACACTGTTATGCAACAGCAACCAGCCTGACAAGATGGACACACCTGTGCAGTAGTGGCATCCAGCTTAGGTGGATAGCCAATGGCTCTCTGATTGGCTAAGAGATCTGCTCAGTGGAAAGGAACCCATAGCTGGAACTGGGATTCAAGTCAGAATCCTATGGAAACCAAGATCATAGATTCCAATGAGTAGGTCCCTCTTTAGTTTGTTATGTGTATATTTCCATAGTTTACTTGGCAGTTTTAGGGACTTTAATGCAGAATGCTCTTTTAGTAAATTGCTTGATTTATGCTTCTCAAAATTTTCTGAGCAGACTGAAGGAATATTTTGCAGAGGAAATGACACAACATCCTATGTCATAGCCAGAGGAGAAAACAAGTGTTGAGATACGACACTTTATACTGTATCAGAATGATTATTTTCCATTTGGGAATAGTGAAAATCTTAACAGTCATATATATGATATGTAGCAATTATGTCTGTGATAAATCATAGTTTTTCCTTTTTTTTGGGAGATGTTTTTAGCATGTCACCTTGACTGGCCTTAAACTTGGGATCCTCCTGTTTCAGTCTCACAAGTACTGGGCTTATAGGCATGAATCATACTTTTCTTGCTGAAATCAAAGTAGAGATCATTTTAGGGTAAAGACTAACAGGTTGCTATGAACAAGTGACTATCACAATGATCTGTGAAGTTCTGTAAGTTTGTGAACCATGTGACAGAGAGTATAGTATGGCAAGCTTCCACCACTTCCAACACCACTTGAAAGGCTGGGGGCTCTGAGGGCCTCCTTCAGTTCTGATGATTTTTCCATAATGATTCAGAAGGCACTGGGCACTCTTATATTCACAGTTATGATTTAATACAATGATGGGATTCAGATTAAAATCAGCTGAGGGAAAAAAAGTACAGAGGTAAGAACTGAGGACAGGGCTAGATGGTTTCTGTTATCTCCTTTACATAGGGTCATGGACAGCATTGCTTCCCACGGGATACTGGGTACTCTACACAGGGAGTACTGCCAATCAGGGAGGCTGATCTCAGTCTTGCAATTCAGAATTTCATTGATGCCCTACAGTGGATAAGTCAGTATGCCTGACCTCCCACAATCAGGTAGGCACCAAGTAAGTCAAAGCCCTGATCATAGACCACACTGATGGGCTGTTCAGTGGCCAGGTCTCCAGATAAGCAAACAAAACTTTCCCAGACAGGAGTTCTTATTTATTTATTTGTTTTTAGATTTCAAACATTTTATTTTCTTTCTGGAAACTATATCATTGTATCAAAGAATATATCCAAAACAAACAAACAGAAATAGTTTTCTTGATGACCACTTCCATTCCTCATTTGAAATATAATACAATAAATGAAACTATAGTTTCCGCATCAAGTACAAGTTACTCAAAGAATTCTAATTAGCATTTACTTATGAATGAAACAACTCACTTTTAATCATAATTCCAGGTTTTCTATGATCTAATGGAACTAGATTGGGCTGCTATTATTATGGTATGAAAAAACAAACCAGTAGTAGATACATGAATTGTAGCCATGTGGCAATTTTTAACAGCTCCTTAACAATATTTGTTATAGGAGGTAAGTAAAACAACCAACCAAACAAAAATTTTCAGTTGTATTATTCTTACCAGGAACTATATGCTGTATTTAGAGTCCCATTATTATTGTGTGTATCCACAGACTACAAATAAGTACTGTTTTGTTGTTAAATTTTTTGAGACAAGGTCTCACTAAGTATCCCTGGGCGGCCTTGAACTAATAGCAATTCTCCTGCTTCAGTCTCCTGAGTGCTAGGAGTATAGACATGCACCACTATATCCAGCTAGCAAAACAATTTTAAGGCATAGAAGCCAAAGTACCTTAGGTTTTGATTAGTGGTTTAGTAGGTTGGAGTGGTGGCACATACTTTTAACCCCAGTGCGTGGGAGGCAGAGGCAGGAGGATCATTGTGAGTTTGAGGCCAGCCTGGAACTACAGAATGAATTCCAGGTCAGCTTGGGTTAGAGTGAAACTTTGCCTTGAAAAACAAAAATGAAAACAAACAAACAAACAAACAACAACAACAACAAAACCAAAAATCTTCTACAGACAACTACTAAGTAAACTAGGGCAGATTTGAGTGTGAGAAACCATTCCTTGATCTGAGATCCCTTGCAAGTGTTTTAAGGAACTCTATGGAGTAAGAAATATGAGCTATAATGATACACTCTACATAGAACCTCAGACTTTGAATCCAGAGTCTGCACACTTGGGAAATGAAGGCAGTGAAGAAAGGGATTGGAGATCTGTTTTTTTTTTTCTTTAAAATATATATGCATATTTTTTATTGACAACTTCTGTACTTACAGACAGCAAACCATGGCATTTCCCTTGCCTCCCTTCCCCTCCCCTTCCCCACTTTCTCCTTCATAACTGCTCTCTGTCATATACCTTCCCTCTCTCCATTAGTCTCTATTTAATGTGATGTCATCATCTTTTTCTCCTACTATGAGGGTCTTGTGTAGATATCTTGTGTAGGCACTGTGAGTTCTTGGTTATCGAGGCCTATTTCTGTCCAGGCAGCTGTATGTAAGGAGTGACACCCTTCCTTTGGCTCTTACATTCTTTTCACCACCTCTTCCTGAGCCTTGGAGGGTGTGAGATGTTTCAGTGCTGGACACTCCTCTGTCCCTTCTTCTCAGCACTGTTGCCTTTTGGGTCATCCCAGTAGTCTTCACCATCTGAAAAGAAAAGCTTCTCTAACCAAAAGTGAGAGTAGATTAATACATGAATATGAACATGAGGTACAGTGCTTTCAGGGCAATTTGGTGAGAGTAATATATGCATTTATCCAGAAAAGAGCAGGCTTTATACCCCTAAGGCTCATGACCTCCACTGCCATAGGCTTTTGATTAGGTTTTCAGTACCAGGCATGTATGGGCCTTCAGTTCAATTAGAGAGCAGTTGGTTTCCCCCAGAGCAGACATGCCACTATTTGCACTCGTTCAGTCATTTGGCCTGTCTGGCCAAACTTGAGGAGAGAGATGGACTGTCAATGTAGTTTTAATATGCATTTCCGTGATGGCTAAGGATGTAGAACACTTTTTAGATGTTTATATGCCATCTGTATTTCTTCCAGTGAGAACTCTTTAGTTCCTTAGCCCATTTTTTGATTTGATTATTTGATTTATTATTGTACTGTTTTTTTGTATTTTTTAAATATTCTGGATATTAATACTTTGTCAGATATGTAGCTGGTAAAGAGTTTTCCCCATTCTGAAGTTTGTCTCTTTGCTCTATTCACATTGTCCTTTGCTGTACAAAAGCTTTGTAATTTCATGAGATCCCAGTAGTTGATTAGTGGTTTCATTTTCTGAGCAATTGGGGTTATATTCAGAGATGCCCATATGTTGAAAGGTTTCCCCTACATTTTCCTCTGGCAATTTCATGTCTAATATTAAGGTACCTGATCCACTTGGATTTGATTCTTATACATGGAGAAAGATAAGGATCTATTTTCATCTTTTTATGTATAGAGATCCAGTTTTCCAGCACCACTTGTTGAGCAGGCTATCTTTTTTCCAATGAATATTTTTGGCATTTTTGTCAAAAATAAGATGGCCATACCTTCCAGGATTAACATCAGGGTCCTCTATTCTGTTCCATTTATCTACATGTCTGTCTTTGTGACAATACCATACTGTTTCTGTTACTATGGCTTGGTAATATACCTTAAAATTGGGTATGGTGATACTACCAGCCTTGTTTTTGTTGTTCAAAATAATTTTGGCTATTCAAGTTTTTTGGTGCTTCCAAATGAAATTTAGGATTTTTTTCTATTCCTGTGAATAATGCCATTGGAATTTTAATGGGGATTGCATTAAATGTGCAGATTGCTTTTAGTAAGATTGACATTTTCACAATATTGATTCTTCCAATCCAAAATCATGTGATATCTTTCCATTTCCTTGTGTCTTTTGCAATTTCTCACTTGAGTGTTTTTTTCTTAAATATCTTTGTTTTTATTTACTTACTTGAGAGAGAGAGAGATACAGAAATAGTCAGGTAGACAGAGAGAATGGGCATGCCAGGGCCTCCAGCCACTGCAAACGAACTCCAGATGCATGCACCCCCTTGTGCATCTGGCTAACGTGGGTCCTGGGGAGTTGAGCCTCGAACTGGGGTCCTTAGGCTTCACAGGCAAGTGCTTAACCACTAAACCATCTCTCCAGCCCCTCACTTGAGTGTTTGAAGGCTCTCATTGTAGAGCTCCTTTTTATCCTTAGTTAAGTTTATACCAAGTACTTTATTTATTTTTTAAGGCAATATTGATGGGAAAGATTCCCTGATTTCATTCTTCTCATGGTTGTTGTTAGTATATAGGAAAGCTACTGATTTCTGTGTATTTATTTGCATCCTGCTACATTGCTAAACATGTTTATCAGCTCTAACAGTTTGCTGGTAGAGTTTTTAGGGTCTTTTATGAATAGAATCATATCACTTGCAAATGGTGATAATTTGATCTCTTCCTTTCCAATTTGTATCCCTTTTTTGAGTGTCTCTTGCCTTATTGCTATAGCTAAGACTACCAGTAGCATATTAAATAAAAGTGGGGACAGGAGACACCGTTGCTTTGTTCCTGACTTTAGTGGAAAAGCTTAGAGTTTTTCACCATTTAATATTATGTTGGCTATAGATTTGATATAAATAGCTTTAACTATGTTGAGATATGTTCCTTCTATTTCCAGTTTCTGTGATACTTTTACCATGAAAGGATGTTGGATTTTGTCAAATACCTTTTCTGCATCTATTGATATGATCATGTGATTTCTTTCTTCAGACCATTTATATGCTGTATTACATTTATTGATTTGCATATGTTGAACCATCTCTGTATCCCTGGGATAAAGCCAACTTACTCAGGATGAAAAATCTTATTGATATATTCTTGTATTCTGTTTGCCAATATTTTGTTCAGAAACTTTGCAGCTATGTTAATGAGGGAGAGTGGTCTGTAATATTGTTTTTTGTTCTGCCTTTGCCTGGTTTTGGTATGAGGATGATGCTGGCTTCATAGAAGGAGTTTGGTATAATTCCTTCCTTTTCTATTTTGTGGAAAAGTTTGAGAAGCTTTGGTGTTAGTTCTTCCATGAAGGTCTGGTAAAATTCACCAGTGAATCCATCTGGGCTTGGGCTTTTTTTTAGTTGGGAGACCTTTTACAACTGCCTGGATCTCTGTACTTGTTACAGTTCTATTTAAATGTTTTTTCTCATCTTGAGTTAATTTTGGTAGGTCATATGAATCAAGGAAATGATCCATTTCTTTATGATTTTCAAACTCAGAGGGAAATATATTCTTAAAGCATTTCCTTGTAATTGTCTGAATGTCTTTGGTATCTATTGTAAGGGTGACATTTTCATCTCTAATTTTAGTCTCTTTATCTTCTGGTCAAATTTGCTAAGGGTTTATCAATCTTGTTTATCCTTTCAAAGAACCAACACTTTTTTCACTGATTCTTTGGATTTTTTTTTTTTTTTTGGTTTATATTTCATTAATTTGTGCCCTAAGAACATTATTTTTTTGTGACATTTCTACTTTGTTAATATTGTCACATAGAACAATAAATTTCCCTCTTAGGACTGCCTTCATTGTGTCCCAAAGGTTTTGGTATGTTGTATTATCATTATCATTTCATTCTATGAATTTGTTCATTTCCTATTTGATTTCTTCAACGTCCCATTAATCATTCAATAGTGTATGGTTTAGTCTTCATGAATTTCTGTATATTCTGTAGGTTTTCTTATTGCTGATATGTAGTTTAATCCCATTGTGGACAGATAGAGTTCAAGGGATTATTTCAATTTTCCTATATTTATGTAGATTTGCTTTGTGTCCTAATACATGGTCTATTTTAGAGAATGTTCCATGTGCTACTGAGAAAAATGTATATTCTACAGCATTTGGATAGAATTTTCTGTAGATATCTGTTAGGTCCATTTGGCCCATGACATCTTTTAATTCAGATGTCTTTCTGTTTATTGTTTGCTAGGGTTACCTGTCAATTGATGAGATTGGGGTATTGAAGACACCCAGTACAATTGTATTTGATGTTATCTGTGCCCTTAAGTCTGATAGTGTTTGTTTGAGGAAAGTAGAAGTCCCCATGTTAGGTGCATTTATGTTTAGGATTGTAATGTCCTCCTGCTGGAGTGTTCCTTTAATCAGTATAAAATGACCTTCTTCATCTAGCCTCACTAATGTTGGTTTGAAGTTTGTCCTGTCAGCAACCCCTGCTTGTTTCCTAGGCCCATTTGCTTGAAATACTGTTTTCTATCCTTTCACCCTAATGTGGTATCTATTTTTTATTGAGAGGTGAGTTTCCTGGAGGCAACAAATGGCCAGATCCTGCCTTTTAAAACAGTCTGCAAGCCTGTTTCTTTTGGATGGTGCATTGAGGCAATTGATATTAAGTTATTATTGAAAGTCATGCATTTATTCTAGCCATTCTTCTTATTTTATAGTGTTTCCTGTTTCCCCTTTATTTCTTTGTTTTAACTGTTATTGAGTGTGGTTTATTTTTTTCTATTTCCTTCTGTGTGTGTTTTGCTTTCTCTTTGGCATTGAAAATTCCTTCAGGTATTTTCTGTAGAGCTGGTTTAGTTGTCATAAATTCCTTTAGCCTATTTTTGTTGTGGAATGCCCTTATTTCTTCATCAATTTGGATAGATAGCTTTGCAGGATAATGTAATCTTGGTTGACAGTTATCTTACAGAAGTTGGAATATGTCATTGCAAGGCCTACTGCCTTTTAAACTTTGTATTGAGTAATCTGCAGTTATTTTGATGGGCTTGCCTTTGTAGGTGGTTTGATTTTTCTTTCTAACTACTTTTAATATATATTTTTTTGGTTTGTGTGTTTAGTATTTTAATTATAGCATGGCAAAGAGAGGTTCTTTCCAGATTTTGACTGTTTGGTGTTCTAAAAGCTTCTTGAATCTGCACTGGCATTTCTTTCCCAATTTGGAGAAAATTTTCTTCTATGATTTTGTTGAAAACACCTACTAAAATTCTGGATTGAAATTTTTCTCCTTCTATTATACCCTGAATACTTATGTTTGATCTTTTCACAGTGTCCTGGATATCTTTAAATTCCCATTCATACCTTGCTATTAGCTTGTCTTTCTCTTTGTTGGACTGTATTAGATCTGCCACCTGGTCTTCTAATTTAGATATTCTTTTCTATCCTTAATCCATTCTACTTGTGAGCCCTTCCACAGAGTTTTATTTTTATTTCATTGTCTGTATTCTTCAGATCCAGCATTTCAGCCTGATTTTTCTTCAGTATTTCTATTTCCTTATTCATGTCTTATAATGACCTCTTGTTTTCATTAAACTGGTTTCCTGTGTTCTCTTTCAGAAGTTTGTTTTCTTCTTTAATTTCTTGTTTTTTCTTTGATTCCCTTCATTTCTTCTCTGATTTCTTTGAGCATAGATACCATCATTTTCTTGAAATATTTGTCAGGCATTTCATCTAAAATAGTCTCATTGGTGATCATTTCTGATAGAATTATAGTTTTTGGTGGGACTGTATTATCCCCCAATCAAGCTACATAAATAATCCTAGGTGTTGAATTCACTTGCTAATCAAGTGGACTAGGTGGAATAATTCAATGACAAATTCTAAACTTCAACCAAGTAACATACATAAACAAAACAAAACAAAACAAAACAAAACAAAACACAGCACAAAGTATGCAACTATGGAGATTAAAACAAACAGATAGTCGGGCTGGAGAGATGGCTTAGCGGTTAGGCGCTTGCCTGTGAAGCCTAAGGACCCCGGTTCAAGGCTCAGTTCCCCAGGTCCCATGTTAGCCAGATGCACAAGGGGGAGCACGCGTCTGGAGTTCGTTTGCAGAGGCTGGAAGCCCTGGCGTGCCCATTCTCTCTCTGTCTTTCTCTCTATGTCTGTCGCTCTCAAATAAATAAATAAATAATTAAACAAATAGATAGTCATATAAAGCCAAAGTCCCTAAGGGTATATGTTGTTCTATACTCTTAATATAGTCAGCTTGGAGGTAGAGATTTCTGTTCTGAATTGGGTTCCAGGTCAACTTAGATCTGGATCAGACCCTCTCCAAGACAGAAGCAAAAACAAAGGCCCTATATATATGAAAGCACCAAATGCAACAATACTCATCCTCCAAATACAGGTTATTTAAAAATGGTAAAACCAACCAAGAATATATACCCCATAACCCCAGCCCTGACAAGGAAAGAGAGATTAGCTCTTACAGGACTGCAGGACTGTGTGCCTGTTTTTTTTTTTTTTTTTTTTTTTTGTCAGGCAGCCTCATTACCTTTTGGGGTGGCTTCCAAATTCACCAATGCTGAGTGCCCACTAGATCCCTCCCTGTTGTGCTGTGCAGCTGTACCTCTGATCTGCTCTACTGGCTTGGCTGCCACTGAGGGCTGAATGCTGGAGGTTCCTGTTTCTGATTGTGGGGGATGGGAGAGTTCAGACTTGTGCAGTTGCTAGCACTTTCAGTAGCTCTTTAGTTGATCTCAGCTGTCTTTTCTTCAGATTTTTTAACTTTGCAAGAAGGCTGATGGAGTTGAAAAACCTGTTGTTGCTTGGTCTCTGGTGTTTCTGCCTCCTGATGCTCCCTGCGGGACTGCACTGGGCAGGTGCCGATTGCTGCAGTGGGACTCTGGCCATTTTCCTCCTTTCTGGTGGGTCTTGGTCTCTCTGGCTTCTCCAGTGTGTCTAAGAATAACCTATACTCCTTCACTTTTAAATAGAAGAATATATTTTGCTGGGGTTTTGCTTAAATCCCTCACTAGGCTGGTTTGGCATGTCTCCTAAGCTTCCATCTTACACAGAAGTTGATCCGCTTGTTTTTTGAAGTCAAGTGAGGATTGTGTATTACTTTCCATGGAACTGGAGTTCTTAGGGAAGAATTCATTTCTTTCTTTGGGTGTGGATACATTTTTTTAAGAACATAGTAACCAATATGAAGAACTGTGTGTGAGTAAGAAGAGGATATTTTGAAAGAAAGCAAAGTTTTTCTTTTAGGAGGTGGCCTATTTTTTTCTCTGCAGAAGATACATGGACAGTCAAAAGTGAGCAGGTAGAAATAAGGGACATTGGTCCAGTTTTCCTCTTTCTGGTGTGTACAAGGAATGCAATTCATAAAGCTGTTTTATTTTTTGAATTTTAGTTTCATAAGTAATGAATCCAGGATAGTCTCATCCTGCCTATTTCACTACATTGTAGTGAAACCTTAATAATGAAAACTATGAAATATTGATTCACAAAATGCCTGAAGAACACTTTGTAGTTATAAATTATCAAACTATTATGAGTTAATAATTTTGGAATAAGTTGTGGTGAATATTTTTAGCAAGGGACATGGTTGTTTTGAGTAGAATTTAGTGCTAACATGAATAAGTAAATGTTTAAGAATTTTACTTCAGATATTGTTCCCAGCCAAAGGTGACAGGATATTGATATAAACAAAGCTTTTGTACTATTCCAAGGTAACAAAGTATGAACCTTAAACAGGAACAGTGTCAGGAACATGCTATCCCTAGGGAACAAGGGATAGAGTACTAATAGAGTTCACTGGTCTATATGTCATAAGTGGATCATGTTATTACTGATGGTGACATATTTAACAAAGGCAGGGATATATTTGATTAATACATTTTTAATCTTAAATAATGTCAAGTAGGAAGAAGAATTCATACTAGGAGGAACCTGCCTTTGGACTGGACTCTACTCCTTGCTTGAATATATATTATTTTAATTTGCCTAAGAAAATACCACCTCTCATAAGCAGTTTGTATTCTTTTTAAATCGTCCTTTGAGAAGCACATTCAGATGTAGTTACATTGCAGCTAGAGCAGAACATTTGACTTAAAAAACATTTGTAGGAAGAAAATATATCCATGAACACACACTGCCTTTTGTTAGCAGCTATAAACTTGATATATTGACTTAGCTTGTATGTTGTGCTGGAAAAAGAAAAGAGAAAGAATTATTCATCTGGCTCCTGTCCTGAAGTTGAGCCCAAGAGGGAGGTGATGTAGGGTGAAGACTTAAAATGCTTGTACCAAATCAGTATCTTGCTGACATTGTGAGGCTCTGTATGCATGAAATGCCAAAGTTCTTGGTATGGACCCTGTTACCCACTTCTAATTCCTTCACACAAAAGGTCTTCCAGATGTTCCTAAGCAGAATGTGACTCTTCTAACAAAAGTTAATGTCAGCCATCATTTCCCACATATTCCTATGGTACTCGTTTACAGGATCTTGTAGTGTGTTCCCAAACATCTGCAGATAGTATCACCACAATGACTTTGGAGATTACCAGGCACCTGTCAGCACAGGGATTACTACCCTGAACAATATCAAATGAGAACTGAAGGTTTTTATTGGTCACCAGTGTTCTACCATAGACATATTGTAGGCAGATAGGAACATTTGCAGCACACAATTTTATTAGGTGCAATAAATTTAGAAGTAACACACTCCACAGCTAGTGCATATACATAGCTGCATGCATATCTATTAGAACTCCCTGAAAACTGCTTAGGATGATAGCATTTCCTTTGGCTGTGAGTTTTAGATGAACAGGAGATGTTTAAGTTCTTCATGTTTTGTACAAAAATAAATTTGCTTAACAAGCAACTGGAACATGAATAAGAAGGGGATGTTGAAAGAAGCAGAATTTTAGTGGAAGTGGGAGGGGGATACGATACAGTAATGGGAGGTGACTAAGATCAAAATACATTATATACATGTATGCAAACATAAAGTCAGATGCACAAAGTGGCATATACATCTGGAGTTTATTTGCAGTGGTAAGAAGCACTAGTGTGCCCATTCTCTCTCTTTGTCTCTTTGCTTTGCAAATAAATAAAGAGAGAAAAATATTTTTAAAACAAATTGGGACACGATATTCTGCATATGAAGGGACTGTGTGTTATAACATCAAAGTGTCTCTTACTACCTCTACAATAGCTCCATAAAATTAAGCTCATCATAATTTTAAAGTGGACCATAGAAAGCAGCAAAAACGTCATCAAAATACAAGAATTCTTAATTAGAAATAAGAAGAGTTCAGTGGGTGGGGATTAGTTAAGGGAAAAAGAAAGCACTGTGAGGGGATTGTGGCCAAATTCCATTTTTTTCATGTATGAAAATTATCAATAAAAGTTAAAAACCAAAAAACAAAAAAATATAATACACAACCGGAGCTGTTGAGGCACCATTACACTATGCTATGCTGCCTCTAGGAAATGTTTTGAAATCTAGTTTTGAAGATGTTTAAGTGTATGGGATAGGATAACATTTAAGATTTAGGAAGAAAAAGAGTATAGAAGATCTAGAAACTAAATCAGTCAGGTTTGGATATGATAACTGAATATAACATGTTACTCAAAGGAAAATTGCTCTTTGACCTCTGTTTGCCCTTTCAGAACTAAGAGCTCCTATAAAAAAGAAGGCTTGGTGTGGAGCATTTTGTCTTCCTCTCTAATTTTGCTTGTTTAACAAACTTCTGAAGCTGAAATTATTATTACCTCCAGATTAAAATTTTAAGATATAAAAGATCAAAGATTGACAAAGCCATATATATAGCTAGTCAGTCCTGTCATCTCTGATGAGCACTCAGAGTCAATGGTCTCCATATTGCTATACCCAAAGAGTATTTCTCAGCCTCCCTCCATTTCTTCCTTTATCCCTTGCTCCTTTTTTTCTTTTGCATATTTGTATGTTGTGTGCATGTGTGCATGCATGTTTGTAAGCATGTAGACCATGTAAATATATGTGTGTGGAGACCAGAGGTTGGCTTTTTGTGTCGTCCTCAATTGCTTACCATCTGATTCTTTTAAAAAAATTATTTTGTTTATTTTTATTTATTTATTTGAGACTGACAGAGAGAGAAAGAGGCAGATAAATAGAGAGGGAATGGGTGTGCCAGGGCCTTCAGCCACTGCAAACGAACTCCAGATGCATGCACTATTTGTGCATCTGGCTTATGTGGGTCCTGGGGAATCAAGCCTTGAACTGAGGTCCTTAGGCTTCAAAGGCAAGTGCTTAACTGCTAAGCGATCTCTCCAGACCTTCTTGTTTTTCCAAAAGAAAAAAATCATCTGCGCACGCACGTGTGTCAGGGTTTGTTGCTGCTACAAACAAATGCCCATTCAGCTTTATGTGGATGGCTTGTGAAATGAACCTAGGCTTACAGGTTTTGCAAGGAAACATCTTTTTAAAAATTTTTTTGGGGGGCTGGAGAGATGGCTTAGCGGTTAAGCACTTGCCTGTGAAGCCTAAGGACCCTGGTTCGAGGCTCGGTTCCCCAGGTCCCACGTTCGCCAGATGAACAAGGGGGCGCACGCGTCTGGAGTTCGTTTGCAGAGGCTGGAAGCCCTGGCGCGCCCATTCTCTCTCTCTCCCTCTATCTGTCTTTCTCTCTGTCTGTCACTCTCAAATAAATAAATAAAAAATGAACAAAAAATATTTAAAAAAATTTTTTTGTTCATTTATTTATTTATTTGAGAGAGAGAGAGAAAGAGGCAGATAGAGAGAGAGAGAGAGAGAGAGAGAGAGAGAGAGAGAGAGAGAGGGAGAGAATGGGCGTTCCAGGGCTTTCAGCCACTGCAAGCGAACTCCAGATGAGTGCGCCCCTTTGTACATCTGGCTAACGTGGGTCCTGGGGAATCCAGCCTCGAACCGGGGTTCTTAGGCTTCATGTGCAAGCTCTTAATCGCTAAGCCATCTCTCCAGCCTAACAAGGAAACATCTTCGACTGCTGAGCCATCTCCCTAAACCCTCTAACTCATTCTTTGGGTCATCGTCTTTCCTTGAAACTAGAGCTCACTGATTTAGCTAGAATAGCAAGCCATTGAACCCTAGAGATTTCCCTTACCTCCAGTGCTATGATTATGAGTGAACACCACCACACTAAGTATTTTGTGTGGGTACTGGAGGCCTGAACTCACGTCCTCATGCTTGTGTGGCAAGGCTTTTACCCCACTGAGCCATCTCCTTGGCCCTTTAGGCTGCTTCTTATTTGACCCAGATGAATCACTCAAATAATAGGATATGTACTCCTTAAAGTACCATGCTATTCTTGGTTTGTAGTGCTAGCAAACACTCTCTGATTTCCTTATTCCAAGCATTCTGCCTTTGTAGATGGAGCTGTTGCTTAGTTCTCATCTTTTCTTTTCACAATCTGCTTTGTGATTTAATCTCATTTAAAATTATTGGCTTCCTTAGTCTTGTGGTCTCCTTCACATTCTTCAGGACTTTGCTTTCCTCCATCCTGTCCTCTGTGTTCTGAGGTTCTGGGTCAGGACTGATGGGTTTGCCCATTGGATCTGAAATGTGATACACAACAAATTATAGCTTTCTGGAGCACTCCACTTGACTTTAGGGGGCAAAATGCTTGCTAATAATAAGAAGAAGAAGAAGGGGGACGAGGAGGGGAAGGGAAGGGGGAGGATGGGGTTTTGATGTTATTTGCTTATCTTTCCCTGATGGTATGTACTGTGGTCTGCTTCATTTAGGAACATTATCCTAGTCACAGTTGTGATCCAAGGCAGGATTCTTGTATTTCTGGATCTTTTCACTAAAAATATCTTTTCAAATCAAAATCCCATTACAGATTTGAACTGTTAAACTTGCCCATTAATATAGTTTTTGAGGCCAGTGGTCAGTTTTTGAACATAGAGAGTATATAGGGGACATGTCTTCACAATGATGGCTTCTCTATGGAATTGGAATAATTTCTATATGATATGGCATGCAGAGATTGGGTATGACATCTGTACTTCAGAAGATTATGTGCTCTTTTCAGTATAAACTTACCTGGATTTGTTCCCTAAAAATGTCAAAGTTGGTAAAGACACAATAACCTTCTAATTGTCTTGGAGATTTCAATAAAGGATAGTTTGGAAGGCCCTATAATCAGAGGAAAAAGTATTACCATAGTTATTGTGAGAAGAACAAGAAGAAATATCTGAGAATCACAAATAACATGGATGGTGCATAGATTGTGTGTAAAGAGTGTTGGTTATGACGAATCAACACAATGAACATTTCTCCAGCAACTAGTGTATACTGGCTATCAGAAAATTAAGCATCCCTGAATCTTTTAAAACTCTTTTAAAACTATTAGTTATTTATTTGTTTATTTGCGAGAGAGATAGATATATAGAGAGACTACAGGTGCTCCAGGGTCTCTGTCCACTGCATAGGGACTCTCGACTCATGTGCATTCAGCTTTATGTAGGTACTTGGGAACTGAACCTGGGCCAGCAGGCTTTGTCAGCATGCATGTGTAACTACTGTGCTCACTCACCAGCTCTGTTCCTTTCTTATTTCACTTTTTCTGCTTGCATTCATATACAAAGCCCACAAAAGAGTGTGTGTGGAATTAATTATCAGTCAATATAGCACTTCCAAATGACTATAGCCGGACCTCTCAGTCTGGAACTCTTTGAAGACAAACCAACATATCACATTTCTAAGTACTTTCAGTGTCTACATATTCAACATCCAGAAAGTGAGTCTTTCATAATATTTCTTTTAGCAAGTTTTAGGAGAAATGTTTAATCTGTAATATGGTTAAGCTTTGTGATTATTCTCATGGTGTGTTGAGTTTCTTTGCCAAGTAAGACTGACTTTTACCACGTGTATCAGCTTGGATATATGTTAGTTGGCTTAGGGGATATTCCAGAAAACATTTCTCTTCTCATCATTTGGGCTACAAGAATTTATGAGAAATAATATATAAATAAACATATATATATTGCGTACCAATAAGCAAACAAACCATCTAATATATCACTTGGCATTTTGAGTCACAAAATCCCTTTTCAATTATTACCTAACAAAAGTGTTCCAAGTTCAAAAGGAAACTCCCTTTTGTAGTTCAGAGAACTTGTTGCTCTCTGAAACTAAAACATTGATGAGTGATTATGTGATTATACAGAACAGATCAGCCTTCTGTTCAACGCAAAATCTTTTTTTAATAAAATTGATGATAGTTGATTGTTCTTGTTGTATTTCAACAATTCTTTAGATTATTCTTTGTGTCACACGTGTTTGGAAAATTGAAACCAGCTGACATTTTACTTTCTTCACATGAATCATGTTGTCCTGAGGTCTACTGTTAAGGTTTGACTATGAACTATCCCCCACAGCGTCATGTGTTTGAGCACCTGGTCCACGGTTGATATTCTTTAGAGTCGTTGTAACCTTTGGGGCTTATGAACTAGCTGAAAAATGGATCCCCAAGGGGATCCTTGAGGGTGATATCTGCCTCTCATTTTGTTCCAGGCTTTCTACTTCCTGATCCACTGAGGTATGAGGAACCACCACCTCACACTCATGCTGTCCCCAGCCACCATGCCTTTCCCACCATGATGGACTATATCCTCTGGAACCATGAGCTGACACAAACCACTTCTGCCATGTTTGCCAAATACTGATCAAAGCTATAGGCAAAACTGATACATTTACTTGGAATATTTGATCTTTCTTACCTCAGATATCTTTAAATGTTTGAAGGCAGCCATTGTAATCAGGTGTTCTGGAGACACAATGCTTTCTTGGAACACAGCCACAGTCATTTATATACATATTCTTACTGGTTGTTCTCTGAAAACCACAGACCTTAGTAGTTGTGACAGTTGTGACAGAAGATAGACAACACAAAACTTGCAATGGTTTGAGGACAAATGTTTCTGTGACATAAAATCTACTCTAATAAACTTGTCTAATCAAAATAGAATAGAACAAAAGGTCTTTGAAAATAAGGAACACCAAAAATTAAATAAGTATGAAGCTTTAAAAACTAACTAATGTAGAGAAAATGTGGAATTGGTGTCAGAAATTGTTTCTCAGTAAGACTATAGATATATGTGTTTATGAGTAATTCTATTTGATATTTAATGAATCAGGGAAAACTCGTTTTTTTTTATAAATTTTAATTTATTAGTTTCCTTTTCAGCAAATACAGGCAGTTTGGTACCATTGTTTAGGCTCATCTATGATCTACCCCCTCCCATTGGACCCTCCTTGTTGATGTAAATGGGTCGTGCATTGTGGAGTTAGCCCACAGTTATTGGTACAATAAATGTCTCTGCATATCATGACCCAACATGTGACTCTGACATTCTTTCTGCCCCCTTTTACACAAAATTTCCCTGAGCCATGTTGGTTTCATTTTTGGTCTGCTTCAGTGCTGAGGTGTTGGGGGCCTCTGAGGCTCTGGCTCTCTGATTTGGTAGGAGGTGATTTTTTCGCTGTGTTGGTCTCCTTCCCCTTTGTACTGGTATCTGGTTCACAGGAAAACATAACCCTTGCTTGTTTCACCAATTGTCCTTCGTTTCAGTCGGGCCCCTTTTGAGGTATGTTGAGGCAGCTCTCTCCTTAGGATCTGCATCTATCTGAAAGAGAGAAGCAGATTCTCCAATGGAGAGTAAGATAGTGCCCGGAAAATTGAGATAACACTTACTTTTTTGATAGACAGTTTGATAGGTGTAGGTCCTCTTGTACTCCATGATTGATGGTAGATTAATATTGGAGAGTGGGCTTATGTTTGGGTATGGTTCTGACTTGTTTCCCAGCTCCAGCTATAGGTCTTGTACCACTGAGGGGATCAGTTAGCCAAATCAAGAGCAGTTGGTTCCCCACCATGGCTGTGTGCCAATATTGCATTTGTGTGGGCATCACATCAGGTTATTTGTTGCCAATTAGGTTAGACCATGAGTTGCTTGGGCAGATATTGGTCATTTCCCCCAGTCACCCATGTAGTACCTTCTGGCACTATACACGCTGACTGTCTGGGGACTGACTCACTCCTGGCTTCCAGGCATGCCATTCCATTTTACGTGTCAGCTGCATATGGAGTCTTCAGCAATAGGGTCTTACCACTGGCCTTTGGTGGGTCATCAAGTACTCTGACAGAAGTGTGTCATTTTTTTGGGAAACCTTGTAGTTTTCTCTTATCAAAAGCTCATTGTGGATGGTAGCCCCAAGCTGAAAGTGGGGGTTACAGGTCAGTGCCCACTAAGAAATTGAGGAAAAACATATCTAATATACAAGAGATAGAGAGGAGAAGGATAGAGGGGAGGGGGTAGAAGGAAGGAGGGAAGATGTAGAAGATTTAGGTTAGTCTTGATCCTACCCTTTCCAGTGTCTTGTGCTTCAGGTGTTTCCTGTAAGGATCTAGTGAATGTTCAGCCATTTGGTCTGCCTTTTAGGAATTTTATGTTACCATTGCCATTTGGGTCCAGATTACTGTTTTCCACCCTTTGAGGCCCTCCCCACCCTACCCATCCATCCGATTGTTTAGTCTATGAGGTGCTTGCTGGGTATGTAAGGTATCTTGGGTAGATTCCAGTTAGGTGTTGTAGATGAGTGAGACTATGTGGCAGTTATTATTATTTTTTCTGTGATTAGGTAAGTTCACTGAGAATGATCTGTTCCAGGTTCAACTATTTTTCCTCAAAATTCTTTGTGTCGTTTTTTTCTTACTGCTGTATAGAATTCCACTGAGTAGATATACCACATCTTTGTTATCCATTCTTATAATGATGGACATCTGGGTTTATTCTAGCCTTTAGCTATTACGAATTGAGCAGCTACAAACATGGTTGAGCAAATCTCTCTGGCCTGTGGTTTAAAGGTTTTAGGGTAGATGCCCAGTAAGGGTATAACTAGGTCTGTTGGTATTTCTATAGTCAGCTTTTTCAGGAGTCTCCATATTGCTTTCCAGAGTGGCTGTACCATCCTGCATTCCCACCAACAGTGAATGAGTGTCCCTGCTTCTTCACATCCTCACCAGCATTTATTTTCATTTGATTTTTTGATGTTGGCTATCCTTGTTGGGGTAAGGTGGAATCTCATAGTTGTTTTAAATTGCATTTCTCTGATGATTAGGGATGATGAACATTTTCTTAAAAGTGTGTTTGCCATTTGTATATCTTCCTCTGTGAATTGCCTGTTCAACTCTGTGCCCCATTTTGTGAGTGGGTTATTTGTCTTCTTTTTGTTTAGACTTTTGGGTTCTTTGTAGATTCTAGAGATTAGGCCTCTATCAGTTGGATAACCCACACATATTTTCTCCCATTCTATGGGTATTCTATTGGCTTTGCTTATTATATGCTTGTCTGTAAAGAAACTCTTCAGCTTCATATGATCCCATTGGTTGAGTGACTGTTTAAGAACTTGAGCCACTGGGGTTTTGTTCTGGAAGTCTTTTTCCATTCCTATATCATGGAAAGTACTTCCTAAATTGTCTTCCAATAGTATTTGAGTTTCTGGTCTTATGTTGAGGGCTTTGAGCCATTTGGATTTGAGTGTAGTGCATGGTGAAATGTGTGGATCAAGTTTTAGTTTCCTGAATGTGGTTATCCAGTTTGTCCAGCACCATTTGTTGAAGATACTGTCTTTTTTTCCAGCCTATATTGTTTGGGCCTTTGTCGAATATCAAGTAGCTGTAGTTGCTTGACCCCAAATCCGGGTCCTCAAGTCTATTCCATTGGTCTATACACCTGTTTTATGCCAGTACCATGCTGTTTTTATTACTATGGCTTTGTAGTATAGTTTTAGATCAGATATGGTGATGCCACCAGAGGTATTTCTTTTGCTGACGGTATGTTTGGATATGCGAGGCCTTCTGCCTTTCCATATGAAATTTGAGATCATTTTTTCTATGTCTGTGAAGAACACTGTAGGGATTTTAATTGGAATTGTGTTAAATCCATATATTGCCTTTGGTAGGATTGTCATCTTCACAATGTTAATTTTGCCTATCCAGGAGTACCAGAGGTCTTTCCATCTTCTCACATCCTCCTCAGTTTCTTTTTGGAGAGTTTTTATAATTTCATTGTATAGATCTTTTACTTCCTTGGTTAACGTTATTCCAAGGTATTTTATTATTTTTTTTGTTGCTATTGAAAATTGGATATGTCCTTTATTTCTCTTTTTGTATCTTTGTCATTTGCATACAGAAATGCTACTGATTTTTGTGCATTGATTTTGTATCCTGCTACTTTGCCATAGGAGTTAATCTCCTTCAGTAGTTTTGGTATGGAGTCTCTTGGGTCTCTTACACATACAGTCATGTCATCAGTGAATAGAGCTAACTTAACTTCTTCCTTTTCAACTTGTATCCCATTTATTTCCTTCTCCTGTCTTATTGCTTGAGCTAGGATTCCAGAACTATATTGAAAAGCAGAGGTGAGAGAGGAGATCCCTGTCTTGTTCATGATCTCAATGTGAATTATCCAGTCTCTCTCCATTAAGTATTATTTGGGCCTTCGTAGCTTTGTATATTGTATTTATTATGTTGAGATGTGAACCGGCCATGCCAATTCTCTCCAATGTTTTGATCATGAAGTGATGTTGTATCTTGTCAAAGGCCTTTTCTGCATCTATCAAAATGATCATGTGGTTTTTATGTTTAACCTTGTTTATGTGGTGTATTACATTGACAGATTTTCATATATTGAACCACCCTTGTGTTGCTGGGATAAATCCCACTTGGTCAAGGTGGATAATGTTTTTGATGTGTTGTTGGATTCGGTTTGCGAGTATTTTGTTCAGGATCTTTGCATCTATGTTCTTTAGGGAAATAGGCCAGTAGTTTTCTTTTCTTGTGGCATCTCTGCCTGGTTTTGGGAATAGGGTGATAATAGCTTCATAGAAGCAGTTGGGAAGCTTTTCCTGTTCTTCAATTGTGTGGCACAGTTTTAGAAAGATTGGGTTGAGTTCTTCCATGAAGGTTTGATAAAATTCGGCTGGGAATCCATCTGGTCCTGAACTCTCCTTTTTTGGGAGGTTTTTTTTTTTACTTTTTCAATCTCCATGAATGTGATGGGTTCATTGAGGTGATTAATCTGCTGAGTTTAGCTTTGGTAGATGATATGCTTCCAGGAATTTATCCATCTCCTCCACATTTTCCAGTTTTTTGGAGTAGAGGTTTTTGAAATAAGTCCTGATGATTCTCCCAATTTCACTTATGTCTGTTGTGATCTCCTTTTTCATTTTGAATTTTGTTAATTTGGAGTCTCTCCTTTTTTTGCTTGATAAAATTGGCCAGAGGTTTGTCAATATTGTTTATTTTTCCAAAGAACCAGCTCTTTGTTTTGTCAATTGCCTTGTTTCCTTGGTTTCCAATTCATTAATTTCTGCTCTGATTTTAATTATTTCTTTCCTTCTGGAGCTCTTTGGGTTGGATTTTTCTTGTTTTTCCAATGCCTTTAGGTGGATGGTTAGGCTATCGATTTGGGATCTTTCTGTCTTTTTTATGAAGGCATTGAGTGCTATGAATTTTCCCCTAAGGACTGCCCTCATTGTGTCCCATAAGTTTTGGTATGATGTGTTCTCATTGTCATTCAATTCCAGGAATTTTGCAATTTCATTTTTTATTTCATCTACTATCCATTTATTGTTTATGAGTGTGCTATTCAGTTTCCAGTTGCCATTGGCTTTCTTGTTAGTTTTTTTGTTGTTGATTTCTAGGAATATAGCATTATGATCTAATATCATGCAGGGAATTATGTCGATTTTCCTAAATATGTGGAGGCAATCTTTGTGACCCAGTGTATGATTTATTTCAGAGAATGTTCCATGGGCTGCTGAGAAGAATGTGTAGTCTGTGGATTTGGGATGGAAAGTTCTGTAGATGTCTGTTAGGTCTAAGTGCTCTATGGTTTTGTTGAGCTCTCTTACTTCCCTGTTGAGCGTCTGTTGGTAGATCTGTCTATTACTGATAAAGGTGTGTTAAAGTCCCCAGCTATGATGGTGTTGGTGGTTATTTCTGTTTTATCGTCAACTAGGTTTTGTTTTATGAACTGTGGTGCCCCTGTGTTTTGTGCATACAGATTTATGATTGTAATATCCTCTTGATGGATTGTTCCCTTTATAAGTAGGTAGTAGCCTTCTTTGTCTTTTTTGAATATTTTTTGGTTTGAAGTCAATTTTATCTGATATTAATATATCTACACCTGCTTGTTTCTTATTCCCATTTTCTTGGAATATTGTTTTCCACCCTTTCACCCTGATGAGGTTTCTGTCTTTAGTGGTAAGGTGGGTTTCTTGAAGGCAGCAGTTTGAGGGGTCTAATTTTTATCCATCCTGTTAGCTTGTGTCTCTTGATAGGTGAATTAAGGCCATTAATATTTAGGGTGATGACTGTGAGATTTGATTTGATCCCTGCCATGTTGTGGTGGTAGAGGTGTGTTGGTGCTTCCATGGAATTTGAAATTTTTTGTGCCTACTCTGGGTTTGGTTGTTGTGATCTGCTTCTTGTAGGCATTTGTGCTTGGTTATTTGTTTCTTATCTGTGGATCATTTCCTGGAATATTTTCTGTAGGGTTGGTTTTGTGTTCATATAATTGTAAAGCTGAGTTTTGTTTTGGAAAGTTTTTCTTTCACCATCTATTATGAGGGAGACTTTTGCTGGGTAGAGTACTTTAGGTTGGAAGCCATAGTTTCTTTCAGTTTGGAGAGTTTCATCCTTTCATCCCAGGCCCTTCTAGCTTTCAGGGTTTCCATTGAGAAGTCTGAAGTAATTCTGATGATGTTTCCTTTGAAAGTGGTGTGCTGTTTTGCCCTAGCTGCTTTTAGGATTTTCTCTTTGCTGTCAATGTTTAGAGTCTTAATGATAATATGTCTTGGGGAGTTTCTCCTTTGGTCTAGTCGATTAGGAGTTCTGTTTGCTTCTTGTATCTTTATGGGCCTTTCTTTTAAGAGATGGGGGAAGTTTTCTTCAATTATTATGTTAAATAAGTTCTCCATGCCTTTGGTCTGAAATTCTTCTCCTTCTGGTACTCCAATTATTCTGATATTAGGACATTTAAGTTTATCCCACAATTCTCTCATGTTCTGTTCACAGGAACTTTTGAACTTACTGTAATTTTTGGATCTCGAACTGTTTCTTCCATCCTGTCTTCGAGATCAGACTTTCTATATTCCACTTCGCTGGCTCTATTCTTGAGAGCCTGTAGTGAGTTTTGGACTTGTTCAATTAAGTTTGCATTTTCTACTACTTTCCTATGTATCACTTCCATCGCTTTGTCCAGTTCCCTTTTCACCTCATTTTCTGATTTTCTTGATGATTCTTGGAAATCATCCTTGCATTTCTTTATGTTTTCATTTAGTGTGGCCAGCTGATTTTTAAGGTCCTCTTTTTTTCACTCCCCCTCAACTCTCTTAGCTCTCTTTGAATTCCTTCTAGTATCTTATCATCTTGCTCTAGCTTAGTGATGGAAGCATCCACACGATTATCTGTCCTTTGTAGCTTTCCTGCCAGTTCTAGCAGTAGGTTGGTCAGGGTTGCATTGCTTATAGCTTCCACTTGATGTTCTGATCCTAAACACTCTTCTATGTTTTGGTTAGATGTAATCCTCTTTGGACTGGGTGATCTGTCTGGATTTTCTTGCATTTTATTTTTCATGTTATTTCTTTTGTGCTGTGGTCTACCTATGTCAGTATATGGGCAGGTAGGTGGGTGGAGCAGCCTGGCATATAGCTCAATGAGAACCCAAGGCATCCTGGGGCAGTTGCAAGCAGCCTGGTTCTTTGCTTTCTCTTGCCAAAGCTGCCTATCTACTGCCTGACAGGGTGCCAAAGTTGCCTGAATTCTCATCCAGTAATGCACCAAGGCTGCCTGCCTTCGAGTTTGAAAGGGGACTGGGGTAGCAAGCCCTGAAGCTGCCCAAACTCTGGCTGCAAATACTGGGACCTGTAGTCTGCACTCTCCTGCCTCAGGGGAGTGGGGGATGGGTGGCAATGGACAAGTAGGGGATGGTACCTAAGCTGATGCTAGTGACTCAGTGTGGACTTGTGTGGCCCTTGCTGTGGGACTGGGCCCACTGCACGTGCAATTGTAGGTCCCAGGCATCTGATTCGGGCATGGGATCAGGACACAGCAGAGGCTGGCCAGCAGGCAAGCAATAGGAGCACAGCAGCGGGGGTCTGGCAGCAGCCTAATCACGGACAGAGGTGGGCCCCGTGGTTGTGCAAACTGAGCATAGCGTGGCGGGCCAACACGCGCGATCAGAGCACAATGGCAGAGTTCCCCGCATCAGCGCAGCAGGCTGGCAGGCGTGTGATGGGCTTGTGGGCACTTGATGGGCTGGCAGGCGTGCGATCGGAGCACAGCCATGCCGGGCGCGGGGTGCAGCAGCTGTATGTGTGGGGGTAGACTACCCACCTGAGGGGGTATCCGGTGCTTCCCTGTTTTTCCCCACTCTGTGTCCTCCCACTGGCAAGAAGACCCTGATAACCCTTAATTTCTTGCCTTTCTTCTCCGTTATCTGCAGTGCAGGTAGGCGGTCACCGTCTTGGTTGGAAGGGCCGAGTCAGGGAAAACTCTTGACCTTAAACTAAAACTATGTAATATAAAGTATGATGATAAATAAAATGTATTAAAATTATCCCAGTTTCTTTTGCAAAGCTAATGTGATCTTATATTCCCAAGGTAAAATGACAAGCTTTTAATCTTTAAAACTTGGACAACTAGGTAAGAAACTTAAGGTGTAGCAACTAGTGGGAAACTGTTATAGTCAATTAAATGTATAACTATGCATATATGAATAAATAATACATGAATACATTATATTCATCATTATGCATTTCATTTTAAAGCCTGGTACTTATTTAAATTTTGACACTTATACATGTGTGATACATGTATGTGGAGGCCAGAAGTGTCTTCCTTCATTGCTCTCCATCTTTCTTTTTTTTGGCAGGGTCTTTAGCCCAGGCTGACCTGGAATTCACTATGTAGTCTCAGGGTGGCCTCAAACTCATGGCGATCCTCCGACCTCTGCCTCCCGAGTGCTGGGATTAAAGGCTTTCGCCACCATGCCCGGCTTTTTTTTTTCAAGTCAGCATCTCTCACTGGACCCAGAGCTCACTGATTTTGCTAGACTACCTGACAAGTAAGCTCTGAAGATATCCCTTTCATGGCCCCCCTAGTGTAGGGATTACAAATATATACCACCATGGCTAGCATTTTTATGTGGGTGCTGGGATTTGAACTCATGTCTTCATGCTTGCATAGCAATCAATTTATCCATTGAACCATTTTCCCTGCCCTATTTAATAATTTGATATATCCACTTTATAAATTAGAGATGAAAAATTAAACATTTCTATATTAATCACTGATACTAATTCAATTTCTGATAGGTATTTTGGGAAGATGATAAACAGTATTTTACTTATTACTCCTTACTGAATCTTATCATGTTAATTTTATAAATTTGGTCTTATTTATGTAGTACATGAAATATTTTTCTCACTATCAAATTAGTTGTGGGTGGAAATCTTTTGTTTTTGTGAGTAGAGTCTCAATTTATTCCAGGCTAATCTGTACCTCACTCAAAAATCCCAGGGTTGTTTCAAATTCATGGTGATCCTTCTACCTCAGTCTTTTGAGTGCTAGAATTAAATGGCCACCATGCCCAGCTTAAGATGGAATTTATTTTTTTTAATTTCTTTATGACATTTATAGATTTTGTGAATACATCTACTTTGCTTTTATCCATGTTGCATATGAAAATATTTACCAGCAAAATGAAACTAGTGTCTTGAGGTGCCCCTGTCCCTTTTGGATATAAATGCAGTGGACTGTTCTCACTTCTCATGTTTCTGTACTAAGGAGTAATAGTAAGGACACAGATCTGTATTTTTTCACACAACTTGTTTTTTTTTTCTGAATATTTTCAATGTGGGTTTGGCTGTATCTACTGAGGAAGAACCTATGTTCTGGAAGCTAACCCCTTATTATTTATTTTGAGATAAAAACCTGAAGTTTTATAAATTCACTGAATTCTACTAGGACTTCTACCTCATGGGGTTCTGATTAAGTAAATGGAAAATTTGCAAAGTGGAAACATTTATTTCCTCATTACAGTGAGACTAGCAGAATAAGAGGAGGTCTCAGAAAACAAATCTGAAGACAGCTGTATGGCTTGGAATGCCCAAGTAAAGCAAACCAGGAGTGCTCATGCAATATCAACGCAGGCAAAATTAGTTTGAGGAGAATTCATGGATCCCAGAATGGGAGAGTGGGAAGCTGTGGTGTTGCTTCTAGGATTGTTTGGTTAAGCAACAGCATTAAATAATTCCTGTCCATAGAGTCATGCTTACTGTGGGTCACATGCAAAGCAAGGGTCACAGAGTTCCCTCTGCTGTTTGCCTTTTTTCTGTGGACAGCCACTTATAACCTTTTTTAGGTCATCCACTCAGAATGAAAAACTCATTTATATAACTTGCTTATGCTTCTGCTAATTTTTAGTTGTTTTTTATTTTACTCTAAAATATATTTATTATATTTTTTATTCTAATTGGGTATTTAAAACTGTACAAATGGCATATTTTTGAACGTGTGGTCAATTGTGCATTTTCCTTGCATATGCTCTGGGTTCTTAAATTGTAGAGGGAAAATTGACAATTTTACTGTAGTCTTCTTCCTCTTTTGTCTTGCAGCTAATTTCTGTCAGTTCTGAAAGATTTATCTAGATTCAGAAAAACTGTCAAGTATTTTATGGACTTTTCAGAATGAATGCTACATGAAGAACTTAACTAGAAATTTATGATAGGCCTATGACAATAAAATTACATTTCTGCTGGACCATCTTGGTTGGGATATCAGGGGAAGATGTCACGCTGGACTTAATTTTCATTTTTCTTTTTGAGGACGCGTCTTGCTCTAGCCAGGGCTGACCTGGAATTCACTATGTAGTCTCAGGCTGGCCTCAAATTCACAAAAATGCTCCTAACTCTGCCTCCCCAGGGATGGAATTAAAGATGTGTGCCACCATACCTGGCTCTGGACTTCCTGTTGTATTCAAAATGTCTGTATCCAAAGGTGCTTTCTTTCTTTCTCTCTTTCTTTCTTATTTATTTGGCTAAGAGTGTTTTATACACCCTATTTTCTGGGGGATTCAGTTGGTGCATTCAAGCTGTCATGAGATCAAGGATTCTGAAGAAAATTGGATACATCTGCCTGCCCATTCATCTGTCTCCTATTATCTATCTATCTATATATCTATCTATCTATCATATATCTATATACTATTTATCACTTATCTATCATCTATCTCCATCATAATCCATCAATTATATCTTTACCTATCTTATCTATCCTCTATATATTTATTCTAGCATCATCTATGGATTATATGTCTATCTATCTTCCACCAGCCACCATCAATTATGATCCATTCATATTGATAATGTCTAATTCCTAGAACATATCCTTTGATGATCTTCATATCCCTCCTAGGAATATGGGGTAATTCTAAGTGATTATAAAGTCAGAATTGAGTTTGAACTGAGTCTACATGTTAATTGCTTGTGGTCATGGATAAATTAACTACTCTTTTATTCTCCTTATAGAGAAAAATCATGATCATTGATTGATTGCCACTGTGAGTTCTTCTGAGATGATGTAGGGAAATAGGTACTGAAAACTCCACCCTCAATACTGTGAAGAAAGGAATACTAACATCTTTATATTTTGAGCCTGACCTTTGACTTTAACTTCCCAGAACTCTCCTTTAATCTTCCTGAGGAAATCTTGAGTTGTATTTTGATTCTTGGTGAATAATTTCTCCTCCCCTTTCCAAGATTAATTTCATAGCCAGTGTTTAGAGTTTTCATCATGGGTATCTTGTCATTGGGCAGGGGCTTCTGGAAACTATGCTTAATTGCTAGCTCTTATAGGAAATTTATGGTTGGTGACATCTTTGTGGAAACAGAGAAGTTGCTTTTGAATTTTGTGTTCAGAATCCCAGAGGAAGGCTTGTTGATAAGGGTTATATAGTAATGTTGGAACCAGAACTGTAGCTTTTTGCCTGGGTGATAACTTGCTTGAGTACAAGAGTAATATGTCATGTTTCATCAAGAATGGACAATCCCAAACTACCCTAGGGACTCTAAAAGCAATGATATCCTCTATAACTTCTTTCTCCATCCTACCATTACATTTATCCTTTCCACTTACATAAATGCTCAAACTTTTTGTTCATGTTTAATTTTAATCCACTTATCTAGAATATCTGTCTTGTTCTAGCTCAGGAAGCATTGTTTTTCATAGTTTCAAAGACTTCTGTGGAATAATGATGTTGAAATTGCTTAGTACGTGCAATATTCTTGGCTTTTTTTGATGAGAAATAACATTGGAAGGCAAAGTGTAGTGAGGGGATGGAAGCACACCAGTCACAGTACAGAGCCAATTAACGAAGTGTTCTTCAGGCATCGAGACTATGAAAAGACAAAGACAGAAACAAAGAACTTAGGCTTGAAGCAACTGTTGTGTCTGCCTTTTGAGAGAATGCTTGTATGAAATGAAATTCATGTTTGAAATTTACCTTCATGAGAATCAGTGCTGCTGTGGGTATTAGCTGACCCATTCTGCTACTTTACTGACTGCTACTTTTGGTAATAAAGAACTTGTATAGGAGAAGTAAGAGAGCCAGCCAGAGAACTCACATGACTCAGAAAATAGCAATATGGATGGAAACAAATTAGAGAATGTATATGTATGAAACGCATAATGAATCCCCCATCACTATGTATATTAACTTAAATAATAAAAAATAGAGGCTAGAGAGGTGGTGCAGTGGCTAAGGTGCTTGCTTGCAAAGCCTAATGGCCAGGATTCAATCCCTAGTACTCACGTAGGACTATATGCACAAAGTAATGCATGCATCGGAGGTTTGTAGTGGTTAGAGGCCTTGGGGAACCCATTCTCTCTCTGTGTCTGTCTTCCTGCTTGCAAATAAATAAACAAAAATATTTAAAATTTTATTTATATATGTATGTATTTGAGAGGGAGAGATAGAGAGAGGCAGATATATAGAAAGAATGGGTGTGCCAAGGCCTCTAGCTACTGCAAACAAACTCCAAGTGCATGCACCATCTTGTGCATCTGGCTTATGTGGGTCCTAGGGAATCGAACCTGGATCATTTAGCTTCGTAAGCAAGTGCCTTAACTGCTAAGCCATCTCTCAAACAAAAAAAAAAACATAACTTAAGACTTTTACAAAACCAACTGGTTTAGGTAGATCTACTACATTTTCATAAAGGTTTCTAGTCTGCACTAATCATCATGGCATAGAGAAATAAAACTCTGACTTAGAACATTTTTGCACCTTAACCACTAAGTCATCTCTCTTTTTGTAATTTAATATATAAAAATCTTTCAGAGCCTTACAGCACAACTAGATAGCTACTTATATTATTAGGAAACTCAATTTCATAGTTTAAAAAAGGATGTTTTGCTATAATTTTGCTAGCATCTTACATTTGCCCTCTGAACCCTCTCATTCAATTTATACCATCTTTGTATACAGCTTAACTTGGTACTGCAGTTAGGATTGTGTTTTTAAATAGAGAACATAATATTCAAAAGGGTCAGTTCATGGATTGTGCAGTACTCCTAAAACTGAACCATACTCAGAGCAAGACTTGATTTAAAACCTTGTGCATAGAGGCTGGTTATTGCCCTGTTACATTGAGTGATGGTCTAATAGGAGTCCTGGGAGATGGGGCATTACTTTAATTTTTTTTTTAAGTTTTAAGAAAGCCACACTTCCCCCTCTGTATTATGACTGTGCCTTCTCTTCTGGTTTGCATCAAGAATGTAGACGTATTTTCCAGATGAGTGAAAACTCAGTGTGCAATGAGATGGCAAAGTCTCATTCCTAGATACAAGCCTGGGCATTCACCAGCATGCTCTGTGCTAAACTCTAGACAAAGTGGACTGCACTTGCTAGTATCTCAGCAACAATCTGTAGATCAAGACTCTTAATCTTATTGTGAACATGGAAAATACCTTTTTCTTTAAGACTATTCATTCAGTTTGTTTGGTAGTTGGTGTCTTCTCCAGTACATTTTTGCTTATAAAGTTTTTACTCTAGGGAAGTAAGAAACAGTTTGTATGTCATAGACTTATTTGTCACTAGGCTATATAAGAAGCAGAGACAAAACTAGACTAATTTTTCAATTTTGTCTGTCTCTTTGTGAAGCCCGAGAAGCTAGAAACATGACCAAAAAAAAAAAAAAAGAATACAAAGAGATGGTGAAGAAGAGTATGGGGATAAGGGCAAAAGGACTCGTGTGACAGGAAAGCAGAAAGGAGCATGAAGAAGATACAATGAGGAAAAGAGGATGGGGAAGAGGGGTGGACAATCTCCTGAAATTGCACTTAATAATGCCATAATGATTCCTTACACTTTGTATGATAATCTGAAAAGGCACATTTATTGTGTTGGGTGTCAGAACAAGGGTCTGATAAAGGTCTGACTGGTATTGGGAAATGGTCAGAATGATCCAGTTTCTTAAGAGTTTAACCATTATCTACCTTTGGTTTGAAGTACCAAGACTAATTGGAAAAACAGACATCCAGCAAGCACAGTTTATTTTAAACATAGATTCCTCATAATTATGCCTATGGTTTAAACTATTTCACACTTATATGGATTAGTTAAACTAAACAAAAAAACAGCAAAAAAAAAAAAAAAAACAAAAAAACCCCCAAATCTTGTAAACAACTAAACTTTCTGAATTTCTTCCATTTTTAGTTAGAGTTACTATGTGGAATCATATGTTCTATTATTCATAATAAAGCATCACTGAATTTATAGTCATAAGACTTGAGGACCCGGGCTTTGGGTCAAGCAACTATAGCTACTTGATTTTCAACAAAGACCCTAACAATATAGGCTAGAAAAAAGACAGCATCTTCAACAAATGGTGCTGGACAAACTGGATAAACACATGCAGGAAATTGAAACTTGATCCACACATTTCACCATGCACTACACTGAAATTCAAATGGATCAAAGACCTCAATATAAGACCAAAAACTCAAATACTACTGGAAGAAAATTTAAAAAAGTACTTTTCATGATAAAAGAATGGAAAAAGACTTCCTTAACAAAACCCCCATAGCTCATGATCTTAAACAGTCACTCAACCAATGTGATCATATGAAGCTGAAGAGTTTCTTTACAGACACGCATACAATAAGCAAAGCCAATAGATTACCCACAGAATTGGAGAAAATATTTGTGGGTTATTCAACTAATAGAGGCCTAATCTCTAGGATCTACAAAGAACTCAAAAATCTAAACAGTAAGAAGTCAGACACCCCACTCACAAAGTGGGGCAAAGAGGTGAACAGACAGTTCACAGAGGAAGAAACACAAATGGAAAACACACACTTAAGAAAATGTTCATCATCCCTAATCATCAGAGAAATGCAAATTGAAACAACTATGAGATTCCATCTTACCCCAATAAGGATAGCAAACATCAAAAAATCAAACAAAAATATATGCTGGAGAGGATGTGGAGGAGTTGGTGGGAATGTAGGATCGTACAACCACTTTGGAAAGCAATATGGAGACTCCTGAAAAAGCTGATTATAGAGTTACCAACAGACCCAGTTATTCCCTTACTGGGCATCCCCCCTAAAACATTCAAACCACAGGCCAGAGAGGTTTGTTCAACCATGTTTTTAGCGGCTCACTTCATAATAGCTAAGAGCTGGAATCAATCCAGATGTCCATCACTAGAAGAATGGATAACTAAGATGTGGTATATCTACACAATGGAATTCTACACAGCAGTAAGAAAAAATGACACAAAGAAATTTGAGGAAAAATGGTTGAACCTGGTACAGATCATTCTCAGTGAACTTACCCAATCACCGAAAAAAAAAAAAAAAAAATCGCCACACAGTCTCACTCATCTACAGCACCTAACCTGAGTCTACCCAAGATACCTTACATACCCAGCAAGCATCTCATGGACTAGACACTAGAATGGATGGGGATGAAGGGGAGGGCATAGAAGTAGTGTGAAACACTAATTTAGACCCCAACTGCAATGTACCATAAAACTGTACTTCCTAAAAGGCAGACCAAATGGTTGAACCCTCACCAGGCCCTTATAGGAAACACCTGAACCACAAGACACTGGAGAGGGTAGGATCAATCTAACCTAAACCTTCTACATCTTCCTTCCCTCCCTCTCCTTCTCTCCCCCCCCCCCCGCCTCCTCCCTAACTCTTGTATATTAGTTATATTCTTCCTCATTTTCTTAGTGGGCACTGACCTGTGACTCCCAGTACCAGCATGGGGCTATCATCCACAAGGAACTTTTGATCAGAGAAACCTACAAGGTTTCCTAAAACAATGACAGATTTCTGTCAGAGTACTTGATGACCCACCAAACGTTAGTGATAAGATCCTATTGCTGAAGACACCAAATGCAGATTACACTTAAAATTGAATTGCATGCCTGGAAACCAGGAGAAAGTCAGTCCCCAGACATTCAGCATATCTAGTGCCAGAAGGTGCTACATGGGCGACTGGGGGAAATAACCAATATTTCTCCAAGCAACTCATGGTCTAACCTATTTAGCAACAAATAACCGATTGTGATGCCCACAAAAATGCAATAGTGGCACACAGCCATGGTGGGGAACCAACTACTCTTGATTTGGCTAACTGGATCCCCTCAGTGGTACAGGACCTATAGCTGGAGTTGGGAAACAAGTCACAATCATATCCAAACATAAACCCTCTCTTCAATATCAAGCTACTATCAATCATGGGCTACAAGAGGGCCTACACCTATTAAACTCTCTATTACAAAAAAGTAAGGGTTATTTTGCCGGAGCCTGCCAGCTGAAAGGGTTCGAGCCTGATGGGGAGTGACGATTAAGGAAAGACAGAAGAAAGAGTGAAAGCATGGACCCCAGTCCAGGGCTGAAGCAAGGCCTCAAGCCAGGACTGAAGACCTCATTTATTTCACAGCATTCCTTTTTATATCTTTTTTACAAACAGTTTTTCCATGGACAAAGATTTTATGAGCTTTACAAGTTCTTATCAAAAAACCTTCCTGTTACAGAGTTTTTGCATTTCAGTCATTTCTCAGTACAAAGGACCAGCTGAATGGCTGAAGATACCTAATCTTGCTTACAGATAGGCTGTTTATTGTTATGCTAATGTCTTGCTGCCAGAGGGGTTCTGACACTGAAGATACACATCTTACTTGCAGGAAGGCTGTTAAAGTTTTGCTAATGTCCTGTGGCCAGAAGCCCAGGGATATGGATACAAGTCCAGCCAGAATGGCTCCCAACATTATTTCATTTGTCCTGGAACTAACTTACTCTCCATTGGGGAATCTGCTTCTCTTTTTCAGATAGATGCAGGTCCTAAGGAGAGAGCCTCCCCATCATACCTCAAAAGGGCCCCAGCTGAAACTAAGGAAAATTAGTGAAACAAGCAAGGGTGCTCTTTTCCTGATGAACCAGATACCAGCACAAGGGGGAAGGATACCAACACAGAGAAAAATCAACTCCTACCAAATCAGAGAGCCAGAACCTCAGAGGCCCCAACACCTCATCACTGAAGCAGACCAAAAATGAACCCAACGTGGCTCAGGGAAATTGTGTGGAAGAGGGGGCGGAAAGAATGTCAGAGCCACATGTTGGTTCGGGATATGCAGAGACATTTATCGTACCAATAACTGTGGGCTAACTCCAAAAGGCATGACCCATATATCTCAAGAAGGAGGGTCCAATGGGGACGGGGTAGGTCATGGATGAGCCTAATAATGGTACCAAACTGTCTGCATTTGCTGAATAGAAAACTAATAAAAATAAATAAATTTAAAAAACAGAAAAAAATTAAAAAGAAGGAATGGATTTAGAAAGGGAAAGAGGGGTTATAGAAATACAATGGTTTATTGTCTATAAATATATAATCAGTCAATAAAATATTGTTTTCCAGTCAGAACTGTTTAGTATATAGCTATAGCTCTTGTGCTTAAATCAAGAGTCTCCAGAACAAGTTACAACTTTTTTTTCTTCCTCTGTTTCTTTCTTTTCTCTTTATTTCTTTCTTTATTTCTATCTCTCACACAGTGTCTTTTTTTTTTTTTTTTTTTTTTTTTTTGAGGTAGGGTATAGCTCTAGCCAAGGCTGACATGAAATTCACTGTGTGATCTCAGACTGGCCTCAAACTCACAGCCATCCTCCTACCTAGACCTCCCAAGTGCTGTGATTAAAGGCATGCAGGAGGTTCTTTTCTATATACCTAAAGATGCAAATACTTCAGTCTCGCTCATTGCAAAATGAGTTCTTTTTATGTTTATTATTATTATTACTATTATTTTTATTAACAACATATTTCATATGAATATATCATGTGTTGGTATGCTCTTTTCCTTCATCCATGCTCCCATTCAGCTAGGAACATTCTTCAGTGGGGTTGCCAGTATTCCCCATGGGATTGTGGTTTATGCATATGGGAACAGCAGTCAGTTATTTTTGCAGGGATGGAATGCTTCTGGGCATGATGTCTCAACCTGTGGTGCTTAGAGCCTTTCTGCTACCTCTTCCACAAAATTCCCTGAGCTGTAGTGGGTGAATTTTAAGTCTACTTCAGTGATGAGCCTCTTAGGAGCCTCTGGATCTCTGCTTTGGTAGAGGTTGAGTTTCCTTAGGGTCTACCTCCTACACCCTGGTGCTGATTACCAGGTTCAGCATGGAAGCAGCACTGGTGCTCATCTCCCCTATTTCTCACTGGTTTCAGCTATGGCTTGGCTGAAGTGCAAGGGGTGGTTTATCTCCTTTAGTCTTGCTACCTTCTGAAAGAGATAAACAGGTTCTACAATGAATAGTGAAGTCAGCATAGTTTAAATGGAACAAGCATTATTAATTTAGAGAGAATTCAGGTTATTTACCCACCCTTTTAGCCAAAAAGTAGTGACAGCTTGAAACTGGAGAGCAAAATCTTTGTCTCCATAGGATTCTGATCTGGTTCCCAATTTCAGATATGGGTTCCTTTACACTTAGCAGATCTCTTAGCCAATCAGAATGCTATTGGTTACCCACTGAGGCTGTATGACACCATTGCACTGGTGTGTATATCCTGTACTATTTGCAATGTTAATACAAAACATAAAATAATTCCATATGAGCATATAGCATAAAGCATACAAAATGGGTCAGCTAAGATCCACTGAACTAATGAGAAAACAAATTTGAGGACTCATCCTAATTGTTTTCAGGACATTACAAAGCTATAACAACAATAACATTGCAAATTTTGCAAATAAATACATGGATTAACTAGAATTTGAAGTCCATAAGTAGGCCCATCCAAGTAACATCAAGGGGTTTTTCTTGTTTTTAACATGGACCCAATAATTAAATTAGAGATGATAATCTTATTCATAAAGGGTGACAGAACATTTGGACATGTGGCCTTCCCTTTGCAGCATATACAGACCTAAATGTAAACTCTAGGAGAAAGCATTAGAGAAGATCTTTGAAACCTAGGGCTTTACAAAGACAATTATTAGAACATAAAATATAAATTATAAAAGTAAATCAATAAATTGGATTTCATTAATATTGAAAGTTTCTGCTCTTCCACAGAGTGTGCAAAGAAAATTGAAAGATAAACTTAATTATGAAAAGTTATTTGCAAAACACATACTGGAGAAGGTCTAGCATATATAATAGTCTTAACTCTCACAACTCAATAATCAGAAACCATCAAGCAAAGAATGAATAGAATCAGATTTTAATGAATAATTCACCAAACAAGATACATAAGTGGCAAGTGAACACATGGAAAGATGTTTCACAAAGTTAATAATTAAAGAACTGCAAATTAAAACTAAAAATATACTTTATTATAGCCAAGCTTTACTAAAAGAAATGCAAACATATTTCTACTATAAAGAACTATACACAAATGTTACACTACTTTAATCATAATTTTGAAAACCCAGGAAGAATCCAATGACTTACCACTGGTTAATATACTCTAACATATCACATAACAAAATGCTATTGTCAACAACAGTACAAAAAAATTACTGGGTTAGAGAGAGGTTTAGTGGTTAAGACACTTGCCTGTGAAGCCTACAGACCCAGGTTTGATTCCCCTGTACCCATGTAAGCCAGATACACAAGGTGGTGCACGCATCTGTCTGGAGTTCATTTGCACTGGCTGGAGACCCTAGTGCACCAATTCTCTTTCTCTATCTCCCTTTCTCTAGGGAGCTTCTTTTCTCTCTTTCTCTCTCTCTCACTCTCTATCTCTCTCTTTCTCTGTCAAATAAATAAAGAAAATATTTTTTTAAATTACGAATATGTGTCTCAACATTGGAAAATCCATAGTACATATGAGCATATAAATACATCATATGGAAACCTACTTTTTTGGACAATGGAACACTTGGGAGCCATAGATTGTTACTAGAAAAATTTCAGTGCCAGGGATGGGATACCTTCCAGTGAGTTTTTGGCCTAGAAGTTCCCTGATGTCCCTGAAACGTTACAGCCCATTGTCAAGGCACATTTTACCCACCAGGAATAAATGGTAAGACACTATTGCTAAAGACTCTACATACTTGGGTTGCAAGGTCACTGAGAAATCCTGCTAGAACTGAGCAGAAAACCTCCTCCATGTAGACCAGTGGACAGAAATCTGGAAAAAGCCACTCTGAATGTAGTTCAATGGGGGAGAGAGAAATCACCAATGAAGATACTCAACAGTGGACACTGCAAGCCTTATGTTTGGCCAGCCAGGCTCAATGAGCCAACAGGTGCAATAGTGGCATGTGTGATATGGGGGAAACCAACCACCCTGTAATTTGACTGGAGGTCAGTTCCATGGGAAGGAACACATCCCTGACACTGAAAACCTACAACAGGAGGAGTCATGAGCCCTAGGGGTATAAAGTCTGTTGCTGTCTGGCTAAATGCATATACTATGCTCATCAAACTGCCCAGTAAGCACTTCTCTTAATGTTCATACCTATATGTTAATGCTTAGAGAAGCTTATATTTTCAGATGACAGTGACTTTGGGATGACTCAGAAGGCACCATGGTGCTGAGAAGAAGTGACAGAGGAGTGCTCAGCACTGAGATATCTCCATCACACGTCTTTAGATTTTAATTAGCCCGCCCTCCACCTTTGCTTTACTCAATCTCTTCCCCTGACCTCAATAAGAAATCAAACAACCCAATTAAAAAAATGGGCTATGGAAATACATAGAGAGTTCTTAAAACAAGAAATACAGATCACATAAACATCTAAAAAATGTTCTACATCCCTAGTCATCAGGGAAATGCAGATTAAAACTATGTTGAGATTCCATCTCACTCCTGTCAAATTGGCTACCATCATGAAAACAAATGACCATAAATGCTGGTGAGAATGTAGAAAAATAGGAACGCTTCTACACTGCTGGTGGGAATACAGTCTTCTCCAGCCATTGTGGAAATAAGTGTGGAGGTTCCTGAGACTGCTAAAAATAGAACTAACATATGACCCAGCTATACCACTCGTAAGCATATATCCTAAGGACTCATCTCACTACCTAAGAGATACTTGCTCAACCATGTTTATTGCTGCTCTATTCACAATAGCTGGGAAATGGAACCAGCCTTGATGTCCCTCAACTGATGAGTGGATAATGAAGATGTGGCACATTTACACAATGAAGTTATATTCAGTGGTAAAGAAAAATGAAGTTATGAAATTTTCAGGAAAATGAATGGATCTGGAAAGGATTACAGTAAGCGAGGTAACCCAGGCCCAGAAAGTCAAATGTCATATGTGCCTTCTCACATGTGGATCCTAGCTACAAATTATTGGTCTTCTGTGTGAGTGGGGGAAAAAATCAGTATCAGAGGCCAGTAATATAGAAAGGGGATACAACGGGAATAGAAAGGGAAGGGAGAACTTAATAGGATGGTATTTTTTTTTTATGTAAGTAGAAGAACAGATTAATGGGGATGAAAGGGCCTAGGTGAGGTCAGGGAAAGAGATTAAGGCAGGGCATATGATTGTCTATTTCTTTCTTTCTCTCTCTCTCTCTCTCTCTCTCTCTCTCTCTATATATATATATATATATATATATATATAATTATTATTATTATTAACAACTTCTATACTTACAGACAACAAACCATGGTGTTTCCCACCCCTCCCCTGATTTCCCCTTCATAACTCTGCTCTCTATCATCTCCCCTCCCTCTCTCCATTAGTCTTTCTTTTAATTTGATGCCATCATCTGTTTCTCCTATTCCAAGTGTCTTGTGTAGGTATTGCTATGCATTGTGAGGTCTTGGATATCAAGGCCAATTTCTTTCCAGACAGTTGTATATAGGGAGTGGTACCCTTCCTTTGGCTCTTACATTCTTTACACCACCTCTTCCACAGTGGACCCTGAGCCTTGGAGGGTGTGAGATGTATCAGTGCCGGACACTCCCATGTCCCTTCTTCTCAGCTGTCTGTTGGGTCATCCCAGTGGTCATTTCCATCTGAGAAGAGAAGCTTCTCTAACCAAAAGTGAGAATAGCATTAATATATGAATATGAATATGAGGTACAGTGCTTTCAGGGCAATTTGGTGAGAGTAATATATGCATTTATCCAGACAAGAGCAGGCTTTATACCCCTAAGGCTCATGACCTCCCCTGCTATAGTCTTTTGATTAGGTTTTCAGTACCAGGCATGTATTCCCTCCCATAATGCAGACCTTCAGTCCAATTAGAAAGCAGTTGGTTTCCCTCAGAGCAGACATACCACTATTGCACTCATTCGGGCACTTGGCCTATCTGGTCCTTTTGCATCCAAAACTTTATAGGTTATTGCCAAGGTCCTTGGTTTCCTGTGAGAAAGAGATGGTGAGGCCCTATTGCTGAAGACTTCACATGCATAAGTGGCAAAGTCACTATGAAATCAAGATGGTGCTGAGTAGGAAACCTTCTCCCTATAGACCAACCAAAGGAAATCTGGAAAAAGCTGCACTGTATGCAGGCTTATGGATGCCAGAAGTCATCAGTGGTGAAAACAGCTAACTGAATGTACTTTTTAATGTACATTTCCTGGCTATGTCCACAGAGAGAAGAAGGTTGAGAGGCAATGCCCCAAGAGCAATGTACATTTTTAACACCTAAATGCAATACTGTTTTCTAAGGAACTTCTTCTACCATAAGGAAAAAATGGTCTTTAAGGAAGTGAATGAAGTCAGGAATGAAGTAAGGGAAGTACAATGGGAGATTGGAGCATCATCTTATGACAGAAAGAATCAATAGATGGTGAAGTGCTGTCAAAATAACTCAGGATCCAGCTTCAAAACAGCTCCACTGGGCAAAGGTGAGACATGTTGAGGATTAAAATAAGTAACCGAGGATCCTAACTCATTGATTAAAATGGAACCCCAAACATCATGTGAAACAAAACAAGAAAGGAAGGGAAAGCCAGGCATGGTAGTTCACACCTTTAATCCCAGCACTCATGAGGCAGAGGTAGGAGGATTGCCATGAGTTTGAGGCCACCCTGAGACTCCATAGTAAATTCCAGGTCAGTCTGGGCTAGAGTGAGACCCTACGTCAAAAAACCAAAAAGAAAAAAGAAAAAAAGAAATGAAGGGAAGAAGAGAAAGAAAGAGAGGAGAGACAATCTACTTTCCATCAAATGCTAGCTATTAAGAACACAAGAAATGACAGACCAGGAAAATCACTCTGGTAACTAGTATTGTGGGAATCTCAAGTGTTCCCAAAAGGCTGGTGTCCTAAAGGTTTCATCCTCAATTTGATGCCACTTAAATATGGTGGAAACTTTTGAGGTTCGGCCTAGTGAAATAATTTAGGTCACTGGGGTGTGCCTTTGGATGGCACTGTCCTCTCCCTCAATCTACCATAAGGTGAGCATCTTATTCCACCATGTGCTCTCTACCATTGTTGTATGCCTCACTACATACCCAAAAGCAATGAGGTAAAATCACCATGGACTGGGACTTCTGAAATCACAAGTCAAAACAAGCATTCCTCCTAATAAGTTGAACATCTTAAGTTTATTGTGGGATTCAATAAATATTACTGTCATAATAAACAGATCATAATAATTTATAAAACAGAATCATGCAAAGGATTTAAGAAATCATAGTGAGTAGAAGACTAAAAGAGGCCAGAGAGATTATCAGTAGTTAAGTGTGTATTTAATAATACACTGGTAAGCAAAAAAAATATTCAGGCTCAAAACATTTTCTGATATAATGCATACTAATTAATCAATAATAAATACAAAACACTGAATAATTAACTACAGAGAAGAAAAACTGGCAAGCACTAAGTTAAAATGACAAAGAATTAAGAATTTCACAACCTAAAGTTATGAGTTTCATTATATAATACAAGCAAACATTATTTCTATAATGTTCCTGGAAAACATAATGCCTCAAGAAATGGATCAATCCAAACTGAAATAAACAGTGTACAAAATAATTTGCTTAAAAACTTCTAAAATCACTATTCCAGAAAGCAAACAGAGGTTGAATTGCTCCAGATTGAAGGAAAATAAAGAGACATGGTTATTAAAAGAAACATTTGTCATCTTTATAATGATAATTCTGCCTATCCAGGAGCATGGGAGGTCTTTCCATTTTTTCAAATCCTCCTCAGTTTCTTTTTTGAGTGTTTTTATGTTTTCGTTGTATAGATCTTTCACTTCCTTGGTTAATGTTATTCCAAGGTAATTTATTTATTTATTTTTTGATGCTATTGAAAATGGGACTATGTCCCTTATTTCTTTTTATGTATCTTTGTCATTTGCATATAGAAATGCTACTGATTTTTGTGCATTGACTTTGTATCCTGCTACTTTGCTATAGGAGTTAATCACCTTCAGGAGTTTTGGGATGGAGTCTCTTACATATACAATCATGTCATCAGTGACTAGAGCTAACTTAACTTCTTCCTTTCCAAATCATATACCTTTTATTTGCTTCTCCTGTCTTATTGCTTGAGCTAGGACTTCCAGTACTATATTGAAAAGAAGAGGGGAGAGAGGACAACCCTGTCTTGTTCCTGATCTTAATGGGAATTCCTCCAGTCTCTCTCCATTAAGTATTATTTGGGCCTTCAGAGCTTTGTATATTGCCTTTATTATGTTAAGATATGAACCAACCATGCCAATTCTCTCCAATGTTTTGATCATGAAGTGATTTTGTATCTTGTCAAAGGCCTTTTCTGCATCTATCAAAATGATCATGTGGTTTTTATGTTTAACCTTGTTTATGTGGTATATTACATTGAGAGATTTTCATATGTTGAACCACCACTGTGTTCCTGGGATGAATCCCACTTGGTCAAAGTGGATAATGCTTTTGATGTGTTGTTGGATTTAGTTTGCAAGGATTTTTTCAGGATCTTTGCATCTATGTTCATCATGGAAATAGGCTGGTAGTTTTCTTTTCTTGTGGCATCTCTGCATGGTTTTGGAATTAGGGTGATACTAGCTTCATGAAAGGAGTTGGGTAACTTTTCCTGTTCTCCAATTGTATGGAACAGGTTGAAGAAGATTGGTTTGAGTTCTTCCATGAAGGTTTGATAGAACTCAGCTGAGAAGCCATCTGGTCCTGGACTCTTCTTTTGGGGGAGCTTTTTTTTATTACTTTTTCAATTTCCATGAGTGTGATGTGTTCATTGAGGTGATTAATCTGCTCTTAGTTTAGCTTTGATAGATGGTATGCGTCCAAGAACTTATCCATCTCCTCCACATTATCCAGTTTTGTGGAGTGGAGGTTTTTGAAAAAAGTCCTGATGATTCTCCCAATTTCACTTATGTCTGTTGTGATCTCTCCTTTTTCATTTTGAATTTTGTTAATTTGAAGCTTCTCCTTTTTTTGCTTGATCAAATTGGCCAGGGGTTTCTCAATCTTGTTTATTTTTTTCAAAGAACCAGCTTTTTGTTTTGTCAATTGTCTTAATTGTTTCTTGGTTTCCCATTCATTAATTTCTGCTCTAATTTTAATTGTTTCTTTCCTTCTGGAGCTCTTTGGGTTGGATTTTTCTTGTTTTTTCAGTGCTTTCAGGTGGATGGTTAGGTTACTGATTTGGGATCTTTTTTGTCCTTTTTATGAAGGCATTGAGTGCTATGAATTTTTCCCTGAGGACCTGCTTCATTGTGTCCCATAAGTTTTGGTATGATGTGTTCTCATTGTCATTCAATTACAGGAATTTTGCAATTTCCTTTTTTATTTCATCCACTATCCATTTATTATTTAAAAGTGTGCTGTTCAGTTTCCATGTGTTGTTGGGATTCTTGGTGGGTCTATTGTTGTTGATATGTAGCAATATAGCATCATGATCTGATATCACGCAGGGAATAATGTCATTTTTCTAAATATGTGGAGGCAGTATTTGTGACCCAGTATATGGTCTATTTTTGAAAATGTTCCATGGGCTGCTGAGAAGAATGTGTAGTCTGTCGATTTGGGATGGAAAGTTCTGTAGATGTCCTTTAGGTCTAAGTGCTCTACGGTTTTGTTGAGCTCTCTTATTTCCCTGTTGAGTTTCTGTTTGGATGATCTGTCTATTACTGATAATGGTGTGTTGAAGTCCCCAGCTTTGATGGTGTTGATGGTTATTTCTGTTTTATTGTCAAGTGGGTTTTGTTTTATGAACTGTGCTGCCCATGTGTTTGGTGCATACAAATTTATGATTGTAATATCCTCTTGATGGATCATTCCCTTGAGGAGTAGGAAATAGCCTTATTTGTCTTTTTTGATTATATTTGGTTTGATGTCTATTTTATCTGATATTAATATAGCTATACCTGCTTGTTTCTTATTCCCATTTTCTTGTAATATTGTCTTCCACCCTTTTAACCTGAGGAGGTGTCTGTCTTTAGTGGTGAGGTGAGGAGTGTTGAAGGCAACAAATTGAGGGGTCGAATTTTTTGATCCATCCTGTTAGCTTGTGTCTCTTGACAGGTGAATTAAGGCCATTAATATGTAGGGTATTGATTGTGAGATTTGATTTGATCCCTGCCATATTGTGGTGGTAGATGTGTCTTGGTGTTTTCATGGACTTTGAAAATTTTTGTGCCTACTCTGGATTTGGTTGTTGTGATCTGCTTCTTGTAGGCATTTGCGTTTGGTTATTTGTTTCTTCTTTGTGGAGAATTTCCTGAAATACTCTCTGTAGGTTTGGTTTTGTGTTCATATAATTGTAAAGCTGAGTTTTGTCATGGAAAGTTTTTCTTTCACCCTCAATTATGAGGGAGACTTTGCTGGGTAGAGTAGTTTGGGTTGGAAGCCATAGTTTCTTAGATTTTGTAGCATTTTACTCCAGGCCCTTCTTGCTTTCAGGGCTTCCACTGAGAAGTCTGAAGTAATTCTGGTGGGGTTACCTTTGAAAGTGGTGTACTGTTTTTCCCTAGCTGCTTTTAGGATTTTCTCTTTGGTGTTAATGTTTACAGTCTTAATAATAATATGTCTTGGAGACTTTCTGTTTTGGTCCAGTCTGTTTGGAGTTCTGTTGGCTTCTTGTATCTTGATGGGCCTTTCTTTTAAGAGACTGGGGAAATTTTCTTCAATTATTTTGTTAAATAAATTCTCCATGCTTTTGGTCTGAAATTCTTCTCTTTCTCGTATTCCAATGATTCTGATATTAGGGCGTTTAAGTGTATCCCACAATTCCCTCATGTTCTGTTTGCAGGAACTTTTGAACTTACTGATGTTTTTGAACTCTCGAACTGTTCCTTCCATCTTGTCTTCCAAATCAGTTTCTATCCTCCAATGTGCTGACTCTGTTCTTGAGGGCCTCTAGAGAGTTTTGGGCTTGTTCAATTAAGTTTGCATTTTCTACTACTTTTCCATGTATCATTTCCATCACTCTGTCAAGCTCCATTTTCACATCATTTTCTGATTTTCTTGATGATTCTTGGAATTCATCCCTGCATTTATTTATGCCTTCATTTAGTATGGCCAGCTGATTTTTAACGTTCTCTTTTTTTTCACTCTCCTTTGAAACTTTTACCTCTCTTTGAACTTTCCAATCTGTTATCAAATTATTTTAGCTTAGTTATCTACATGATTATGGTCCTTTCTTGCTTTCCTGCAAGTTCCATCAGTAGGTTGGTCAGGGTTGCATTGCTCATAACTTCAATTTGATGTTCTGATCCTACTAACTCTTCTATGTTTGGGTTAGATGCATTCATTGTAGGACTGGGTGGTCTAACTGGATTTTCTTGCATTTGATTTTTCATGTTATTTCTTTTGCACTGTGGTCTGCCCATGACAGTGTATGGGCAGGTAGGTGGGTAGATCAGCCTGAGCTCTAGCGCAATGGGAATCTGAGGCAGCCTGTGGCAGTTGTCAGGCAGCCTGAGTTTTGGATCCCACTTGCCAAAGCCACCTATGTACTGCCTGACAGGGGTGTCAAAGTTGCCTGAATTCTGATGCAGTAATGCACCAAAGTTGCCTGTGTTCGAGCTAGGAGGGGGACTGAGATACAAAGCTCTGAAGTTGCCCAAACTCTCCCTGGGAACCCTGGGACCTGGAAACAGTCTGTGCTCCCCCGACACAGGGAATGTCAGATGGTGGGTGTGGCAAACAGGTAGGATAGGGCACCTGAGCTGGTGCAAGCAAGAGACACTCTGGGCTTTTGTGTCAATTGCTGTGGGACTGGGCTTGCTGAACAGTAGTGTGGGCAAGTGTGTAGAGCAGTTTAAGCTTCTGCATGCAGGGATCAATCTGTGTGCGCAATCTGGGTACTGAAACAGGTGCAGTGGTGGTGGGGTGTGGGACTGTGAGGGTGGGTCCCTGGCGGCAGGCACTGAACCACAGGCAGGTGCAGAGCCATGGGGGGGGCATCATGGGGCTGCAGCGGTGGGCTGTGGGGCTGCGGCAGCAGGGCACTATGGCTATTTGGTGTTAGGGGTGGTCTACCTGCCCGCGAGGGGATCCATGATTCACTGTTTTCCCCTCTCTGTGCCCTCCCACTGATACGAAGTCCCAGAAAACCCTTAATGTCTTGCCTTTCTTTCCCTGGGATTTGGAGGGCAGCTACGGGGTCACCATCTTGGCCAGAAGTCTCTCTAAATCCACTCTTCATCATATTTCCTCTACCTCAGTCTTTCTTTTATTTTGATGTCATCATCTTTTCCTCATATTATAATGGTCTTGTGGAGGTAGTGTCAGACACTGAGAGGTCATGGATATCCAGGTCATTTTGTGTCTGCAAGAGTGCAGTATAAGCAGTTCTGCCCTTCCTTTGGCTCTTACCTTATTTCTACCACCTCTTCCACAATGAACACTGAGCCTTAGAAGGTGTGATAGAGGTGTTTCAGTGTTGAGCACTCCTCTCTCTCTTCATCTCAGCACCGTGGTGCCTTCTGAGTCATTCTAAGGTCACTACCATCTGAAAAAAGAAGTGTGTATAACAAAGAGTGAGAATAGCATTAATACATGAGTATACACATTAAGAGAAGTGCTAGCCGGGCGTGGTGGCACATGCTTTTAATCCCAGCACTCGGGAGGGCAGAGGTAAGAGGATCGCCGTGAGCTCAAGGCCACCCTGAGACTACATAGTGAATTCCAGTTCAGCCTGAGCCAGAGTGAGACCCTACCTCGAAAAACCAAAAAAAAAAAAAAAAAAAAAAAAAGAAGAGAAGTGCTTACCAGTGTGTTTGGTGAGCATATTACACATACATTTAGCCAGACACTAGCCGACATTACACCCCTAGGGTTCCTGACTTCCCCATCATAGGTTTTTAGTCTCAGAAATGTATTCCCTCCTGTGGAGAAGTCCTCCAATCCAATTAGAGAGTGTTTGGTTTTCCCCACAACAGATATGCCACTATTGAACCTATTGGCTCATTTGTCCTGGCTGGCCAAATTTAAGGCTTGCAGTGTCCATTGTTTTTTTTTTATTTTTTATTTATTTATTTTTTTATCTCTACTGGTAAATTCTCTCTCTCCCATGGAACAGCATGTTGCATAGCTTTTTCAGCTTTCTGTCAACTAGTCAATAAGGAGGAGGGCTTCAGCTCAGCTTCAGCTTGATTTTTCAGTGATTTTGCAGGACAAGCATGTGGATTCTTCAGCAATAGGGTCTTACCATCTATTCCTGGTTGGAAACTAAGAGCGTCAGCAATAGCCTATAATGTTTCAGGAGCATCAGGGAACTTCCTGGCCAACAACTCACTGGAAGGTACCTCATCCCTGTCATTGAACAATTTACAATAACAGTTTATGGCTTCTGAGTATGCCATTAAAATAATGTCCAAAAAGTAGGTTTCCATATAGCTTATTCTTAGCCTCTTAAATTTTGATTAGCCCTACCCCACCTTTCCTTTATTTGATCTCTTCACCTGACCTCACTTAGGCCTTTCCATCCCCAAATAATCTATTCTTCTACTTACATATAGACAATAGCATCCTGTTAAGTCCCCCTTCCCTCACTTTCTATTCACTTTATATCCATTTCTAGCTTACTAGCCTCTGCTACTCAGTTTTATTCTAACTCACATAGAAGTCCAATCATTTGTAGATAGGATCCACATATGAAAGAGATCATGTGAAATTTAGCTTTCTAGGCCTTGGTTACCTCACTGTGTATAATCTTTTCCATATCCATCCATTTCCCTGCAAATTTCATAATTTCATTTTTCTTTACTGCTGAATAGAACTCCATTGTATAAATGTGCCACATCTTCATTATCTACTCGTCTGTTGAGAGACATTTACGCTGGTTCCATTTCCTAACTATTGTGAATACAGTGGCAATAAACATGGTTGAGCAAGAACCTCTAAGGTAGTGAGATGAGTCCATAGGATATATGCCTAGGAGTGGGATAGCTGGGTCATATGGTAATTCTGTTTTTGGTGATCTTAGGAACATCCACACTGTTTTCCTCAATGGCTGTACCAGATTGCATTACCACCAGTAGTGTAGAAGTGTTCCTCTTTTTCCATATCCTTGCTAGCACTTATGGTCATTTGTTTTCATGATGGTAGCCATTCTGACAGGAGTGAGATGAAATACAAAAGTAGTTTTAATTTGCATTTACCTGATGGCTAGGGATGTAGAAAAAAATTTAGATGTTTATATGCCATCTTTCTTTCTTGTTTTATGAACTCTCTATTTAGTTCCATAGCCCATGTTTTAATTTTGCTGGTAAATTTCTTATTATTTAGTTTTTTGAGTTCTTTGTATATCCCTGATATTAATCCTCTGTCAAATGTATAGTAGGCAAATATTTTTTCCCATTCTGTGGGCTATCTCTTTGTGCTACTCACAGTGTCCTTTGCTATACAGAAACTTTGTAATTTCATGAGGTTTCAGTGGTTGATCAGTGGTTTTATTTCCTGAGCAACCAGGGTTATATTCGGGAAGTCTTTGTCTATACCAATATGTTGAAGGATTCCCCCTACTTTTTCCTCTGCCAGTTTCAGAGATTTGGGACTGATATTAAGATCTTTGATCTATTTGGACTTAATTTTTGTGCATGGAGAGAGGTTAATATCTATCTAGTTTCATCCTTCTACAGATACATATCCAGTTTTCCCAGCACCATTTGTTGAAGAGGCTGTCTTTTCACCCGAGTATTTTTGGTACTTTTGTCAGAGATGAGGTGCTATAATTACCCATACTTATTACATCTAGGTCCTCTGTTCTGTTCCATTTATCTATATGTCTGCTTTTTAGTCAGTACCATGCTGTTTTTGTTACTATGGCTCTGTAATATAGGTTAAAATCAGGTATGGTGATACCACCATGCGAGGTTCTTTATGCTTCAAAATGAATTTTAGGATTGTTTTTTCTATTTCTGTGAAGAATGCCTTTGGAAGTTGGATGGGGATTGCATTAAATGTATTTATTGCTTTTGGTAAGATAGCCATTTTCACAATATTGATTCTTTCAATCCAAGAACAAGGGATGTCTTTGCATTTCAAGTGTCTTTTGCAACTTTTGTCTTGAGTGTTTTAAAATTTTCATTGTAGAGGTACTTCACTTCTTTGTTAGGTTTATTCAAAGGTACTTTATTTATTTAATTTTATTTTTAATGCAATTGTGAATGGGACTGTTTCTCTGATTTCATCCTCAGTATGTTTTTTGTTAGCATATAGGAAGGCTACTGATTTCTGAGGGTTTATTTTGTATCCTGCTACATATCTATAAGTGTTTATCAGCCCTAACAATTAAGAGTCTTTAGGATCCTGTATGTATAGAGTTATATCTGCAAATAATGATAATTTGATCTCTCTTTCTGATTTTTTTCCTTTTTATGTGTGTTTCTTGCTTTATTGCTATGGATAAGACTTCCAATGCTATGTTACACAAAAGTGGGGACAGTGGACACCCTTGTCTTATTCCTGATTTTAGTGGAAAAGCTTCAAGTTTTTTTTTTTTTTCCACTTAGTATTATGTTGGCTGTAGGTTTGTCATAAATAGCCTTTATTATGTTGAAATATGTTCTTTCTATTCCCAGTTTGTGTTGAAGGGATGTTGGATTTAGTCAAATACTTTTCTACATCTAATGAGAAGATCCTGTTACTTTTGTCTTTCATCCAATTTATATAATATATTATATTTGTTGATTTGTATATGTTGAGCCATCCCTGCATCTCTGAGATAAAGCCTACTTGGTTGTGGTGAACAAACTTTTTGATATATTTTTATATTCTGTTTGCCAATATTTTGTTGGGAATTTTTACATCTATGTTCATGAGGGAGATTAGTCTGGAATTTTCTTTTTTTGTTCTGTCTTTGGTTTTGGTATCAGGATGATGCTGGCTTTGTAGAAGGAATTTGGTAGGATTCCTCCTTTTTGTACTTTATGGAAAAGTTTGAGAAGCATTGGTGTTAGCTCTTCCCCGAAGGTATGGTAAAATTCACCAGTGAATCCATCTGGGCCTGGAATGTTTTTAATTGGGATTTTTAAAAATAACTGGTTGGATCTCCATAGTTGCTATAGGTCTATTTAAGTGGTTAATCTCATCTTGATTTAGCTCTTATAAGTCAAGAAAATCATCTATTACTTTCAGTTATTATGTCCTTATGATATTTTGAATTTCTCTTGTATCTGTGGTAATGGTGCTTTTTTGTCTCTAATTTTATTAATTTGTGTCTCTTCTCTCTTTCTTTTGGTCCTATTTGCTAAGGCTTCATAAATCTTGTTTATCCTTTCAAAGAACCAACTGTTTGTTTTGTTGATTCTTTGCATTTTTTGGGGGGTTTCTAGTTTATTAATTTCTGCCTTAATCTTTATTATTTCATTTTATGTACTGATTTTTGGTTTGCCTTGTTCTTCTTTTTCCAAGACCTTAAGGTGAAGTATTAAATTACTTACTTGCATCCTTTCTAATTTCTTAATATAGGCCCTTAAAGCTATAAATTTTTCTCTTAGGACTGCCTTCAGTTTGTTCCAAAGGTTTTGAGATTTTGTATTCTCATTATCATTTGATTCCATGATTTTTTGGATTTCCTTCTTCATTTAATCATTGACCCATTCATCATTTAGTAGTGTATTGTTTACTTTCCATGATTTTGTGTATACTCTGTAGCTTTTCTTGCTGGTGATTTGTAGTTTAACCCCATTGTGATCATATGGAGTGTAAGGAATTTTCAGTTCTCCTGTATTTATTAAGATTTGCTTTGTATACTAATATATGTTATATTTTAGAAAATGTTCCATGTGTTGCTGAAAAGAATGTGTATTCTGCAGCATTTGAATGAAATTTTCTGTAGATATTTATTAGGTCCATGTTTTCTATGACCAACCCCATTTAATCCAGATGCATCTCTGTTTATTTTTTTCTGGGATGGCCTACCAATTGATGAGAGTGGGGTGTTGACGTCAGTCACTACAGTTGCATTTGGTGTTATCTGTGACCTTAGTTCCAATAGTGTTTGTTTGATGACATTTGAAGCCCCATGTTAGGTACATATATGTTTAGGATTGTAATGTCCTCCTGCTGGAGTGTTCCTTTAATCAATATAAAGTGACCTTCCTTACCTTTCTTAACTAATGTTGATCTGAAGTCTACTCTGTCAGATATTGAAATAGTGACACCTGCTTGTTTTCTAGGCCCATTTGCTTGAAACACTGTGTTTTAACCTTTTACCCTAAAGTAGTGTCCATCTTTTGTGGAAAGGTGAGTTTCTGGGAGGCAGTAAATTGAAAGATCTGGCTTTTTAACCCAGTATTTAAACCTGTGTCTTTTGGTTGGGGCATTGAAGCTATTAATATTAAGTTATTATTATTGTTATTTTATTTATTTATATATTTATTTATTTATAGGTTTTTCAAGGTATGGTCTTGCTCTGGTCCAGGCTGATCTGAAATTAACTATGTAGTCTCAGGGTGGCCTAGAACTCTTGTTGATCCTCCTACCTCTGCCTCCAAAGTGCTGGGTTAAGAGTTATTATTGAAAGGTGTGTGTTTATTTTGCCATTTTTCTTGTTTTGTAGTTCTTTTGGTTTTACCTTTGTTCTCTTGTATTAACTAATACGTTTTGTTTCCCAGGATCCTTATGTGTGTGCTTTTCTTTCTCTTAAGCATGGAGGATCCTTTCAAGTATTTTCTGTAGAGCTGGTTTAGTGTTCATATGTTCATTTAGACTGTTTCTGTTGTGGAATGTCCTTATTTATAAATCTATTTGCATGGATAGCTTTGCAAGATAAAGTAATCTTGGTGGAAAGCTGTTATTTTTAAGAATTTGGAATACATCATTCCAAGCCCTTCTGACTTTTAAAGTTTGTGTTGCATAATCTGCTATGAACCTGATGGGCTTGCTTTGGATGTGACTTGATTTTTCTCTCTAATTGCTCTAAATATATTTTCTTTGGTTTGTGTTTTATTTTAATTGTAACATGACAGTGAGAGGTTCTTTCCTCACTTTTCTCTGTTTGGCATTATGTAGGCTTCCTGTATCTATATTGGCATCATTTTCCCTACTTGAGGAATGTTTTCTTTTATGATTTTGTTGAAAATACCTGTTATGCCTTTGGAGTGAATTTCTTCTACTATGCCCTGAATTCTTATGTTTCATCTCTTCATAGTGTCCTGAATGTCTTGAAATTCCCATTCATACCTTCTTATTAGCTTATCTTTCTTTTCGTTGGACTGTATTAGAACAGCCACCTGGTCTTCTAGTGTAGATATTCTGTCCTGTCCTTAATCCATTCTACTGGTGAGACTTTCTACAGAGTTTTCTATTTGTCTTACTTTGTTTTCCATTTCTAGTATTTCTGGTTGGCTTTTTTTTCTCCATTATTTCTATTTCTTTCCTTATGTCTTATATTGACCTGCTTATTTTATTAAGTTGGTTTTCTGTGTTCTCTTTCAGGAGTTTGTTTTCTTCTTTGATTACTTTGATTATAGATATTACTCAGTACTCTAGTTACTTCTTTCCAGCACCATGATACCTTCTGAGTTGTCCCAAGGTCACTGCCATCTTAAAAGACAAGAATCTCTATCCAAAGTGAGAGTAGCATTAATATAATGGTATGAATACTAAGAAAAGTGCTTACTGGGCAGTCTGATAAGCATAGTATATACACTAATCCAAACATCAGCAGATGTTATACCTCTAGGGCTCATGACTACCCCTGTTTTAGATTTTCAGTATCAGGGATGTATTCCCTCCCTTGGAGTGGGCCTCCAGTATAACTGGAGGGCAGTTGGTTTCCACCATGATAGATGTGCCACTATTGCAACCGTAGGCTCATTTGGGCTGGCTGGCCAATTATAAGGCTTGCAGTGTCCACTGCTGAGTATCTTTGCTGGTGGTGTATCCTTTTCCCATTTAACTGCATGTAGAATGGCTTCTTCCAGCTTTCTATCAGCTGGTCTACATGGAGGAGGTTATCAGCTCAGTTCCAGCATGATTCTTCAGTGGCCTTGCAGCCCAAGTATGTAGAATAACTGTTCAGATCTCCATGCTTTTTTTAGGTCTACTTAAGAGATTAGTCTCATCTTGATTTAATTTATGTAGATCATATAAATTAAGGAAATCATCCATTTCTTCCAGATTTTCATGTTTTGTGGAGTATATGTTTTTATATTATGTCCTTATGATTTTTTGAATTTCTCTGGCATCTGTTGTGATGTTACGTTTTTCATCTCTAATTTTATTAATTTGTGTCTCTTCTCTCTTTTGGTCAGATTTGCTAAGGGTTTATCAATCTTGTTTATCCTTTCAAAGAACCAACTCTTTGTTTCATTGATTCTTTGGATTTTTTTTAGTTTCTATTTTATTAATTTCTGCTCTAATCCTTATTATTTCTTTCCACCTGCTGATTTTGGGTATGCCTTGTTCTTCTTTTTCCAAGGCTTTAAGGTGAAGAACTAGGTCATTTACTTGTGACCTTTCTAATTTCTTAATATATGTTGCTGCTGGATCCACCACTGCTGCTGCCGTTGCTGCTGCTGCTGTAGCTGCCACTGCTGGAGCCACTGTTGCTGCTGCTGCCTCTGAATCTGCTGCTGCTGGATTTGCCACTTCTGCCACTACTGGATCCACCACTGCTGGGGCCGCAGTTGCTGGTACCTGAGCTACTGATGTTGCTGCTGGACTCTGCTCCTGCTTGGGTCCCACTGTCGGCTCAAGTTGGCATGGCTGGGTCCTGGGACCACTGCTTTGTTCTCTGGAGCTGGGCACAGGCAGTAGGGGTGGGGAGGGAGCTGCAGCTGCTCTAGTTCTTTCACTGGTCCACATGTTCTTCTACCTTGTGATCTGCTCCTCTGTTGTTCAATGCCGCTCTCCCTTCATGTCTCTTGAGTTGTGGACAGCTCCGGTGTGAGTAGAAACTCCTCTCACCTGGCTTTTCCTGTGGCTCGAGTCGAGCCTGGTGGCATCTGGTGCACTGCTGCCACCCACGGTCAGTGGACTTGCCAGGGCCGCTTTTGCTGGCCTTTGCAGGCTCTGGATACTCTGGATCTCTCCTACTTCTCCACTACCATTTCAATTTCCTATACACCTCACTTTTTAGTAAAAGTGTGTATTTTGCTGAGTTTTTTTTTTTTTTTTTGGTCTTTTTCCCCCTAGGCTGCTTTGGCATGGTACCTACACTACCATCTTAAGCAGAAGTCCCTATCTTTCAGAACTTGGAATACATCACTCCAAGACCTTCTGGCTTGTAAAGTTTGTGTTGAGTAATCTGCTGTAATCCTGATAGGCTTGCCTTTGTAGGTAACTTGATTTTTCTCTGTAACTGCTTTCAATATTTTTTCTTTTGCTTGCATGTTTGGTAGTTTGACTGTAATATGGCAAGGAGAGTTTCTTTCCATGTTTTGTCTTGCTGGTGTTCTAAAGGATTCCAGTATGCGCATTGGCACCTCTTTCCCAATTTGGGGGAAGTTTTCTTCTATGATTTTGTTGAAGACACCAACTATGCCTTTGGAGTGAAATTCTTCTCCTTCTACTATGCCTTGAATTCTTATGTTTGATCTTTTCATAGTGTCCCGAATATCTTGAAATTCCCACTCATACTTTTCTATAAGTTTGTCTTTCTCTTTGTTGAACTGTATTAGGTGTGCTACCTGTTCTTCTAGCTTAGATATTCTGTCTTGTCCTTCATTCATTCTACTGGTGAGATTTTCTACAGAGTTTTTCATTTCATTAACTGTGTTCTTTATTACTAGTAATTCTAACTGGTTTTTCTTTATTATTTCTATTTCCTTATTTATGTCTAGTATTGACCTTTTTATTTCATTAAATTGGTGTTCTGTGTCTTCTTTGCTTCCTTTGAATTCTCCTTTGAGTTCTTTGAGCATATTTAAAATCATTCTTTTGAAATCTTTCTCAGGCATTTCATCTAACTCGTTCTCACTAGAGGTCATTTCTGTTGCATTAATAACCTTTGGTGGATTATATTGTCTTGATTTTTGGTAGTTCTTGTGTTATAATGTATATATTTTTGCATTTTGGATTATTTAATGGTTGGATTTTCCAGTTAGCTGGGTATTATGAGACATATCAATCAATCTGTTGTTATTTATCTTCAGGGTAGGAGCTTAATACACTAGGTGTGGCTCTGAAGACTCTCAGAGTATGTACAAAAGTGACTCTAGGTGTTGTGTGTGCCTGCTATGAGAGTATTCAACTAAGCTAAGAGGAACAAAATATAGGCAGATTCTAAAATTTAACTAAACAATGTACACTGTCAAGGAAAAACAGCTCAGAGTATCTATCCAAGAGTATGTATTATGACAACCAGATCTTCTGTCTATCCCTTAAGCTGTGTGGTGCCTCACCCACTCCCTTAATCCCAACAACAAGGTGGTTAAGATTTCTGGTCAGTAGAGGGCTCCATGTTAGCTTGTGACCAGGTGAGACCCTTCCCTAATGTATAACAGAAGAGTAAACAGAGCCACTATGATTTAAGAAGCAACAAATAACAAGCCCAAACTACAGCTTACTCAAGAATGGCAAATTTGACCATCCATCCAATTTAACATATAATTTATCCTGATATGGAAGGTGCAATTAGCACTTCTGGTTCAGGCATATATATCAGGTTTATTAGGTGGGTACTGACCTGGTGTAATCCCAGTTACCTTTTGGGATGATTTTGGTCTCAGTTGTGCTCTTGATTGGGTCTCTCTTTGGTGCTCTGTCAGTTCAGTAGGCGTGGCCAGGTCCCTGGACCACTGCGCTGTTCTCGTGGGCTGGGCACTGGTGGTGGGGAGGGGAGCCAATGCTGTTCAGTTTGCCCACTGTTCCATGTGTTCTTGTACCTCGTGATCTGCTCCTCCATTGTTCCTTGTGGTTTTCCATGTTTCTTAAGTTTGTGGAGAGCTCCGGTGTGAGTGGAAAATCCCCTCACCTGCCTTTTCCTGTGGCTCAAGCTGAGCGCTTCTGCTGGCTTGTGCGGGCTCTGGATGGTCCGGATCTCTCCTACTTCTCTGCTGCTGTTTCAATTTCCTATTTATTTTTAGTAAAAGTGTGTATTTTGCTGGGTTGATTTTTTTTTTTTTTTTTTTTTTTTTGGCTTTTCCCCCCTACGCTGCTTTAGCATGGTAACTATGCTGCCATTTTCTTTAAATACTTCTTAATGGAACTGGTTGAACTTCTTTAGTCCATTATGAGAGAGTTGGAAAATTGAAAGAGCTTGTGACAGGAAGTGATCAGATGCATTCTTGATCTCTTATCTAGCAGCCTGAATTATCAGTCCTAGTGGGACCCCAAGACAAGGGAACTTATTTACTTTATCATTTCTAACAGGGGGGAAGATACGTAGATAAAATAGTATTTGGGTTTCCTCATCACATTCTGAGCAAGACCCAAATGACAGTAAGGGGAACACACTCTTGAGTACAAAATTTTTCAAAAAAAAAAAAAAAAAAAAAAAAACATGCTAACACAATAACAAGGATATGACATCACTCCTTGGGACCTCCAAAATAAAATAAACAAAATGGAGCTATTTCTACCTGTCTTGTCTCAGACAAGTCTCTTAAGGCATGTCTCCATTTCCAAATATGAATTCTGATGAATTCTAAAGTATTTGACCTTCCTGAATACTGGACTTTCCTGAATCTTATCAAACCACGATCTATGAAGGGCAGAACAGAAAAGGTATTCTAGTTGCATTTTAGGAGAAATAAAAAGCATGAAGTCACATTCCTAGATTCAGAGTATATAAATATAATGGGGACGGGATTTTATATATACCTGACAGTGTGTTACAGTACTATTGGTAGGGCTTATTCTTGATCACAGCTTATTTAGACATTTGAGACTCTTTGGTAAACAGGTGGAAGTTGTCTTTCAAGTGCTTTTCTGTAACAAGAATTTAAGATTCTTTTAGGAGAGACTCTGTCCTGAAGGGCAAAGTAGTTGACCTTAATTGTAGCTTCTGTCAAAAGGTGGACAGAATGCTTTCATGTATGGTATGTCTTGGTACCTATTTTGGAGATGTTCCTGAATGCAGAACAAACATGGAAAGAACTCTTGTTACCCAAACTGTTGCTATGAATGCTCACTGCAGCATTAATGAGGTGAGATTTTTACACGATGATGGAGGAGGCTCACTTGTCTTCTGTTGCCATAAGACAGAGTATGACAGCAATCCATCATATCTCTATGTCACGAAGATGCAGCAATGCAGTAGCATGGGAAAGAAGTGGCAAATACAGAGGCGCCTGACAAGGGCAGGGTTGTTAGTCCAGGTGACTGACACTCAGGGCTGCAATGCCCAGAGGAGGCTGCCTGGCCCAGAACCCTAATTACCAAGATTGTTTCAAATACAGGAATTGGGAAAGATAGCCAGGTATAAAAAAAGTAAATAAATTATGAACAGAGTAAACAAAGATAAAGATGAAGAAACTGTATTAACATGACATAGCCTTGTATGGTGGTATATGCCTAAAATCACAGCAATTGGGAGGTTGAACAGGAGGATTGAATACAAGCCTAGCCCAGGCTACATAGTGAGTACTAGGCCAACCTGGGCTACATAGCAACATTTTGTCTCAAAGGACTTTATAAAAAGGTAATGACAAAAATTTATGTATTGGCATTTTATGGGGTATCCATAAGAAAGGAGAGAGAAAGGTGAACTGAAGAATAAAGACAGGCAGCTTATTATGCTACCAGAAGAAAAATGTAGTTTCTAAACATAAATATTATAAGAAAGAACATTGCACACAAATAGCAGGAAAAGCATCTGACATACCTCAGCATCATATACTGTGCTAAAAGCTTATTGTACATAATTTCTTCACATCAAGCTATTTATACTAAGCACAGCTAGTAAATATCATAGCTCTGTTTGACCCAAGTTATTTGGAATCTAAAGCCAAAGAGTCTTTACCCCCTCTGTGGAAAAGGAATGTGGTTTTATGCTGAAGGTTCAGTCAAAGGCTGAAGATAAAAGTAGTTGAGCAGCAGGCATCTTAGCTCAAGGAATGAGCAGGATGGTCATGTGGTAAAGGAGGGGAGTGACCCGCTCTGAGCTCTTATTTCTGACTTCATAAAGACTTTTGAGGTTTGTCAAAACAATCTTTTGGCTGCTGTTTGTATTGACGGATGGGTGAAAGGTGAAATAACCAGAAAAATGAAGCCAAGATTCTAACCAACACATTTTTGTAAAGGAAAGAGGGGAAAGATTAGAAGCCCAATAGCCCTGCCTAATTTCTCCAGGGATCTGGTGTGAGAGAGGACAGAGGAGAGGGCAGCAACCCACGGAGGAAACTCTGTGAGCCAGGTATCAGCAGAAAGTGGCTGTGTGGAGGTTATGTGGTTGAACATAAGGACAAGTGCCTGTTAAGACACAGTATGTGCTCTATCCTTTGATGGAAATATAAAACAGTACAAGACAGAGCTATCAGTTCTACAACAATAGGACAAAAATGACAACAGGATTCCAAAATTCACACATAAGCACAAGAGTTACAAGTTAGACATAGCAACAGAAAAACACAGATGTTTGAGACAAACTCTACAAGGTAATCAACACATTCTAGTCATGGTCTTAGGGAAGAATGACATGCTTAGGGAACTGAATAGAGGTTGATTGCAGAGCACATCTGATGCCTGACACAGATGGCAGTGCAGAACAGGGGAAGGACCATTTTATGAAGTACTGTTGGTTAATTAAATATACGTGTGGCATAAAAGCCAGGTGTCCCCTGTATCAGAATGTACAAAGACAAGGTCTGGAAAGATGGTGCAGTGGGCAAAATGCTTGCTGTGTAAGCATGAGAATATGAGTTCAGCATCCCTGTAAAATGATGGGTATGGTGGCGTCTGTAATGCCAGCACTGGGGAGGAAGAGCATCCCTGGGGCTTGCTGGATAATTGTCTAACTGAATCAATGACTTCTTGGTTCAGTAAGAGACCTTGTTGTGTAAAAGGGAGGTGGAATGTGATTGAAGAAAACACATTACATCAACCTCTGGCTTCCACATGTATATGCACACAAAAATTACATATGTGTGTCTACACCCACATGAACATACACAAAAATCACACTCATAAACATGCAAATATGACATATACATATGCAAACATACAAAATCAATTAATTCTGAACCTATTGCTATATAAAAATAAGAGGTAAAACAAAAGAAAGTTTCCAGAAATTGAGGATATATAAATATATGATTTGGTAAATGACTCCTTAAAGAGGACACTGACACCAACCATAAAGGAAAACAGTGATAAATCAGACTACATTAGAACATACATGTTTGCCCATGAAAAGATAGCAATAACAAGTGAAAACTGAAACTTGGAATGGGAGAAATATAATATATATGTGCATATATATGCAGTTTCTTTAAATATTAAGAGTATACCATGATCATATTTATTATTCATTGATGGTAAAATGCCAGTGAAAATGTAAGTTTTAAAGAGACACTGAAAGTATCTATTAAAATATATTTTATTGTGACCTGGAAATTTCCTTATTTTCTCTCTCTTTCTAGTTTTCTGTCTTTCTATCTTCCAAAAGACTAGTTCAAAATTTTCCAAAACAGAACACAATTATTCATAACAGAAAAAACATAGAAATGATCCAGATGTCTACACTGGATAAATAAAATGGCTTTATATTGACACAAATGAATAGTAGCATTAAAATGAATATTACTTCCAGAGATATCATTGATATATCTTAAAAACCATAACGTAGATGTTAAAACCAATTCTCATGATACATGAAGCAATCCATTCAATGTTCAACAATAGGCATTACTTATTTATGACGTTACAAGGCAGGATAGTAGTTACCTTTGAGGAAAAGGGCAGGGTGGTGAGTGGGAAAAGGTGGATCTCTAATATGCTGGAGGTCTTTTTCTTAACCTGGTGGGAGTGACTTGAGAAAAAATTTGCTATGTAATGATTAAATAACATTTGCATTTACTAATTTTTGAATTTAAAGTGAATTTTAGTTAGATTACAATTAAAACATTTAACTTTAAGGGGCCATACAGAAAAGCTAAAGCAGCAACTTGTTATGCATATATGTGGGGGATGGTGAAATTTAAAGTGATAGAGCTAATAGCATCCTACCATTTGGGAACTCCTATGTAAATCCCCAGGTAGTAGAATAAAAGTTCACATGAAAAGTACAAGGCAGGAGGAACGTATTCCTGATGTAGGCTGTCTGTGGTTTAGATGTTTTCCTTCTGATAATAATGTGAAAAGGATGAGTAAATGCTTGAAATACACACAGCTGATCTAGATAAATCTATAGAAACTGTCACTAAAAAGCTTCTAAACATGTCAGAAGGGGAAGTACAGGGTATTATTAGCACAAAGCAGAGGTTAGAATGGTAAGAATATTTCATGCAGTCTCCTGGGAAGGACTGACCTATGGCCAGTTCTTGCACTAGTGGAAGTGAACATAACTGACATAGTAGATGATCCGTCTCTGGGTCTCACTTTGGCCTCTGCTAACAGTAGTTAGATGCCATATGACTAGTGAGTACTCAAGCTCATAACCCTGAATTGATCATACCCTCAGAACCTCAACCTTTGGATGTACCTTGGATCTGTTCTAGTCCCACTGGTCACTGATGGCTCAACTGTAGTGCTGAGAACCTGAAATTGTACACACATCATCTCTGTAGCCTTAGCACTGACAGGGAATCTCTGTATGGCAGTGAACTTCACCTCACTGCCTACTATCACTAACTGTTGGAAGATGACCCAGTGGAGTGAAAAAAAGGTTTCAAAACAGGAAAAGGAAAATCAGGGGCCGTGTGTGTGTGTATGTGTGTGTGTGTGTGTGTGTGTGTATGTGTGTGTGTGTGTGTGTGTGGGCGCATGCTCACTTGCAGTGTATGTATGTGTATGGGTGTGTACTTGCCACAGGGCACATGTTGAGGTCTATGGATATCCTTCAGTTTGTGTTTTCCCACCTTCTAGCTTTTTGTTGTCAGGTGAGGAGAGCTCTAGGACTATGTAGACGGCTCAGTGGATAAAGCCCTGTGATACATGTGTGAGTACTTGAGTCCAGATCCACAGAATCCATGTAAAGCCTTGTGTGATAGTGTGAGTGTCTATAATTTGTGTGTGCCTAGTGGAGGAGGGGACGTGGTGATAGGAGAATACCTGGGATCTTGTAGGTCAGCTATTATGGTGAACACAGTGGTGATCAACTATTGGTCTTGCCTCAAACAAGGTGTTAGGCAAGGACTAACACTCAGAATTGTTTTATAAACTCCACAAACACACCACTGCATGTGTGCGCACGTGGACACACACACACACACACACACACACACACACACACACACACACACAGAGTTCAATAGATGCTAGTTGCTTTTACACAAAGCTGTGTTACCAATATTGGTGCAGCTTGTATTGAAGTCCGTTTCTTCTTACATGAATTAGAATCTGGGCCTCAGGCCCAAAGTTGAGGTTTTGAAAGTCAGGGCTAAAATGTGAGTAGGCAGGTTCCAAGGGACTGTGCCCAATGAAGGTTGTTCCAACCACCACATCAGTCAATGAAGGTGAGCTAGAAATAGTCCCAAATACTGAGGCAAGAGGGGCAGACCCAGACAAAATACTGCTTTGAAACCTGTGCTGTACAGAGAAGTTCAAGGCATAGCGCAGGAGTCAGCTTGGAAAGTGGGACTGGTAAGCCCTAAGGGATTGTGGTATATATTTTATTGGTGTTCCTTTTTGGCAGTAAGATCCAATTGTAAACATTCATGGAATAATGACCAACTTGGCTTCTTCTTCTGGCAGCTGGGACCACTTAACACTTACCTAAAGGTCCGATCTTATCTGTTCTTTCTTTGCCAACTTCAGCCCTTGCCTGGGAGAGCATGAGTGCAATAAGAAGACATCCAGCATCAAGCTACATTTTGGTAGATCATCTGATGGTGCTTTCTCATTTCCTGAGCAAAGTGCTTCAGTGTACTGGGGACTAGAGATCCCATACTTGTCTCTGAGAATGGTCAGAGTAGAGGCTAAACCTGAGCTTTAGTTGCTGAGGCTGAAACTCCACCACTGAAGCAGACTGTGTATAATTTTTCCTAGAGCTCTGTTTACTATCTGCTGTATAAGCCCTTTAATGTCAGAACTGTTCTCTGCCTATTGGTTGAACTGTGTGCTTATGATGCCCCACTGGTCCATTTTTGTCTCTTGGTCCTGACTTTTTTAATGAGACCTGTCCAATGGCCAGTGAAACATTCTTTAGTTGTAACACATAAAATGTTTTAGGAATACTACTGAGTTTCTAGCTACTAAACATTTCACTATATATCAGGCTTTCAGTTCTGATGCCAATTTTCTGCTTTAATCTTCTCACCACTATGATAATAGTACTATGTTAGTGGGTTGAGTTTTCAGATGAAAAACTAAAATTGAGAGAATTTAAGAATCTTTTCCAAGGTTATACAGCTTGTAAGTGGGAAATTTGCATTTTAAAACTAGTGACTCCCAAACATGAAATCTTAAATACTATTGTAGATGTCAGTGGAAGAGAAATAACACATTAGAGAAAATATGCAGCAATTTGGAGGAATTTTGCCCTGTAAGTTATTATTTTTTCAGACATTATTTTCATCTTTATCCTCAGTGGTTCAACCATAAACGTCACTGAAATGACTTTTTTAAAAAATTTAATTTATTAGTTTTCTTTTCAGCAAATACAGGCAGTTTGGTACCATTGTTTAGGCTCATCCATGATCTACCCCCTCCCATTGGACCCTCCTTGTTGATGTACATGGTTCATGCATTGTGGAGTTAGCCCACAGTTATTGGTATGATAAATGTCTCTGCAAATCATGACCCAACATGTGACTCTGACATTCTTTCCGCCCCCTCTTCCGCAAAATTTCCCTGAGCCATGTTGGGTTCATTTTTAGTCTGCTTCAGTGCTGAGGTGTTGGGGGACTCTGAGGCTCTGGCTCTCTGATTTGGTAGGAGTTGATTTTTCTCTGTGTTGGTCTCCTTCCCATTTGTGTTGGTATCCGGTTCATCAGGAAAACATCACCCTTGATTGTTTCACCAATTGTCCTTAGTTTCAGTCGGGCCCCTTTTGAGGTATGTTGGGGCAGTTCTCTCCTTAGGATCTGCCTCTATCTGAAAAAGAGAAGCAGATTCTCCAATGGAGAGTAAGTTAGCAACTCATTGTCTAACCTAATTAGCAACAAATAACCTGATGTGATGCCCACACAAGTGCAATAGTGGCACACAGACATGGTGGGGAACCAACTGCTCTTGATTTGGCTAACTGACTTTTTTTTTTTTTTTTTTCCTGAGGTAAGGACTCACTCTAGTCCAGGATGACCTGGAATTCACTATGCAGATTCAGGGCAACCTTGAACCCTCTGTGATCCTCCTACCTCTGCCTCCCAAGTGCGGGGATTAAAGGTGTGCACAACCATGTCTGGCTGAAATGACTTTTTAAAATTAGTTTTTAAGATCATTTGGTGTGTGAAAGAAAGATGGAGATAGTAAGGATGGAAAATCATAAAAAATTTTCTTCCCTAACAGATGATTTTTTAAATTTAGTTCATTAAAACTAAATGAGTGAGAGTTCTGTATAGCTGTGGAATGACTCATCCAGATACCAGGGTGTGATGCATACAATAGGCACCAATAGTCAACATTAACACTGAGTGAGTCTGGAGTTGGAGTACTGAGAATTGTACTCAACTGAGGGTATTTTAGAGGTAAAAATGACAACTTTGTCATTAGTTTGAGGATGTGCAATAGTCATATGTATACTGTATGTGCTTGCTAACTTTATTAAAGGAGATACTTATGATAAGCAAAAAAATATGATTTTATTGGTTCCTGCCCTGTTTCTTTTGCTTAATTCACTAAACATCAATTGTACATGCTCTCTATTTGATGCAAAATCTATATCCTTACTTTACAGTTTATTATTCAGTTTTATTCTTCCTCCACCCCCACCTGAAAACTGTTTATGGACTCTATCCATGGATAGACTCTGATTTTGAGAAACTCTTTTTGAGTTCAAATTCCAATGTTTGGCTTAAGTTCTCATGAATACCTTTTGCCAAAGGCTGTAAGTGACTGGCTGGTATCAATGAGTTGGCTTAGAAATGTGCATGTAAGCACACTGGATGCTTCCACCCCCCCCCCCCAACTAAGCCATTTCATTTGACAAGCATAAGCCTAACACCATTCATTCTATTGCCATTCACACTTTGTATAGATAATGTTTCTTCTTCTCCAGAGATGGCAAAATAATTTAAAATCTGTCTTGGTGGCTTTCTTTCAGACCAGAGTATATTTTTCCTTTAAGTCAAAAAGTTACTCTGGGGCTGGAGAGATGGCTTAGTGGTTAAGCGCTTGCCTGTGAAGCCTAAGGACCCCGGTTCAAGGCTCGTTTCCCCAGGTCCCACGTTAGCCAGATGCACAAGGGGGCGCATGCGTCTAGAGTTCGTTTGCAGAGGCTGGAAGCCCTGGCGTGCCCATTCTCTTCCTCTATCTGTCTTTCTCTCTGTGTCTGTCACTCTCAAATAAATAAATCCAAAAATTAAAAAAAAAAGTTACTCTGGATGGTGACATGAGAGCATTTTCACATATCAGGCAGCTTTTCGGTTCTGACTTAGGGTAGTTATAAAGCTTACAGATCAGTCTGATTGGACCTAGTACCTGATGCAGACTTGTATAACACCACTACTGACCTTGGCATTGCTCCACTGAATTAAGGCTCTAGGCACCTCCTCCAAGACATGCTGTGGAATATTTTTTGACTATTTCTGTTCATAATACTCTTGTGTTATCAGGTTCTTTCCATCCAACTATTTTTCTATTTTAACTACAAAAATGAAGGCATAAGCTTATGTGGAAGTTTGATAAAAGCTGTACAGATGGAAGCTGTTTTCTATTCTTTTTCAATATTAGGTCAATTGATTATGCATCATGTTTGGTTTTATCTAGTGTAGCTTCAAAAAGTTCACATTAGTAGTTTTATTCATACAGACCTGCAAAAATGGTTTGAAATGGATCTCCCTGCAGTAAGCTCAATGAGAAAGCCAAACTTCCTCTCCTCTATTTTCAGTAAAACAGGAGAATTTCTTTCATGTGTGGGCTTATCTGTGATAAAATTATAAGGATGAGATAGACTTGTTAGTTGAGAGGAATTTGAATTCCCCCCAAAAGTCTAACTTACTATAAACAAATTTTTAAGCCAGCTAAGAACTTAGCTTCTATGTTAGCATGGCAATTGTCAGGATAGGAATTAGCTGTTGTGTTCCAGTGCATAGAGCTGGATCTGAGAAGAAGAAATTAAAAACATGGTGGCGTATAATAACCAAGAATTTTCTATTATGCAAAGTACATTTATCATAAAATTTTCAAACTTTTCCAGTAAGTTAGAAGGGAAATAGAATCTATTTATAGTTACTGGAACACTATGCACTATCAGCCAGTCTGACTCACTGTACAGCTCTCTTGTTCCTTCTTCCTGCCAGGGACTCTGGGACAACCTGAGTGACCCTGCTCCTCCACTTCCTGGCTCTCTTGAAATGTTGCCCAAGAGATGAGCCAGGTGACTGGAAAAAAGCACACACATGCATACAAATACACCCTCCCAACACACAGTTATAAATAAAATCAGGTAAGTTACTCAGTTACTATTAATAAATCCTTAGGAGAAAAATACAAAAAAACATTAAAAACAAAGAAAACCATGAAGAAGAGATTGCATTAACATTCTGACATTCTGTATCAGATGAATCAGTGCTTGGCTGGTGTACTTTCCAGAATGGCCCAACCCAAGATGTATTACCAAATATGCAGACATGAAAGGTCACTGTGGTCACCTACTGGAACAAACAGACTTGTTCCACATGCAGCTCTAATTTCTAGGATTTCAGGGTCAGTACCAGCCATTTTCACCTGATGATGACAGTTTTTTTGATTCTATGAAAGACAATGACTCTGCAGTGGATGCAAGGTGGGCGAGTGGTTGGTGGGATTGCAGGAGAGGATACACTCTGCTTCAGAAGTTCTTTACTAAGAGCATTTGTATAGTGTAGAATGTCTCAACTGTCTTTCTGGCAATTACATAATACCTGTGTCAAATGGTGATTTGCTGCACACAATTTCCCCAATTGGCACTTGTTCTTTTCATCCCCATACCAGCAACTCTGCACATAGACAGATGCTGTCCAAATAGAAACTTAGTCTTCTGTATCAGGCCAGGAAGGTCCCAATAGGTTATACTTATCCTCATCTACAGCAAAGGTGTTAAGCTAATTTATTGCTTATTACAACCCATTGTTTTTAGCAAATTAATTAACCCTATAGAAGCAGTCACTTTTTCTTTAAATTTATTTGTGTTAATAGCACCAAACTTGCTCCTAGCAAAAATATAACTCATTTAGCCAGGCATGGTGGTGCATGCCTTTAATCCCAGCACTTGGGAGGCAGAGGTGGGAGGATTGCTGTGAGTTCAAGGCTATCTTTGAATTACAAAGTGAATTCCAGGTCAGTCTGGGCTAGAGTGAGACCCTACCTCAAAAAGCCTCCCCCCCCCAAACATATATATAATTAATTGCACAAAGTAGTCCATAGAAAACCTGGTATACAGTGAGCCCTTGACCGCTGGCAGCTCATATGATAGTGTAACAATCACGTCAATATACTTAGTGATGCATATTAATTGCTTTTCCTTCCTTTCCTATATAATAAAATTTTTAATAATTTGACTAGTATTTATTAGTAAGATTATGTAAAACTTTAATTCTTTTAGTATTGGCTTTGAATGATTAGTACATATGACATAATAAAACAGGAGTTGTAAAGGTATCTCAAAAGATAAAAGAAGCAAGAATAAGCCATAAAGGAACATCTTTAGTATTGTTTCTAATAATTAGATAGAATGAAATGTAAGGCTTTTGAAAATAATTAGTCAATAATGAAAATGCATTTATAAGAGACATTGAATGTCACATTTGTGAATGAAGGCTGTAAGGACCTTGTCACAGTCAGCTCATGTTGCTGGGATGAGCCTCCAAACCAGTCAGTTTATGGAAATAAAAGGAATTTATATGAAGCTTATAGATCCAGGAGGAATTCCATAATGGCAGAAGAAATTGTCCCATTTTCACAGACCCATGCAGAAAGAAAAGCAACCTCCACCGTCACAAGCAAGCACACCCCAAAACTCAGGCAGTACTCATAGACTCTGAATACCTCTTGTCTGGAATTCCAGAGCAACCCCAAACACATTAGGGCTAGACCCTAAGATCTAGCCATAGTGACACCAAGTTACAAGCTTGAGTAAAAGTCCTGAATCCATTCAAACTATCACTTTCTACCACTACCCCCATCTCACATTGTATATTGGGTTCAGTCCAAATTCAAAGTTCCCCATAGTCTTTACCAACTTAAGATATTTCTAAAGTCCCAAGTCTCATGAGATTTAAGACTGTCTCTTAGTTGTGGGTCCTGTGAAATCACAATAAATTATGTACTTTAAACATATAAAGTCATTGAATAAACATTTTAAACTATTGTAAGGCATAGAAAAGAAACACTGGACCAATGCAAACTCAACAACTATCCAGCAAACATCAAACGTCTGCAGTTAGAGTCCAATATCATAACCAGTGACTGACAGTCTCCAGAATTTCCAATTTTATCGCTCAGCTAGACTGAGTAGTCAGGGAAAAATTCCATCCTGAGACAATATCACTCCATGGTAACCCTTGCATTACCCTGGTATCCATCTTCCAGTGCCTTCATCAGCCTCTTCATGAGTATCATCATACCCTTCCTATATGCCATGTTTCAGCATCAGCTCTTGGAACCATGTGGATTTCATGACCACTCCATGCATTTTTCATGCTTCCAAAACCAATAACAGGTGTTTGGACACAGGCATATTCTTTTCTTTCTTTCTTTTTTTTCAAGGTAGGGTCTCACTGTAGCCCAGGCTGACCTGGATTTCACTATGGAGTCTCAGGGTGGCCTCGAACTCCTAGCAATCCTCCTATCACTGCCTCCTGAGTGCTGGGATTAAAGGTGTGCACCACCACACCCAGCCACAGCCATATTCTTTTTTTAAAACTTTTTTTGTTCATTTTTATTTATTTATTTGAGAGTGACAGAGAGAGAAAGAGGCAGAGAGAGAGAGAGAGAGAGAGAGAAAGAGATGGGTGCACCAGGGCTTCCAGCCACTGCAAACGAACTCCAGATGCATGCGTCCCCTTGTGCATCTGGCTAACTTGGGTCCTGGAGAATCGAGACTCGAACCATGGTCCTTAGGCTTCATAGGCAAGTGATTAACCACTAAGCCATCTCTCCAGCCCAACAGCCATATTCTTAATTCAGAGATGAAATAAATTGTAACCTTGAAGAGAAGATTTCTTCTCCAGTCAACTCCTTTCAAAAAGGTTTGCATTTCTAGCATTCAGTCTTTCCTGGGTATAATCTCCTCAGACATCCTTTCCATTGTTTCAATATAAACTAGTTGGGCCATCTTCCTTAAGATCGTTAATGTGGTTTAGAATAGTAGCTTCAATATCTTAAAACTAGTTTCTGAGTCAGTAAACTTTAAACTTGTTTGAGTCTTTCCAACTTTACATCTTAAGTGTCTCAGGTTTATATCTTAGCCAAGCACATCAGTCCATTACAGATTTAACATTGATCAAACTCTCTGGGCATGGACAGTGGCATGCAGCCAGCTGTTATGCCAGTAGCCCAGTTCTAACAATGTTCTCTGCAGTCCTTACTTCTCCTTAGAAAGCTCATAAGCAAAGCCTCCAAATACAATTCTCTCTGCACTTAGCATTTTTAAACTCTCACCAGAATAGCCCAAAGAAAATGACTTACCACCCTGGAAGTTGTCTTCAGTTGCATGTACCAAATCCATGCCTATTCTTCCAAAATTAACGTTCCAAAAGAACAAAATCCAATGGTTAGGTTCACTGGGCAGCAACATTCCACACTCTGGTTCCAGTTCTGTTGCAGTTCACTCTTGTTGCAGGGATGAACCTCCAAACCAGGCAAAGTTTCTGGGAGGAAGAACCTGCTATGCTTTCTAGAAGGATGAGGCTCTCCTGTCATTATTTTACAATATGTATTTTTAGGAAGTGGGATTCTTAGGTGATTCATTATTTGATATAGTGTTGTCTCCTAGATGTTGGAGATTTGAAGTTGGTCACTAATTATGTCATATACTAGTGTAAGAATTTAAACAAGTAAATTAGCTTCTCTTAACCTTGGTTGTGATTTGTTTTTCCAATTATAAATTTAAAAAATATTCACTTTGCACTGTTGCTATGAGCATTAAATGAGATTAAGGTGGGTGTGAGGTGGTGGTGTGGAGTGAGTAGGCCAGAACCCTGTTTCCTGGTTCCTCCCAGCTCCCTGGTCTGTTTTATTGTCTCTAATATGGAAGTTGTCAATAAAGAAAATTAAAAAAGAATGAACCTAGATCACTACTTACCACCTTGCACAAAAATCAACTCTCAATGGATTAAGAACCTTAATGTAAAATAGACCTTGGAACAAATAGATGAGAAAGTAGCGTGAACACTTCAAGATGTAGATATAGGTAAGGACTTTCTGAAAAGGACTCTAGAAGCCCAAGGAATAAGACAGACAAGCAACATATGGGATCTCATAAAACTAAAATGCTATTGCACAGCTAAGGAAACCATCAACTGAGTAATGAGACAATGTACGGAGTGAGTGAAGACCTTTATCAGCTTTATATTTGATAAAAGATTAATTTCTAGAATATACAAAATCTCAAAAACTTAAGCAACAAAATATATAACAATTTCTGGGTGTGATGAAGAATGCCTTGAATACCAACACTCAGGAGGTAGAAATAGGAGGACCTCTATGATTTTAAGGCCACCCTGAAACTACAGAGTGAATTCCAGATCAGCCTGAGCTAAAGTGAGACCTTACCTTGAAAAAAAAAATCAAATATGGGTCACAGAATTAAACAGTTGTCTCAAAAGAAGAAATACAAAGGGTCAGTAAACATGTTTAAATATGTTTAACATCTTTAGACATCAGGAAAATGCAAATTAAAACAATTTGGAGATTCCATCTCATTTAAATCAAAATTGCTATTTAAAAGAATGAAATGATAGCAAATGCTGGTGATGTGGGGAAAGAGAGTAACTCTTATTCACTGTTGGTGGGAATGCAAACTGGTGCAGTTCTTTGTTACTTGGATGAACATTCAACCAAACACATTTTTATGGAAGGAAGGGATTTATTTCAGTTCAAACATTCAATGACAACTTCCATCAATGGCAGAGAAAGCTGCTTACTTCCATAGATCCAAGTATAGAGACAAACTATGACAAACAAAACATTAGTACCATCACACACACAAAACCTCCACAGCACAGAATGCTCTCCACACCTTTGGGCTGGACTTCAGATCAACCTTTAGTGGCCCCTTAAGGCTGGACTCCAGGGTCTGCACCCAGTGGCATTTCCTCTAGCCAGGTTTCTGGAGACTCAAGTTATTAGCTTAATTTTAACACCTAAATCATGAGGGACATACATTCAAACTACTGCAGCCAATATGGAAATCAGTATGGAGGCTACTCATGAATCTAAAAATAGATCTACCATATGACCCAGCATGTACCCTAAAGACTCAAGACTATATAGAGATACTTGTTCAGATATACTTATTGCTGCTGTATTCCTAATAATAGGAAACTGAATCAGCTCAGATGTTTATCAATTGTGAATGAAAGACATGGTATACAGACACAACAGAATTTTTCTTGATTTTTTTTTTTAATTTTTTTTTTATTAATTTTATTTATTTATTTATTTGAGAGCGACAGACACAGAGAGAAAGACAGATAGAGGGAGAGAGAGAATGGGCGCGCCAGGGCTTCCAGCCTCTGCAAACGAACTCCAGACGCGTGAGCCCCCTTGTGCATCTGGCTAATGTGGGACCTGGGGAACTGAGCCTCGAACCGGGGTCCTTAGGCTTCACAGGCAAGCACTTAACCGCTAAGCCATCTCTCCAGCCCAGAATTTTTCTTGATTTTTAAAATGTATTTATTATTATTATTATTAACAAGATATTTCATATGTATACATCATTTGTTGGTACGTTCTTTTCCCTTGTTCCTGCCCCATTCTATTTGGGACACTCCTCAGTGCAGTTGCAGTTATTCCCCTTGGTGTTGTGGTTTATGAATTGTGGAAGCATGGAAGCAGTAGTTACTTATTTTGTGGGAAGGTCACACCTCTAGGGATAATGTTTCAAACTGTGACTCTTATAATATTTCTGCCCCCTCTTCTACAAAATTCCCTGAGCAGTGGTGAGTGAGTTTTAAGTGTGCTTTAGTGAAGAGCTCTTAGGAGCCTCTGGATCTCTGCTTTGGTGGGTGTTGAGTATCCTCAGGGTCTGTCTTCTTCACACTGGTACTGATTATCAGCTTTAACAAGGAAACAGCACTCTTGCTTGTCTCCCAATTCCTCTGTGGATTCAGTTGTGGCTTGGCTGAAGCCTCCTTTTATTTCACTCCTTCTGAAAAAGAACAGATTCTTCAATGGAGAGTGAAGTCAGCATAGTTTAAATGGAATAAGCATCATTAATTTGGGCAGAGTTTGAGGGATGCAACCCGTCTTTTAGCCAAAGAATAGTAAGAGCTTGAAACTGGAGAAAATAATCTTTGTCTCCATAAGATTCTGCTCTAGTTCCTAATTCCAGATATGGGTTCCTTTACATTGAGTGGACCACTTAGCCAATCAGAAAGCTATTGGTTATCCACTGAGGCTGTGTGCCATTGACCTGTACATGGTGCCAGGGTGTTTGCTTCTGGGTAGTTTAGAGCTCTGGTTGCTCAAACTGGCATTGTCCATTTCCCCCCAGGAGCTCATGTAGCACTTCCCAGCACTAGACAGGTTGTCTTGGGACTGGGTTTCTTCTGAATTCTAGCCAGGTCTCTCTGTGCTCTGTGTCAGAAGCATATGGTCATCAGCAAAAGGTATTGCCTCAAGCAGGTAATCAAGTACTTTCACAGAATGCTGCCTTGATTTGGGGACCATGTAGGTCTCTCTGATCAACAGCTCAATGTGAGTAACCATCAATCTCTGGTACTGGAAGTTATAGGTCAGAGACAGGAAAAAATAATTCTTTTAAGCTGAGACTTCATCCTACCCTCACCAGAGCCCTACTTTTCAAGTGTTCCCCAGTTACTCCCATTGAGGGTTTATTTTTCGGGCTCTATCCAAGGATAAAAGTTTCTATGGAATCAGCTTATTTTGGATTTTATTTTCTGTTTGTTTCCCCCACTTCTTTCCCCCTCCTCCCAAACTTCAATCTATTTGTCTGGGCCTTGAGTTGCCTATCAGTTATGACCTGGACCTGCAGATAAGTGACATCATGTGGTTTTTGTCTTTCTGTGATTATGTGAGTTCACTGATTATGATCTGCTCCAAGTCTGTCCATTTTTCTACAAATTTCATTGTATCATTTGTTCTTACAGCTGAGTAAAATTTCACTGGGTAAATGTACCACATCTTCTTTGTCCATTCATCCAATGATAGACATCTTAATTGATTCCAGTTCTTAGATATAATGAATTGAGCAGCTAAAAACATGGATGAGCAAATGTCTCTCTATTGATGCATAGAGCATTTAGGATAAATGCCCACTAAGGGAATAACTGGTTTGTTTGGTAGCTCTAGGTTCATCATTTTCAGAAATTTCCAATTGTTTTCCATAGCAGTTGTACAAGTTTACATTCCTACCAACAGTGGATGAGGGTTGCTCTTTTCCCACATCCTCACCTTCATTTGTCATTCTTAGATTTTTAAATGACTGCCATCCTTTCTTGAATAATGTGGAATCTCATGGTTGTTTTAATTTGCATTTCCCTATGGTTAGGGATGTTGAACATTTTCTTAAGTGTGCATTAGCCATTTGTAATTCTTTCTCTGAAAACTCCCTATTCAGTTCTCTGCCATGCTTTTGGAGTGGGTTGTTTGATTTTTTTTTTTTTTATAGTTTAGTTTTTTGAGTTCTTTGTAGATTCTAGATTGTAGGCTTCTGCCAGTGGTATAGCTGGTGAAGATTTTCTCCCATTTAGTGGGTAATCTATTGGCTCTGCTTATGGTGTATTTGTCTGTGCAAAAGCTTTTTAGCTTCATGAGATACCTTTAGTTGAGTGCTTCTTTAATTTCCTGGGATACCAGGGTTTTATTTAGGAAGTCTTTCCCCACTCCTATATCATGGAGAGTGCCTCTTTTTTTTTTCTTCCAGTGGGAGAATAGTTTCAGGTCTTATACTGAGGTATTTAATCCATTTGGACTTGATTTTTGTATATGGAGAGATGAGTGGTTCTAGTGTAATTTTTATACATATGCTCATCCAATTTGTAGAACGCCATTTGTTGAAGATGTTACCTTTTCTCCAGTCTATTTTTTTTGTTCAATCCAACGCAATAACTTTTATTAAAAACTAACTGATTGAATTTGATAAGTGGATTCAGTATGAGTAAGCATCTTAAATGTCATGTCAATATCACATTTTAATCATTTTCCTAATGTAATGAAATATGAGATATATTTAGTATGTAATAGATTACAAGCTAGTTCTGACATGTTTTACTACAGAATTCAAGCTGAACAGAGCCCTAATGGTAGTAAGCCAAAAATTCACAGGAAGCATGCCTGTTGGAATAAAATCAAAAGAATAATTTCCTTATCTGCTAAAATAGATAACCATAATTCTCAATCTTGATTTTTATATGTAATTATCTAGGCAACATTAAGTAAAACCATAACATAACATTGGTGTGAGAAGGCAATGGATTTTTAATGTGTACTCTATGTGAAATATTGATGTAAAAGATACCTTCAACATGATCACTGCATATCCCACATTGAATATGCTAATATTTGATTATTTTTAATCTGGAATTTTCAGAATGCATCTGAGGTAGATAAAATTGGACCCAAAATATAATAACATGTTACCAATATTATTTAGTGATTCTATGGACTTGGAATAAGTGAAAATAATAAGACAAATTACACTTTTACATTGGCACTTTTGTCAAAGATAAAGTAGCTATAGTTACTTTACAGTTACTTGATCTAAGTTCTTGGTCTTCAATTTTGTTTCATTGGTCTATATGTCTGTTCTTATGTCAGCATAAATGCTGTTTTTATTACTATGGCTTATTGGGTATTGTTATATCTCCAGAGGGTTTTTTTTCCCCTGAGGATATGTTTGGTTACCCAAGGCCTGCTACCATTCCATATGAATTTTGAGATCATTTCTTTCAATCACTGTGAAGAATGATGCTGAGACTTTTATTGATATTGCATTAAATCTATATAATGTTTTTAGTAGAATTGCCATTGTCACAATATTAATTCTACCTATCCAGGAGCATGTGTGTGTGGGGTTCTTTCCATCTTTTCAAGTCCGCCTTGATTTCTTTCTTGAGCTTTTTAATTATGTTTTTCATTAGATAGGTATTTCACATCCTTGGTTAGTGTTATTCCAAGGTATTTAATTATTTTGTTGATAATGAAAATGGGGTAGCCTTACTGTTTTTTCTGTGTTTATTTGTGTTTTGAATATAGAAAGGCTACTGATTATTGTGCATTGATATTGTATCTTGCCACTTACTAAAAGAATTAATCACTTTTATAAGTTTTGAGATGGAGACTTCCATGTGACTTATGTATAGGATCATGTTATCTGCAAATAGGGCTAACTTGACTTCTTCCTTTCCAGTTTGTATCCTTTTATTGCTTTCTTCTGCCTTATTTCTTGGGCTGGCACTTCTAATATTATGTTGAAGAGCACTGGTGATAATGGGCACCCCTGTCCTGTTCCTGATATTGATGGGAACTCCTTGAGTCTTTCCCCATTAAGTATTATTTGGACTTTGGGTGCTTTTTATATAGCCTTTATTGTGGTTGGATATAAACAATCCATCCCTATCCTTTCCAGTATTTTTATCATGCAATGGGTTTGTATTTCTCAAAGGCTTTTCTGCATCAATTGAGATGCTCATGTAGTTTTTTTGGTTAACTTTATTTGTGTGGTGTATTACGTAGATCCATTTCCATATGTTGAACCATCTGTACATCCCTGGGATGAAGCCTACTAGATCAAGGTTTATAAACCTTTGATGTGTTGTTGAATTCAATTTTCAAGGCTTTTGTTTAGATCTTTGCATGTGAATTCATCAGGGAAATAGGGCTAGAATTTTCTTTTCTTGTTGCATCTCTGTCTGGTTTGGTATTAGGGTGGTTCTAGCTTCATAAAAAGAGTCAGGGAGAAATTCCTGGTCTTCAATTATGCAAAATATTTTGAGAAAAATTGGTTTCAGTTCTTCAGTCAAGGTTTGATAGCATTTGTCTGAGAAGCCACCTGGTCCTGGACTTTTCTTTTGGGGGAGGTTTTTGATTACCTTTTCAATCTCCACAGATGTGATAGGTTTAATAGGAGATTAATTTGTTCTCAGTTTAGTTTTGGTAGGTCGCATGTGGCTAGGAATTCATCCATTTCTTCCATATTATCCAATTTCATGGAGCAGATGTTTTGGAAATATGCCCTATTGATTCTTCTGATTTCATTGATGTCTGTTGTGACTTTTCCTTTTTCATTTCTGATTTTGTTAATTTGAGACTTCTCTCTTTTTTTTCTTGATCAAATTTTCCAGGGGCTTATCAATCTTGTTTATTCTATCAACGAACCAGCTTTTTATTTCATCATTAAAAAAATTATTTTCTTAGTTCCAATCCATTAATTTCTGACCTGATCTTGATTATTTCTTTCCATCTGGAGATGTTTGGGTTGGATTCTTCTTGTTTTTCCAGTACATTTAGGCAGGCAGTTAACTTGTTAATTTTGGATCTCTCTGTTTTTGTTATGAAGGCATTTAGCACTGTGAATTTTCCCCTTAGCATTGCCTTTATTGTATCCCATAAGTTTTGGTAAGTTCTATATTCATTATTATTCAATTCTAGGAATTTCACAATTTCTTTTTTGATTTCTTCCACAACCCATTCATTGCTTACAAGTGTGTTCTTTAGTCTCTAGTAGCTGGTGGAGTTATTGATGTGTCTCTTTTTTTTTCTCAATTTTTATTAACATTTTCCATGAATATAAAAAATATCCCATGGTAATAGCCTCTCCCCCCAACATTCCCCTTTGAAATTCCATTCTCCATCATATCCCATCCCCATCTCAATAAGTCTCTCTTTTATTTTGATGTCATGATCTTCTCCTCCTCTTATAATGGTCTTGTGTAGGTAGTGTCAGGCATAGTGAGGTCATGGATATGCAGGCTATTTTGTGTCTGGAGGAGCATGTTGTAAGGAGTCCTACCCTTCGTTTGGCTCTTACATCTTTCCACCACCTCTTCTGCATTAGACCCTGAGCCTTGGAAGGCATGATCTAGATGTTACTCAGTACTCCACTCACTTCTTTCTAGCACTATGATACCTTCTGAATTGTCCCAAGGTCACTGCCATCAGATAAGAGAAGATTCTCTACCCAAAGTGAGAGTAGAGTTAATATAAGTGTATAAATATTAAGAGAAGTGCTTACTGGGCAGTTTGATAAGCATAGTATATACACTTATCGAGACATCAGCATATGTTATCCCTCTAGGGCTCATGACTACTCCTGTTTTAAGTTTTCAGTATCAGGGATGTATTCCCCCCCGCCCCCCATGGAGCAGGCCTCCAGTCCAATTGGAGGGCAGTTGTATTCCACCATGACAGATATGCCACTATTGCACCCGTTGGCTCATTTGGGCTGGCTGGCCAATTATAAGGCTTGCAGTGTCCACTGTTGAGTATCTTCACTGGTGGTATCTCTTTCTCCCATTGAACTACATGTAGAATGGCTTCTTTCAGCTTTCTGTCAGCTGGTCTACATGGAGGAGGTTATCAGCTCAGTTCCAGCATGATTCTTCAGTGGCCTTGCAGCCCAAGTATGTGGAGTCTTCAGTAATAGGGTCTTATCATCGATTACTGGTGGGAAACAAGGGCTTTGGAAATGGGCTATAATGTTTTGGGGGTGTCAGGGACCTCCCTGTCCAACAACTCACTGGAGGAATCCCACCCCTGGCACTGAAAATTTTCTAACAACAATCTATGGCTCCTGAGTGTTCCATTGTCTGAAACCAGTGGATTCCCTTCTGGCTTTCAGAGTTTCATTTGAGAAATCTCATGTAATTCTGATGGGATTGCCTTTGTATGTTGTAAGTCATCTCTCTCTTCCTGCTTTTAACACTCTCTCTTTGTTTTCAACATTAAGAGATTTAACTGTGATGTGCCTTGTATAGTTTCTTCTTTGGTCCTGTCTGTTTGGTGTTCGGTGGCCTTCTTGTATGTGGATGCACCTCTCTTTTGAAAAATTGGGAGATGTTTATTCAAAATTTTGTTGAAGCTGGGCATGGTGGTGCATGCCCCAGCACTCAGGAGGCAGAGGTAGGAGGATTGCCATGAGTTCAAGGCTACCCTGAGAATCCATAGTGAATTCCAGGTCAGCCTGGGCTAGAGTGAGACCCTAACTCAAAAACAAACAAACAAACAAACAATTTGTTGAATTTGTTCTCTTGCCTCTGGCCTGGACTTCCTCTCCTTTTGGTATACCCATGATCTGGATATTTTGACATTTTAGGTTGTCCCACAGTTCCCTCCCTTGATTTGTTTGAACCCTCTGGTGCTGGCTACCAGGACCAGCCACAATGGAAATTTATTCAGTTGGACCTTATAGAATGCATATCTGTACCCCATGTTTACAGGAAAATATGCTTATCCATAGTTGTCACTTGAATAACCCTTAAGTAAAACTAAGCTGGATTTTCTGGAGGCAGAATAATGGTCATAAAATACATTTGTTTGTATATCATGCCCTCAGGTTTATCTGGGTGCAAGGCTAATCTGGAGGTTGGGAATGTAGCTCAGTTGGTAGGATGCTTGCCTATCATACATGACGCTCTGAGTTTGCTCATCTCCATCACTGAGTGTGATGGTGCATGCTTATAACTCCAGAAGTCGTGGCACGGAAGCAGGAACATCAGAAGTTCAAGGTGATCTTTGAGTTTGTTTGGAGGTTCTAGAAGTGGAGTGTAGCTACTAATATACCTTTGACCAAAGATTGGCCCTCCTCTGTTGAGGAAAGGTCATTCTTTTCAATCTAGTAGTGCACAACTTCAGAAAGTACACACATGGAGCAGTAAGCGAGGATGGGGGCATCCTCCTAGCCAGTTAGAACAGCCAAATAAACCCTGTCAATTAATTGGGTGACAGATGTTGCAGTCAGATCACTCTCACATCCCTTGATCATCTATGAATACATAGCAAGTTCCAGACTAGCTTGGGCTACAGCAGACTGAACAGAATAAAGTATGTTGACAGAAAAATTTATTTGAGACACAAATGTGTATAATTTCTTTCTTTTTTGTGGTGTTTGTACCACAGTATAGTGTTTGTGTGTGTGTGTTTGTGTGTGTGCATGTGCATGTTTGCACATACATGTGAGCATGCACTGATATGCATGTGTTATGTGAAGATGCATATCCCCCATGTGCATATGTGTGGAAGTCAGAAGAAGACATCAGGTGTCATCCTTTATTGCTCTTCTACCTTATTTCCCTGAGACAGTCTCTCACTGAAACTATAGCTTGATTTTCATTTGAATTGTCTGACTAGGGGTCCCAGCTTTCTTCCTTCATCCATTCCCCCTCAGAGCTTGGGTTACAGGCATGGGTAAACATGCTGGGAATTTTTTTCATTATTATTTTATGAGACAGAGAGAGAGAGAGGAGAGAGAGAATTGGCATTCCAGGACCCCAGCCACTGAAGTTGAATTCCAGATGTGTGTGCCACCTTGTGTGCATGTGTGCCCTCTTGCACATGCATGACCTTGTGTGTCTGGCTTGTTAGTCCTGGGAAGTGGAATCTGGGTCCTTACGCTTTGCAGGAAAGTGCCTTATCCACTAAGCCATCTCTCCGGCCCCATGCTCAGATTTTTATGTGGGTAGTGGGGATCAAATTTAGGCAAGTGCCCTTAACCACTAAGCCATCTCCCCAGTCTCTATAATTTATTAAGTTATTTAAGCTACTGTTGTCATATTCTGACATAGTAACAATTCAGAGAGACAAAATAATGGAAAGCATAGACTCTGGTATCATATTGTTTGCATCTGAGGTCAGCTGCACTATGTATGAATGTGTGTAATGTGTGGTTTTGTGAATTTTGATCCTAAAATGGATAGTCTGTCCCTGAGATTCAATCTCATCTCTGGCTTTAAAAAAATTTATTGTACCTCAACATTTTTTTATAAAACATATTTAGCATTCTGACTATATACTGTAGCACTCATAACTCAAATAATATTCTTAGACTTATGTATATTGGGATCAAGTTTTAGTCTTAGAATATTGTACTATCAACAAGAACCATGATTATTGTTGTGATGTTTTGGTTCAGAATAAATTTTTTATTGATTTGTTTTGTTGACTTTTTTCATTCATTTTCTCTTTCATTCTCTCTTTCTCTCTTATTGAGAAAGTATCTTATGACATAGCTTTGGCTGGCCTTGAAGTTACTGTGTGGCCAAAGATAACATTAACTTATATTTCTCCTGCCTCCATCTCCTGAATGTTGGGATTACAGCCTGCACCACAGACCCAGTTTCTTTGGTACTGATAGTGAAAATCAGGGCCTCAGGTATGATAGGAAAATATTTTCCATTTATGTTCATATCCCCAAATGATTTTATTTTGGAAAAATATATTCTAACACCTTTGTATTTTCTTACTGTTTTCTTTGTTGATTTTTCTGATGTGATGTTATTTATGTGTTTTTGTGTGTGTTCATGTGTGGGAGTGTGGACATGGTATGCTATGTGATGGGTGTGGAGGTTAGAGGACAGTATTGGGTGTTGGCCCTCACATTCTACCTTATTTGAGGCAGGATTTACTGCTGCATCCACCAGGAAATTTGGCACTTAAGCTTTTAGGAAATTACCATATCTCCATGTTTCTTCTTCCCATGGGGACATTGGGATTACAGATGCCTTCCACAGCATCTGGCTTTATTACGTAGGTTCTTGGGACTCAAACTCAGATATTCATCTTATCTATCAAGTACTTAATCTGATGAGCCATCTTTCTTCATTCTTGCTTGCTTTCTTCTTTCTTTTTCCTTTCACTCTTCCTTTCTTCTTAAATTTATAATTAACTTTCACTTCTGAGTTTTTCTATGGGTTATTTACAATAAATGACAATGTTGTAATAATATAAGTGTCCATTAGATTTGGGGTTTAATATTTCAGAAGTTACATAGTCTGGTTGATAAGAACCAACAGTGACTATTAACAAGTTCTAGAACATAAGTACTTTTCTCATTTTTATTTTACAAATAAGGTAATTAAAGACTTCCAAAAAGGGGCTGGGGGACAGCTTAGTGGTTAAGGCATTTGTTTATAAGCCAGACATACAAGGTGGCACATGTGTCTGGATTTCATTTATAGTGCCTGAAGGCCCTAGTACTCCCATTCTATCTGCCTCTTTCTTTCTTTCTTTCTCTCTCTCTCTCTCTCTCTTTCTTTCTTTCTTTCTTTCTTTTTCTTTCCCCCATCTCCCTGAAATAACTAAATATATAAATAAAAATTTAAAAAGACTTTTGAAAAGCTGAAAATTGGGTAGCATGTTACATAGTTTGACTATGTGGAGCTATTGTTTGTATTCAGATAGATGCTTTTCAGAGAGAATGTTTGTGCATCTTCATGAATAGATAGAGCTAAAAGGAAGAAACACATTGAAGATGAAGTGGACAGTGTAAAATAAAGGTAGAGCAAGCTGAGCTGTCTGTGTGGATACTGATTCCATTTCAGACTGGTGGGAGACCATGCCTGTGGGCAAAGAAGAAAAGAGAAAGCCTCAGGCAATAAAGGCATGATAGACACAGGGAGTGCTATTGGGTTGGTGAGTGGCAGAAACAAGGCAATGTGAATAGGTATTATTGCTCCCCTGATTAAAGTAACAGCTGAGTAGCAACCCTGGAATATTCTTTGAGATGTGTAAACATGTTTCAGCAATCCTTTGGGGATATCACATGTCATGGCTGAATTCACAAAGTTTAGAAAAATCTAGTGATTTGTAGAAGCACACACAGTTGTCATTTCAAGTCATCCAGTGTGAACTATGTGAAGTGGTGTCCTAAGAAGCCACTCTTCTCTCCATCCATCCATCCACCCATCCATCCACCCATCTACCCACCCACCCATCCTAGTCATCTAGTATAACTATATGAACTGGTGTCCAAGAAGCCAGTCTTCTCTCTGCCAAAACTTCCATCCATTCACTAGTCTATCCATCATCCACCTACTTATCCTAGTCATCCAGTATATCTATGTTAAGTGGTGTCCTTAGAAGCCACTTTTCTCTCTATCTATCCATCCAACCACTTATTTAACAGATCTGAATGTTTGAAAGAAAAGTGGCTTCTAAGGTATAAAAATGGTTTAAGTTCTGGCACCTATATGGAACTCTGATATTAGAATAATTGGAATAGGAAATAATAAAAATGCAAGCCAAATAGAGCCTATTAACATTCCATCATAGATGAAGGAGGAGCTCACAAGACCCCACTACTCTGTAGCTATTGGCAGGTTATGGTTGCTGGGAGAGGAGGAGTCATATTCTTCGGTGGTATGGCCACTGATAAGTTGCTGATACTCTAGTAAACAACCCTTGTCTATACCCATGCTTATGCAAACAGCCTTCATTTTAATTCAGATATGAGTATAGTAAGTGCACTAGTTAGGAAGAAAGAGGTTTAATAGGAGTGGGAAGTAGATATGTGAGGATAATGGAGAGGTTAATGTGAATAAAATACATTTATATACATGTATGGAATTGTCAAAAATACAAAAGGTAAGGGGATGAATTGGTGGAAGTTATTATGGAGCTATGATTAAATTAGTCATGCAATAAGTGCTCCATTGCATAATCTTCACTATTCTTGCTAATTATATCTCTGTAATTCTAAAGACTGTAAGAAGTAATCAACACTAAAACCTACACAGCCTGGTGGTTTTAGACATGAACATGTTTGGCTGTTTTCCCTATAAGACTCAAAAGTATTTTCTCAACACTTCACAGGCTAGCAGATCTGGCAGTTAGAGAACCCAATGTGTGGCAGCTGGGCATGATTTTGGATAGTAGATGCAAATTCAATGCTGGGGAAGTGTTTATTGCTTGCATGTGCCTTGCAGGTGTGTGACATCACTTCCCATGACTGATGTGAGTGCTGGGAACAGTGGCGGGAGAATGATAGCCTGCCTTTAACCCTTTCCAAACAAGCCATATTGTGGGCAGATGTTGACCACACCTTCAGCACATCTCTCTAAATGAGCCTGGAGAGGAGCTAGCTTTTGCTGATGGAAGCCTGGATGTGTGGGAAGGCACAGCCACCGGGCCACTCCAGGAAAAGACAGTGAGGCTAAGACAGGGAGATGGAAAGACAGCAGCCTTCCCCTAATGCCCCAGGTAATACACTGATGTGAAAAGCAACATTCTGTCTTATTTAGGCTAAACTCAAAACTCATTTTAATTTTATAACTTGAAAATCTTGGGGAGATGAGAGGGTAAATAAGCTTCCATTGTAGGAGGAAGCCCTATTAAGTAAACATTTTCCAAACCACTACTGTAAACAAAGTGGCAGAAAAGAATATTAAAACCCCTTAAAGGAACAAAATGTTTTTATGTTTTCCTTGCTAGTCCTCTAGTTTATCCAGTACAGGCTTTCCATTGGTATAAAGGAAACAATCCTATTTAGTAGAAAATGCAATGCTAATGTAAAATTGCAACTATGTACATATATAAAGCAGAGTATGTTTTCAGCTTATGCATATTTTGTGGCATTGTCAGGTATTGAATACAATATCTAAACAATTTAGAATTACTAAAAAATAGTGGCTAAGAATTGATATAACTTTTTTACCTATGAAATATATTCTTCTATAACACTTGAGTATTTAAGTGATGATTTATTTTAAATTAGTTCACATACTAGATTATTCATCATTTTATGTAAAATTTCCCTTGCATTATTTCATATTACAGGTGTGTATTTTACTACAGGCTGTTACTTTTGATCCTATGCGCTCACAGTGTTTGAAGCTCTGTTATTATCTTTACTCTTACATAGGACTTCAAGGTGGATGAGTGTGAGTTCCTTCTTTGGAATCATCAGTGCAGAAGGCAAAGTTTGGTTCATAAGCTTCTGTATATTAAATGGCACTCTTTGAAAGTAGAGCTCAGTAGAACAAAATGAAGAACAGTCCCATTATTCTTTCTTGCCCACATCAGAACCAACACCTTGTGTAGGAGTCTGTTTGGATCACATTAATTTTAATACATAAGTTCCCCTGCAGCTGCACAAGAGCTGATTACTTTCCTGAGCCTGGAGCTCTTTGATGTTTTCTGGCATGCATGCTATTGAGAAAATCTAGACACAGTCTCCAATCTCCTTAAAAGTCTCAGACAGTTCTTACTGTGCAGTCTTATAGCATCATTTTAGAAGTTTGAAGATAAACACTCACAATCCAACTTTTGCCAGGTGTTGGGATTTGTGGTAGGGGAGATTCTTTTTAATAAAACTAAATTAGCTTATTTTTCAAATTTGAAGATGAACTGGGATTGTGTCTTTTAATATTCAGAGCTTCAAAGTGTGTATACAGAACACAGTAACTAGGATATAAAACAGTATTAATCTGGAATCTAATTGCAATGTTAAAAACTTTAGAAGACTTCATTTTAGTTTATCCATACTTTCCCAGTGCATATGGGTTTTATTGTTTTTGCTTGAATGTAACTTGCCCCACACAGACTCATGTGTTTCAACACTTGGTCCCTGACAGTGGCACTGTTTGGGAAGGTTGTGGAACAATTTAGGAAGTGGAACCTTGCTACAGGAAGTGGGTTACTGGGAGGTTCCATAGTCTGTAAGACGTCCTTTCCCACTCTCTTTCTAACTATGCTTCAAAGTGACCAGCTTCTCAGGCTCCAGGTTACACGTTGCCATCCTTCCCATGAAACTTACCCTTGAAACTGCAAGTTGAATTAATCCATTCTCTTTCATAAGTTGCTTCTTGTTAGGTGTTTGTTCATAGCAATAAGAAAGTAACTGATACACAGAACACAGAGCTTAGTTTGGGGAAAAAAATGCAAGAGAAAACATTACAAATGGCATCCCTTCTAACATCTTAGTAAGACCTGCACTCCTGTTTTGTTGGGACTGTTTATGAGAGGGGAAGGAAGAGGAAGTGCCAGGTTTTTTTCTTATATATTTGAGTTGGTGTAACTGGAACTTGCGGAGGAAATGAAAGTGACTGAAGCTAATTGGACATCCTGTCGCAGCCAAACACAGACACAAAATCAAGTCCAGGTTACCTCTTCTAAGTCATAAAGCTAAAGCTGACATTTATTGACCCCTCGAGGGAGTTGGCTCCCCCTGGCTAGCAGTGACAATTAACTTATAGTTCTGCATCATGGGGGACCAAGCAGTCAAGGCTGCTACTAGCTGTATGGCACTTTTATTTGTCTTTCATATATGTCAGTGGTGATATTTTAGGTGATTAAACTAAAAACACTTTTAATGTATAATTTCCTAATTTAAAATAAAATTTGAATTTTGAGATAATAATAGATTTTTATGCAATGGTAAGAATTATTCTTTACTCAGTTTCCCTCATTGTTATATCTTACATAACCACAGGAAAGATCACAACCAGGATACTTCCTTTCATCAATCTCATTCAGATTCATCAGTAACATGAATTTAATATTGTACATATGTATATTTAGTTCTTTTACATTTTTACATGTACGGCTTCATGTGACCATCATCACAGTTAAGACACAAAATTTACCAGGATCCCTTGTACTAGCAATTAATTTTTTTTTTATTGGGACATGTACTTAAAAATTATTTACAAATGTGAATGGCAACTCTAAGGCTGTGCTATATCTAAAATTGTTTGCAAAGACACCAAATGATTAAGAAGTTTGCCTTCTTAAAATCAGAGGGTCAGGCTAGAGCAGTGGGAGTGTGTCTTACTGCAGAGCTCTGGGAATATAGACAGTGAATTACTATGCTGCTTTTGAAGGGAGAGGGCTGAGCAGAGTGGAGAAAGTTTTAATACTATCTGGAGCAAAGAACAAAAGGCGTGCTGTTAAGGACTCAGGTTAGTACGATTTTTTTGCACAGCTTTAAAAATTACAGCCGCAGACTCTTTTAGGTTAAAAAAAAAAGAAATAAAGCAATGTCAGCAAGATCAGGAAAAAATGTTACTAGTCTGTGCTTTGTAAAGTTTTCTCCCCCTGGGAAAATAATAAAAAATATTATTTGCCCTCATATCAAATTTAGGACCACTTACCAAAATGGCTGGCTTGGCAGAGGCCACTGCTCAGCAGACAGCTCAGTTGTGCGTCTCTTGGGCTCAGTGTGGATTTCCCTCATAGACACTACATACTGGTGTTCACACATTTGGAAAATGAACTCAGTGTGGATTTCCCTCACAGACACTACATACTGGTGTTCACACATTTGGAAAATGAACTTGCACAAACAATTGCAATTAATCCTGTTTCTTGTGATCATAAAACATTAATACTTTTAAACTAATGAATTTTGAACTGCTTTCAAAATAACACCTTTTCTTTCTTCTTGACAATTCCTTATTTCTAGAGCAATGACTACCATTTCTAAACTCTAATTGTCAATAGCAAGAGAACTATGTAGAGTCAATCATAAACTTTGTGCTGAATAGCTCTCTCCTTTTTGTACCTTTGTGATTAAAGACATTCCTTTGTTTGTAGGATTTGTTTTTCAAGGTAGGGTATCACTTTAGTCTAAGCTGACCTGGAATTCACTATGTAGTCTCAGGGTGGCCTCAAATTTATGATATCCTCCTACCTCTGCCTCCAGAGTGCTGGGATTAAAGCCAACACACTGCCATGGAGGAATTTTATTAATTTATTTTTTTCCATATTTTTATATGTTTACATTACATTTTAATCTTATGTATATCAAACTAGCCACCAATAATATTATTCTCATTGCATTTGTTCTTTGTCTTGTCACTTACTAGCACCAGTCCTACAAAAAGAATGACTCTTTATCTCCAGCAACCTTTCTTTAATTGTCATTAGCTTATTAAGGAAGAGTGTGGCCTCCTTATCCTCTCTGTTCAGCAAGTCAGCAATAATAGGTTTTTCCTAAGGCCCACATTTTCCCCCAACATGGACTTTTGACCTGTTTTTCAGTATCAGGCATTGATTACTTCTTGTGGAGTGGGCCTCAAATCTAGAAATAGAGCTGTTGGTTACATCCATGATCTTCCTGCCTTTATTGAACTGGAGGGCATTTATTAAAATGTTTATTCAGTTATTATATAATTAAAAATTATCTTTTCAATATTGATTAGAAAAGGCAGACTCCTTGCTAAGTGGCCTCCTTTCAATATCACCATCACAGATCAATTTGATTTTTTTCAGAATTAAGATATAGTAAACAGGATATTATTTATTTAGGAAATACCAGGAAGATTCATGGTAGTTGATTTGATGGTATATAAATTTAAATCTTAATTATTTTAAAATGGATGCTTATGGCTAATGTGACTTTTAGAATAAAACAATGAATGAATATTAATATGTTCATGGTATCTCAAGTTTGTTTTTTAAAGCTGCTCTGAGGTAATAGTGGGTGGCTTAAATATTAGGAATTCAGGCTGGAGAAATGGCTCAGCCCTGCAAAACCTAACAACCAGGGTTCAGTTCCCCAGTGTCCACTTACAGCCAGATGCACAAAGGGGTGCGTACATCTGGAGTTTATTAGCAGCAAATGAAGACCTTGGTGCATCCATCCTCCCTGTCTGACTCTTTTACTGTTTGCAATTAAATAAATAAATAAATGAATATTTTTTAAATAGGAATTTATCCCTTCATAATTCTGGAGAATAGAAGGTCAAGATGAGGGCTCACCATGGCTGGGCTCTGGTGAGAGTGATTTTCTGGCTATGAAAGGCTGCCTGCTCATGTGATGGAAAGATAGCAAGCTGTCTGATATTTCTTAGTATATGAACAGTACTCTCATGTTGAAGGTCCCTTCCTCACAAACTCACCTCAAGCTGTTTATCTTCTAAAGGCCCTGTGAAACAACACCATCCCCTTCATAGTAAGGACTTCAACATACATTCAAGGGGATACAGTTATATGTATAGCACCATCCTTCAATGAAGAGAATGGTGAAAGGGATCGGGTGATCAGCTCCAGGAAATGATGGAATATCCACCTAAGGAAGCTGTTTTGATAAGGAATGTCATGGAAGCGAGTAGAAGATAAAGTCATGCAGACAAAGAGACTATGAAAGAAAGAAGACACTATTTCCAGGGGTGGGATTTTGTTGTCTATTCACAACTGTTTAGATTCAACCGATGGGGAGGGAGGAGAGGGCATCAAAGGGTTGGGAAACACTAATTTAAACCCAAACGGCAATGGTACCATAATTTTAGAGAACATCTATTGGAATTTGAAGTGCATACTTGCCCAGGATAAGACTTTATACCTCAAGAGATGAAAGAACCCATCAATTTTTAATAAAGTGGTCTAGTTTTAGATTTAGGGTAAAAAGTGGAAGATTAGTTCCAAGTACCGAATGGTATTAGGCTAGCACAGAGTAGTAAAGACAAGTGGTGCCTGAAAAGGTTTGTTTAATAGTTTATATCAAAGTTATTCTACCAAAATGGAATTTGCAAATAATGTACCTTCCCATGGAATTACATTCTGTATAACTTATTTCAGGAATTCTTTTGAACTGCTTATGTGTGAGGCTTGAACTTCCCTAGCTTGATATTTGTGCTACTTTTAAGGAACTGAATTGGAATTATCATTTTCATGACATGTCTTTTGTTTTATTACTGTGAGGATGTTGAAAAAGTGATGTAATATTCAGGAAAGACTGAAAAGGACACTAACCTGACCTAATGTGAAATGGCCCATTGAATCTCAAAGCAGTGGTCTTAAATTATGATTGAATTCAAACATTTTTCTTTTGTGGAGATGTGTGCATATGACACACATATATGTCCATGTGTATAATTATGTAAATGATATGTATATTTTAAACTTAGAGAGACATTAGCTTGTTTAATTTAATTCAGGAGTTCTGTTGGAAGGAGGGAGAAGTTCACATCATGAACTTCAGTGTCACACAGGTCAGAAATGCACTCCTTCATACTACTTATGAGAAGTGATGACATTGGGCAAGTCTCAGTTTTCTAATGTGGTGACTGTATGGTTCAAATGAGATAGTAAAAGAGGAAGTAAGCACAGAACTTAACACATTTTAAAGCCTTACAAATAGTATAAACTATCAAACTGAGCCACTGACCATTGGCTCTATAAAGGGTTGCAAAATAACTATCAAGCCCAGTTTTATTTTACAAACTATATCCTTGATCCACCATGTTAACTCTCCCTTTCCTTGTATGTAATTATTTATAACTTTCTTCTTAGTAATTCTGGAGATGGAACTCAAGGCCCCATGCATGCTAGGAAGGTGCTCTACCACTGAGTTCCTCAGGAAGCCTCCAGGTCTCCAGTGCTGGATTGGGATTGCTGAGGCATCTACCACATGGACTGAGTAGCCATATATGGGGTCCCTTAATTCATGGGCCCTCAACAGCTATTAGATTACCATAAACTAATCCAATGAATTCCCTTTTTGATATAATTCATTATAGCAGTTCTGTTCCTCTAGAGAACCCTGACTAATAGAGATTTTGGTACTAGAATGGGGATGCTAATGGACACCTGACTGTGTGGCTTTGGACTTTGGTGCTGATTTGAAGAACTACTGTGAGGTTTGGCTTGTGATGGTTAGAAAGAGATTTGCCTGGACTGGGCTAGAAGCAGTTTGTGTGAGAGTCTTGCTGTTATGCCCTGTCCTGGTAACTTGTACAGGGTTGCTTTGTGAAGAAATGGACTGGTGTGAGTAGAGGGATATGGCACAGAAAAAAATGGAATCTTTTTGGGTGAAACTGCTGCCCATTGAGCTGTAATTGAGAGATTACAACCATTGGGATTGGGCAAATGAGCTTCCCTGGTAAACAGGAAGAATATAGACTCTTGAAGGGGCTGAGTGTTCAAGGAGTGTCCTGTTCTCAAAGTCTGCTTTATTTCCCCCCTGGATTAACATATTGGCACCTCACCTGGTATTATGGCATATAGGAAATGCAGTAAAGAAAGGGTCATAGAATTTGCAACATGGTTTTGTGTTTTGGAAACAGCCATGGGCACTGTGTAGCAGGTTTTCTGGATGCCTGTGTGGAGACCCCATGGAGCCGTGAGGATTGACTGTGGGTCACAGTTGAGACCCATGAGACCATGAGATGGCTGCTAATGAAAGCTGCTGGCCCTCAGTGATGTTTTCTAGGACTATGAATAGCCTAGCTGAAGGGGCGGAATTGGAATTCATTTGTCAGTGGTTAGTAATATTGGATTTGGAAACTTGTCACTGACTAGAGTTGTTGGACTTGGAGCTACAGAGTTTGATGTTTGTATCCCTGTTTAAATCTTGTGTTGGCTGAATATTTCTTTGCTGTGCCTAGTGCCGTCTTTTGCAGTGTGAGGGTTTATTCTGTGTCATTATGGATTTTGGGGGGATTATTTTGGTATTATGGCTCAGTTAAAACACCTTGGATTATGGGGATGTTTAAACACATTAGAATTGATTAAAAAAAGGAACTTTTAAAGTTGGACTAAATGCATTGAATTTACATCATGGATGGTTATCAGTTTTGGGGGCCAGAGTAGAATGTGGTGGTTTGATTCAGGTGTCCCCCGTAAACTTAGGCATTCTTAATACTAGGTTCCCTGCTGGTGGAGATTTGGGAATTATCGCCTCTTGGAGGCAGTGTATTGTTGGGGGCAGGCTTATGAGTCATATAGCCAGTGTGCCCTTGCCAGTGTTTGGCACATTCTCCTGTTTGTATTGTCTACTTTATGTTGGTGAGAGGGTGATGTCCATCCTCTGCTCATGCCATCATTTTCCCCTGCCATCATGGAGTTCCCCCTCAAGTCTGTAAGACAAAACAAACCTGTTTATCCCCCACAAGTTGCTCTTGGTTGGGTGATTTCTGCCAGGAATGCAAACCTGACTGCAACACCTTGCAAACAGTACAAACTATCACATTGAGCCACTGACCATTGGAGAAATAAAGGGTGAAAAGCAACTATCAGGACCAGTTTTATTTTATAAACTATATCCTTGATGTACCATATTAACTCTCCCTTTCTTTGTGTATAATTATTCAGTACTTTCTTCTTATTAGTTTGGGAGATGGGCTCAAGGCCCCATGCATGCTAGGCAGGTGCTCTACCACTGAGCCACATTCTAAGTACAATGTTAATCTTTATTTATTTATGTTTTGAGGTAGGGTTTTGCTCTGGTCTAGGATGACCTAGAATTTATTATGTAGTCTCAAGGTGGCCTTGAACTTTGGAAATCCTCTTACCTCTGCCTCTCAAGTGTTGGGATTAAAGGTGTGTGCTACCATACCCAGCACAATGGTATTCTTTCACAATTAAAGACAAAAAAAGTAGATATGTCTACACTTTCTCTTCTTAAAAATACAAAAAGATCTTGAGGTGAATTAAGACCTGAAGCAGCAGAATACATTCACCAGTTGGGTAGGATGGTTAATTGACTTAGCTTAAGTATAGTTTAATTAAACATGGCCAGACAGGCCAGGACTTACTGTATTTGGAATCCTAAATTAAGCCAAGATGGAGTCAATTCATTATGTTTCATTATTAATATTATTTGATTTGCAAACATTAACTCATCTGAGCTGGATCTCCCCTCAGGGATATCAGGTGTAAGTTGAAAAACAAATATTTCTATACTTTAATATATTGGACAATTTATGTCTGATGGAATGGGATCCTATAGAAAGAATTAAAACCCAATATTTCTTTCAGGGAAAGATTTCCAACTGGCTATATGCAGAAAGTTTGTGCTCTTAATGGAGCATTTGGGTAAAAGTAGTAAAGTACAATTTTACTCTGAGAGGATCAAGTAGTCACACAGGCACTTCTAATAGTAGGTATTATGATCAAATCTGCTACAGTAGCCAGACCACAAGAGAGGCAAAGAATGTCCAATTGTGAATATGGACAGATAATTTTGTCCCTTCTATGCTTTTGCTATGACTTTCTCCCATCCAGATGTGCAGCCTCAGATCAAAATTCTCCTTCTATTATGCTATATATGAACATAATGAGACTCAATAGCTCCATTATCCATTATTTTCTCAACATCTGTTAGACACAGTTCCTGAACTTAACTTAAAAGTTTTGTCCTTTGCTGTTAAAGTCCCATTCATTTGGAATTTTTCATAACCTAATAAAACCACCCTTTTGCAGCCCAAGTTTCACATTACTTGTTTGCTTGCCTCAGGCTGAATGTGCAGTTAAAGTGTTAGCAGGTTATGCTAGCCTCTGAATTCATCGTAATCACTCAAAAACACTAGATGGCACAGGAGAGATAGAAATGAACCAAGCAGAGCCCAGTTCTTAAAATTTATGTCTTTAAAAAAAAACTCTTAGGGTTAAACAAAGTCTTTATTGTATACTTTTATGTATTCTTTTCTATTAATACATCTGTTGTCCTGATCTTTATCTTAGAATTTTTCAGAACTGTTGTAAGGTGAAATTCTTATTTCTAATTTGAAAGCCAGTACTTAAAAAATTCTGAGTTGAGAGTAACTATATTCTCCCCCCTTAATTAGGTACAGAAGGCATACATGCATATATAAACATAATAATAATAGTGCACATGATATGTATGTATTTGATTATGTGTGTTATTTTATCAAGAATTAAACATGTGTACTTTATCAACACATTTAGGGACAGTGCATGCCATGGCATGCATAAATATGAATATGATCTTATTCATTGTTTTATTATACCTAATTAAGAGGAGATGAATAATGTGAAATGCTTTCCTGAGGGAAAACATCTAAACAAACATATGTAATTTAGATTTTTCTCTATTTATAGAGAATGAATGCATTCACTTTATTTTTATCATTAAATATAAGGTAATTTTTTTTACAATAGTGGAAAATTTATAGAATATGGTCATGAGAGCCTGTAAGCAAGTAATGAGTATTGGACCTCAAAACTACTACTGATTATAGCAAGAGTACAACTAGCCATAATTAGAGAAAGTATTCTCATTTTTAGGAAACATTACACATGTAAAACCATGGGATAATCATTGATTCACCACTGAAAAATTTCTCATATTTCATAGAGGAAAACTAGGAAAGAAAAGATTACAGGTAACCATGACAGAAACAAGTATTTGGACAGAAAAGACTGGTGTAACTATCAGAGAGTGAAGAGATTCTCAATTTTAACATACAGATTTGGATTATTTGAAGTTTTAAAAGTTTTTAGGGGAATTAGTGATAATAACTTAGAGCATATAGAAACATTTTTAGCATTTTGTTTCCCACGGTTTTTTTAATCAACAAATTAAATTCACTAGAGAAATGTTTATTTATAATGTGATGACAATAAAAACTATCTTTAAGGGTTGTTTTGAAAATTAGAAATAATTGGTGCAGTTAAATGTAAGTTTAAGTAAGCTCATGAAAGCCAATAAATGCATTGGTGAATTAGGCCATTTAGAAACAAATCTAACCAGGAACACATGGTCAAAAGGTCATCGCCAAGTCAGGGTTGGTGGCACACACCTTTAATCCCAGCATTTGTTAGGCAGTGGTAGGAGTATCACTGTGAGTTTGAGGCCACTCTGAGACTACATAGTGGATTCCAGATCATCTGAGTTCTAGGAAGACTTTATCCACAGAAACCAACTAAACAAACAAAAAAAGTCATCTCCAAAGATTTTTATTTGTTTGTTTGTTTTTTGGTTTTTTGAGGTAGGGTCTCACTCTGGTCCAGGCTGACCTGGAATTAACTCTGTAGTCTCAGGGTGGCCTTGAACTCACGGCGATCCTCCTACCTCTGCCTCCCGAGTGCTGGAATTAAAGGCGTGCGCCACCACGCCCGGCTTCCAAAGATTTTTAAAAGATATAGAAACCACACATTTCTGACAGTCATTTGTAAAGAATGGAACTGATTATTGTTTTATTTACAAGCTTTATTTTAGAAAATATAAGTGTATAACATAATATAAAATCATGTAGTACATACTAAAGATAAAGTTATAGTTACTAAATAATTTGAGTGGTATCATCATGTCATATTAGAAGTGCCATGAGTTAAGTTTTCCAGAGGAGAGGGTCTATATTCTGTTCATACCAGTTATGAACTAGGTATTTCTCTTGGCAGAACCCCCAAGTAGGTCAGAGAACTCATAGAGGCATCAAGTGGAAGAATGCTCCTCACTTGATGCTTTCTGTATTTGGAAAGACAGTATGGATGAGAGTTCATAGAACAGTTTAGGATTATTAAGGTCTTTTGGAAAAATATGGATAATGTTTTTCAACAATTTTAATTTTTAGTACTCTTTATTGTGTTATTTCTTATCTAGTTTTTAGATATTACATTATTTCCCATTGTCTTGGAGAAAGTAGGGAAAAAAAGGACTAAAGTCTGTAATTTCCATGAGGTTAGGTAATAAATGTTGTAGTGTTAGGAGGTAAAAGGGGGGAACAACTACATATCTTGATAATATCTAATGGAGTTTGGTATTAATATATGACAGAATTTAGGGATTTGGAAGTGTGTTTAGTAGCCTTGACAACTGAAACAGGCAAGTAAATCCTCTAATATCAGCAGAAAGGAAGAAATTTTTATGCTGAAAGAAGACATTTCAATATATATGGTATCAAAATATTTGTGTGTGTGTGTATGTGTGTACATGCATGCACATACATCCATACACACTTTAAATCTGTGCAATAGAGTAGGTGTGGACTGTGGCTAGTTAAAAATCTAAAGAAACTAAACATGGCTTACACATGACGCTTGAAGGCAGGTGGCTGGCTAGCACTTAAAAGCATCCAATCAGAACCCTCTACCTTGCAGGTGTCTAATCCAAGCTTTGAGCTCCTTTCATCTCAGATCAATACCAGATGGTGCAGTGATTAGTGCATCGAATTCAGTCATGTTTTCTCATTGGAAAAATTAATGTTCAAGCTGTAGGTCTGGGACTGGTTAGATATTTTGATCTGGGGCTTCTGGATGGTTGGGTTCTCAGAGAATAATGAAGTTGATAATCTACATCTTATGGGAATGGTCTCACAATCTGGATCTTGAACCAACCAGATAAGGGTGTGCTCATGTTAGGGCATTTCTGAATGACCCGTATTAGAGGTGGCTACATGCTGACTCTAGCATATTACCTTTTTTCATTTGCATTGATCGTTTATGGATGATGCTGTTGAGCACTTCTGAGAACTTGAGGAACTTGTTCTACTTGTATTTTTTAGCTTCTTATTGGGAAGTATCTCTGTAGAAGGTCCAATTTTGTCTCCACATTCATATAAAGAAGAATTTACTCAACAGCAAGGTGGGAAGAAACTTATTCAAGAAAAATGATTTGCCACTAAGTATGTTGATAATTATGTATTTCAAAGTTAGGTCAATTTATAGTTGTCCAGTTCTCTCGTTCTTCTGAACTGGACAACATAAAGGTGCCTATCTTTCAGAATCATCTGAGAAAATTTTGACAAGTTAATGACTGATGTTTAATTTCTTTAAATTATAGTTCAAAAGTAACATCCATTTTCTAGGTAACATTCTAGGTAACAATGAATAATCTTTTTTTCTGAACATTACTCTGAAAATTGATATTTATATATTCACACTAAATCTTCATGTTTTATGATATTTTCAAATGGCAAAAGTGAATCACAGTGAGGATAAGAAGCCCTGTGTTTAATTGCACACAACTAATGGTTAACAGACAGAAATTACAAATGCAGGAAGTTGGTTCTAGAAAGAGGCTATTTATTTTATTTTATTTTATTGATTTTATTTTTCAGTGGTGAGGACTGATCCCAGTCTTGCCCATGGTAGGCATACACTCTTACCAGTGAATTATACCACTATTCTGACACCATTTCTTAACCACAACTTGGTATTAAATTTCAAAGTTAAATTGAATAGCTTATGTGAGAAATAGCCCTTTAAGTATCTGTCACAAACATAGGTTGGATATGATTCAGTGTTTATTCAGTACCTATATATGTTTTGCCATATGTTTATTTTTGTAATAATGGGTCTATATGTAATAATGGATCAAATATGATGCAATAATGGATCTACATTTGTGAATTAATCATAGAATTTATATATATTTGTTTAATAGTAGGAAAGTTAAGAAAGAAAGAATCCTTAAAACATAGTGTAAGTGTTTTGGACTCATGCAACAATGTGTAGTCTTATTATGTATGAGTGTATCTTTGTTTCACTATTTTAAAATTTGTTAATTTGCAAGCATGCGTACACGTGTGTGTGTGCCACAGCATGTGTGTGGAGGTCAGAAGGAAAATTTTCAGGTGTTTGTGGCTTTCTTCCACCTTCTTTGAGACAGGATTTCTTGTCACCGCAGATGAATGCCAGTCTAGTTGGCCACAAGCTTATGCTTTCCTTTTATTGTTGTAGGCACATTGGCATCACAGACTTAAGTGTTCCCTCAGTGTCTAGGTTTACATGGTACTGAACAATTGAACTTAGGTTGTCAGGCTTTGCAAGCCTTTAATCACTGTACCACCTTCTTAGTGCTATTTTATTACTTTGTTAGATTGATTAAAACTTTATTTATAAGCACAGCATTTTCACAGTTGAAATTTTCTTTATGAAGTTTAATAAAACTTTCTCACTCAGTGATATTCTTGTTCCAAAAAATTTTCCAGATATATTAAGAGAAACAACAACACAAAAAAACTTACCTTTAGAAGCAACTCTAACTTTTACACTAATTACTGATCAGACCTTGGAAAGCATAATTGGAAAAAAGGTTATTTTTCTGTACAGTACTTCACATACTAATTTTTACTGACTGAAGTATTTTCTTGGCTAGGTTTCACTGGAAGTAGGCAAGAGATTAAAGAGCTTATTTCTGTTCTCCAGGAGAAAATATCATGGTTCTTTCTCCCTTTCCCCAGTACACATCAACTTTAGATAAGCCAGGATCAGGAAATTGTCAAAGGATGTGAAAACATTACCTTCCAGTTTTAGAATTTCCACAAGCGTATTCTGTTTGTCTAGTAACATCCCAATGGGGTGCACCAAGGAACATGGAGGGGAAATGAGATTTCACTCTTATTTCTGAGGCAGGAGAGAGTGTTTGTCCCACGTGTTCACTCTGGAAATAACCCACTCGTTGGAAAGCATAAAATAGTAACACCAATTAGCATTCCCTCCCTCTCATTAGAGCACTTGTGATGTAAGGCAGAGTAAGCCAAAGCCAGTCCCAGAAAATACTCCAGAAGTCTAGAGACCCATCATTTGAAAAAATATAATCAGGAATGAAATAGCAAAGTCCTTACAAATGACGGTCTGTTTTATTTTTCCTCAAGTTTGCCAATATGCAGGTCAGGTGTTGTACTTTTTCTATGCTGACATACATAGGGAGGGAAAAGTCTTCAATTAACAGAATAAATGAGTTTCTTACACAATGTGATTTGTGATCTACTACTTTATAAAGGAAAGCATCCAGGAAATGCTATGCTGTAATTATATTCATTTATAAAATAGGATTTATGAAATAAATTTTGAGGCTGGAGGGAGAGATCAGCAGTTAAGATAAGTTCCTGTGCAAGCATGAGGGCCTAAGGAGGCCTGGGAGACTGCTCCAGTGTGATTCCCTAGGTCCACATAAACAGCGTAGCATGACCACACTTGTCTTGTCCTGCCAAGGAGCAGTGACTGGAGAGTCACTAGGACTTGGGAAGAAAGCAAGCACAATATGATCCAGGATCATTAAGAAGCTCCAGTTCAATTAAGAACAGGTGGAAAAGCGATAGAGCATGGCATCCTAATGTTCCCCTCTAGCCACTGCAGGCGAGCACACCTTATCCCAGGTAAATACATGAAACACACACACACATGCACACAATTTTTAATGCAGACATTTTCAAGTTATATGAACTACATATGGAAAATGTGCAAAATATACTTTCAATGAAGTAATTATTTAAATAATGATAAAAGACATAAGTGCAGGTTGTTTATAACTGTATAAATGAAAAAAAGCATTAAGTTTAACAGTATATGCATTTATAATGATAGGAAGTACTTATACATTGTAACTCTACATGAGTAATACACCTCTAAATATCCTCCCTTTCCAGTTGAGGAAACCTTTCCTCCCAAGGACTTAATGGTAGGAGTGTGATTTACACACAGTGCTTGGACAGCATCCTTATCTGGAAGCACCAAAGTTTTGTGAGCTTCTGTGCTTATCCAGAGGATAGAAAACTAACAGATAGCTGACATTATTCTAGCAGTTATAGTGGCCAAGAAAGACTGAGTCCTGACTTTGTGTTAGGAGCTGATCACTTCCTTTTTATAGCCTGAAGGATATATGAAGTAGTACAAAGATTCAACTTGTAAAATGTATTAAATGAAGAGAATGTTAGAGGATTATCATAAGTCATTTCATAGTTGAGGCAGTTTGAGTAACTGCCTGTATTAGTCAGGGTTCTCTAGAGGAACAGAATTACTAGAATGAATTATTTTATAAAGGGAATTTATTGGATTAGCTTACAGTAGTCCAATAGCAGTTGCAGGCCTGAGAATCACTGAACCTGGTAGCTGCTCAGTCCACGTGGCCAGATGCCTCAGCAGTCCCGACCCGGCACTGCAGATGGTGCCGGAAAGCCTGGAGGCTTCCTGAGGAGCCGCTGGGTTTCGATCCACGTGGGTCTTCAGTTGATGTTGGTCTTTAGTCCATACTGGTCTTCAATCCACGCTAGAAGGTAGGGAGCAGCTCCGGCAGCCAAATGGAAGGAAGGAAGGAAAAGAGGGAACTCTTCTACCCAGAGCTTCCTTATATCAAGTCCCTCTCTGAGTGGGGCCGCCCGCTCTGGGGGAAGGGCTCACCCTGGGAGAAAGACCTCCTCCTTTAGTTGATCCTTCCTAGAAGCAGCCTGTGGATTACTAAACAGATCAAGTTGGCAACACCTTAACTATCACACTGCCTATGGGCATAAAACTCAGTAATGGCTAGCTGTGAAACATAGTAGGCGATTTTTATTTAAAAAAAATGTTTCTTCAAAACGTCTAAGAGGTAAGGCAGCCTAGCAGATGAGAATAATATGTGTTAGTGGTCATATGATAGTCTCTGGGGCTTTGAGACTTATGGAGGGAAAACACATCTCTGTTCAGAGTCCATTGTTTTGCTCACTTCTGTAAAGTCAAATCCTCTCTTCAGACTGACCCAGATCTCTTTAATTTGCTTGACAGCATAAAAAACAAATAGGTCTGTGAATTAGACAATAAAGGACATTGGCAGTGTTTGATATCTGATTTTCATTGTTAATATATATTGAGTAATTATGATTCATCACAAGCTATGGAAGATATTTCATATCTGTAACATTTTGCTAATGTTTATAGCATCTTTAGTAAGCACTATTTTAAGCAGTGTCTTATAAAAACTGATTGAATCACATCATTGTGATTCAAGGTCTTAAGCATAAGGGAAGGTCTTAGGTGGTTTGCATTCAAGGATAGTTGCATATGCTTCTAACCTTTCTGCTGGGTTTATTGCCTCTCTTCTTTTTATGTCATGTACTAGAAAGGATCTTTACAGTATGGACATTATTTTTAAATATGTTTATTTCTTTGCAAGCAAAAATAGAGGGAGAAAGAGACATAAAGAGAGAGAGAGGGAGGGAGATTATGTGCATACCAGGGTCTCTTGCCACTGCAAACAAAGTCCAGATACATGTGGAACTTTGTGAATCTTCTGGCTTTATGTGGGTACTGGGGAGTTGAACCCAGGCCATCAGGCTTTGCAATCAAGTGCGTTTAACTGCTGAAGAATTTCTCCTGCTCAGTGTGGGCATTTTAAGAGCACCTGGTATTCTCTCACAGTGATGCTATGTAATTTTATCAAATAATAATGAAGCAGTATGTCAGAAGGCTTGGTAAAGCATAAGGAAAGAGAAGAAGAACCCTGTCAAGACATAAATGTCCCATAACTTTGGAGATGTTTTAAGTAACATAACAAGCTAGGCCACTATCTCCAAATTAGAGGAAAAATCATTGTACCTGGTGTACCCCTAAGAAAGAAGCAGTGTGTGTGTGGGGGGGGTGAAGGCTGGAGAGATGGCTTAGTGGCTAAGGCACTAGCCTGTGAAGCCTAAAGACCTGAGTTTAACTCTTCACTACCCACTTAAGGCCAGATGCCCAAAGTGGCACAAGCACCTGAAGTTTATTTGAGGTGTTTGAGGTGGCTGTTTGAAGGCCCTGGTGCACCCATTCTCTCTATATTTCTCTGTCTTCTATTTCTGTCTACTTGAAATAAATAAATAAATAAATCTTAAAAAAATAAATAACCTTGCTGGGCGTGGTGGAGCACACCTTTAATACCAGCACCCGGAAGGCCGAGGTAGGAGGATTGCCGAGAGTTCGAGGCCACACTGAGACTATATAGTGAATTCCAGGTCAGCCTGAGCTAGAGTGAGACCCTACCTCGAAATACCAAAAATAAATAAATAAATAAATAAATAAAAGAACCCAGATGCTTGGTTGACCTCTTGGTGCCTTCAGGCTTTTATGGAAAAAAATGATTAGACAAGATGAGAATGACACTGGCCATGGTATATGATCTTGATCACAATAGAGAGGCTGTGTGTCTGCTAGTAGGCAAGGGGTAGCTAGTTATAAGACCCATAAGACTACCCCCAGCAATATACCTTCTCCATCAAGGCTTCACTAGCTGGGGACCAAGCATTCAGAACACATAAGTCTATGGGTAACATCTTGTTCAAAGCACCACAGGGTCTGTGTTTTATTCTACTAACCTTTCTCATATATTTTTTTCTTAAGTGTATACTAGAATAATTTTCCTGATAATATAAACTTACTGTGAGGAATGAGACACAGAACAACACATGAGGGAAAACAGTATATTGGGTCTTGGGTAAGTTCTACTCATCTCCCCTGTTTCTCACTGGGGAATTTTACTTAACTTATAAGGAGAGCCAATTCCAATGTGCTTGTATAGAAGACAAATTGCTTCTAGTTTGAAATGCTTGCAGCCTCAGTTGGAAAAGACTTGGAGATTTTCCTATGACCGGTACCTGGGGACATGTAGTGCCATCTGCTCTCACACATATGGAAGGCTCTGCTGGGCATTGCTTGAAACCTTATTTGGCTTCTCAATTTGAACACTTACATCGTTGCCTTTCCCATGTGGTCTCTTTGATTGTGCTACCTTGGTCATGGAAGTATGGCAATTAGGTTTCAATAGCTACTACACAAAGACAGCAATATATGACTTCTTGAGATTTTTATAGTCTCATTTTTGAAGTCACACCACTATCGGTTTTGCCATGCTTTATCAGACCAAGCAGTCACAAAAGTTGACTCTGCTTCAAGGGTAAGGAAGTAAGGGAATATAGATCTTCCTCTATTGGTGGGAATCATGCCAAGGACATATTGTAAGACAATGAAGGGGTATGGGGAGGTGTTGTAGTCCTTTTTAAAATGATGGGAGGCATTGTGGTCATCTTTAAAATGTGTGATCTGCTACATCAATTAAGAGGTGACTAGTTTGTTGCTTGTTTGTGTTGCTTTGCATCATACCCTTTTCCAGTACATCACCCATGCATTAAGTTTCTTGAACTAGCACTTTGAATAAAGTACTTTCTTGTCAAAAATGCAAAAAAAAAAAATTAAAATAAGGCAGAACATAAAACTATCAAACTTCTTTCTGTGTAGAAGATGTCTCCCAAGTTCTTTAGATAAACATTTAGGAGCCTTACAAATTCAGACATACTTAATTTCTACTCCATACTTCTTCATACTGCTTCTATATATACAGAATAGCTTAGGATTTACTTACATAATTTGCCAATTCCAACATGTGTCTTAAGCTTTTTATTTTCATATTTTTTACATATCTTCTTATGATGTCAGCATTTATGAGAGAAATTTTTCCAATGATTCCTAATGTAATTCTATTCATTTACTGATGCTTTTCCTTCATTCTCAGTAAAGGAATCCTTCTCCTTTCAAGACAAGTACTTTCCCATTTATGTATTATTTGTCATGCTCTGCTGAACTCTGTTTTGTTTTGGAGCTCTGTCCAAAATACTTCATTGTAATTGGCTTGTTAGTAAATACTACTACTTGTTACTAAATACTATTATTTGTTAGTAAATACTAATTCCAATACAAAGAGGATTTCCCTCAACAAAAAGTTTTACAAGAGAGACCTTTTCTAAGTTACTGCTTCTGTGGACCAGTTATCCATCAGAATGTGACTGTTTTTAAAATACCCACATATTGTATGCTGTGATTTCTTCCAGATTTCAAACTATTATCAGGTTTTATTCTCATCTTTTAGTGGGTTCTTGATATGGAAATGTATGAGTCATTTGTTGCAGTCAGGTTCTAATGGCTGGCAGAAATTATCCAAGAGCACCTTGTAGGAAAAAAAAAAAAAGGTTCATTTCAGCTTACAGACTTGAGAGGACACTCCATGATGGCAGGGGAAAATGATGACATGATGACCACATGAGGTGGACATCAGTTGGGAACCTAGCAGTAGGAACACCTAAGCTTACGGGGAACACTGGAATCAAACCACCACAGCTGTCCACAAAATGCCTGTTATGGGTCTCAATTATGAAAATTGACATTAATTTCCCAAGAAGATTTCTCAGATGTGTTATAAATACATTTATCTATTTAAATGTATTATCCACCCACATACAAACACACACACACACACATACACACTTGATTTTATAAAATGTGTTGAAGAACAGTTTAACTTAGGAATTTTTAGAACTTTACTTTTGTCATGTGCTTTGTGCTCTCAGAACACACTACAGGAAAGCAGTATTTTCAGCCTGTTTTGTATCCCCCTGTTTTGTGATGGTCCCATAAATATACCCACAGTGTGATTGTCCTTTAACTCTTTCTGAGAGCTACTTAGCACTTATGGAGACTTGTCCCTGTTCCTATGAGACTCAGCTCTGCTGCTTTGTCCCAGTGACGATGTGATGTAGGGTTTTCTCACCAGGAGTTTTGAATTTCAGACTAAAGAGAACTGGACCAGTCTTTTTTGTTTTCCTGGATTGTGTGTAATTTGTAATAACAAGGAGCTGTTGGAAACCTTCCTTACCACTATGGAGTGGTGTAAGGAGGCTGAGTTTTACCAAGGAAAAGAAAAAAGAAGTGAAGAGAAAAAGTGTCTTAAGAGCACTTGAGCCCATGGGTTCCTTGTAAGATTCCATAATCACAGTAACTCTGTCTTTCCCTTGATATAGCTCCTTCCTTTACTCACTTACAACTCTAAGCATTCCAATTAATATGTCAAAGGGCATCATACCCTATTTTTCTCAGAGCATTTAATGAGATTAATGTTACACAATACCCATTTTGGATATTGTTAGGTATAATGGTAAAATTCAAAGAAAATGGGCAATGACTTCTCCCAATCTCATTGTGAGACATAAAGGCAGATGTCTGTTTTCTTCTGAATTCCTGCTCTATAGTATATTGTCATCTTTATTTTACATATGCACATTTTTAAACATAATGACAATATTTAGAGCTGTATGGAGACCATTGGAATGATGTCATTGGAACATTTACATTTTATATATAAAAATGTAGGTCCAGAGAATGTCAAAGTTTTACCCAAGATGACATAGACAAATAGAAATTATCTCATGATCTAGTGTTACTCTAGCAATAATGGTTTTGTATGCAAGACCACCACAGTTATTTTGTATGGACCCTGCATGTTTAAGGGAACTGATATATGCAGCTTCTCAGAGGTATGCTGCTTTCTCTACCACTTTCACACTGGCTGGATCACAGTGACCACTTCAGCTGTCATGTTTGATGAAGAAATTGCATTTGATATAGTCAAGGGTACCTCAGTCACAGAGGCCCTGGGCAACTTCATGGGGCAGTTTCTGTTATAGGAGTTTATCTTATGCCCCAAGTAATAATATATCCATAAATACTAACCTGAGGGAAGTTGTTCTTAGATTAAATAATAACTTTGCATAGTTTAGAAGAGACAAATTTCAGTGCAAATAAACAATAATTATTATTATTGAATGATTGGCCTTTATATTTTTTAAGTTTTTGGTGTGTGTGTATGATGTGTATATGTTTGTGTGTGCAGGTGTACACATACATGCCCATCATGTGTTTGGAGGTCAGATGCCAACTTTCAGGTGTTGGACCTTGTCTCTGATCAAATGAGGAAGGGTCTTCCTTCTTGTGCTCACTGCAATACTTGTCATTATAGTTGGTTCATGAGCTTCCAGGAAATCCTACTGTGTCTGCCTCCCATCTTTCTGTCAGTATGCTGGAACTACAGAAGCCCTCCATGGCTTCTGACTTTTACCTAGGGTTTGAGTATCTGAGCTCCAGTACGTAGACTTTTTTTTTTGACAAGTATTTTACCTACTGAAACACCTCCTTGACCCATACTGGTCCTTTTTGCTTCACATTTGAAACTCTGTCTTTGGATCCAGAGTTAATTTTGCAGTAGATTTCCCTCAGCAAATAATCTGTGAGTCAGAGAAACCCTACAAAAGGCCAATCTAGTTATGGATTCCTAAATGTCTAAGAAATAGATGGATATTATTATAGAGATGACATTAGAATGCAGATGTGTTAGTCAGCTCTCAGTTACTGTGATAAAATACATAAGACCATCAACTTAAAAGAACGTGAAGATAATTTTGATCCATAGTTTTAGAGGTCTCTCTCCATGGTCATTCAGCATGGGGTATCCCTCATGGCAGAGAACACATGGCAGAGAAAGACATTCAGTTTTTCATAGCTGGGAAACAAAGTGAGCAAATGGAAATATGTGTCCCAATATCCCATTCAAGGGCATACTTTTCCTTCTACTAAGTCCTTCTCCTTAAAGGTATCACTATAGCTAAACAGTATCTCAGGTTATTAAGAACTAATCTTTGGGCTGGAGAGATGGCTTAGCGGTTAAACGCTTGCCTGTGAAGCCTAAGGACCCCGGTTCGAGGCTCAGTTCCCCAGGTCCCATGTTAGCCAGATGCACAAGTGGGCGCATGCGTCTGGAGTTCGTTTGCAGAGTCTGGAAGCCCTGGCACGCCCATTCTCTCTCTCTCTCCCTCTATCTGTCCTTCTCTCTGTGTCTGTCACTCTCAAATAAATAAATAAATAAAAATTAAAAAAAAGAACTAATCTTTAACACATGGGGCTTTGGGGATCACTTTTCCAAACCATAGCATAAAACTTTAACACATTTTCTATTCCAAGAGAAATTAGCTCAAAATGCAGGCATATGGAGATATAATTACTATTTGAGTTGTGTTAATTTTTTAAGCTGTTGTGTGTCATATATTACAAGAAGTAACTTTTCTCATTTACTACTCTCCTAGGAATCTTGCAATGTGGGGAAGTGTCAGGTAAGAAGGTGAGGGAATGGGGCCTTTGCTTTATTCTTTAATAGCCATGAAAGAGGGACACCAATTAGTGAGTATGTGGAAGACAGTGTTGGATGTAATGGCTCAAGATGACCAACTTATCTTCATCTTTCTAATTCTACCTTCCAAATATGCAGTTATTGCATTTATTCTAAAAATCATATTTCAAAAAGGAAAGAATGGGGAAGATTTTTAAAAGAACAGCATGAGAGGGTCAGTGTAAACCTGGTACTAGACTCTGGTTGTATTGTACTTTTGAATTCTAAATGGGCCCCAAAGTACCTTTATACCTCCATGTGAAGCAATCTGCTCCTTTGTTATGGTGTAGTAGTATTACCCACTGTTAATGGACAGATAAACAAAGACTTCTCATTATTAGCCCCTGTGAAGCTTGGTACTGAGGATGTTGGATATGCTAGGCTACTTAGTGGCTGGAGAATAGTCATGGGGAAAACCTTCCAATCCTTGAGCCAATATAGTTCTGGACAGGGATATATTAAGACATTATTAATTTGGATGAAAATTTTGTTTTTGCCAATATATCTTTTATTTGGCTCTAGATAAGACAGTTTTTTTCAGGGATTTTTGAAAGATCTCTAGTATGCTATTTATTAGAGAAACATTCATTTAATCAAATAACACTCACTTTATACTGGAAGAAATATTCTTCTGCTTTGAGGACCATAGGTCATACATTGGAGTATGGCTTTGGTCACTGACAGTGCTGACATGATGGGGAACTATTTTCCTTTTCTCTTATGAGGATTCTTTTCTGTGACCTCTGGCTGCATCAGAAGCCTCACTGCTTAACAGAAATGATTGTTCTTTGTTCTCCTGGCCAAATAAAAGCTCTTGTTTTCCAGCCCAGCTCTGCTGGCAGGTTAGATGTGATCAGGGGTGTCATCGAGAGTAGATGAGAATATACAGAAAGCAACCACTTGTTTTTAGAGGCAAGATGCCCACTTTTTTGGGAAAGTCAGAGCTGAGCACATGTGAGAGCAAAGACAGCTACAGTATGGAGCGTCAATGTGAAGGTTAATGCTTTGCACAAACTCAAAGTGCACCTTCTTTGAGAGCATTGGTGTCTCTGACCATCTTCCTAAGACAGACACTTTTACAGGCAGACCCAGACATTTTTAAATGTTTCAAACACTCTGAGCTCCAATGTGGTGTTTTAAATACATCCATAATGACAACACCTTACAGACTGTATATTTATTCAGGAATTGCACTTCATGTCCTCAGTAGAAAGCCTACAATAATGTGAAGTGAGGGCGTAATGTAGAGAAGAAACATGGCTGAATTCATGTGAAAAGACTCAGCTGTTGCAAGTTTTTGGATTTTTCACTAGATTTCCACCAAGTAGTGCTAAGCCTTCCCCTTTTCACAAACACTATATTTTTTCATGATATTGTTTATCTTCTGCCAAAACAGCTCTCTTCTCCTTTAGTCATAGTTTATGAATTACAGTTTCATTGGCTAGATAAGGATAAGGGCTTGAGAAAATTTCTCCTTTCCATCTCTAGTTTATGATTATATGTACGAGCTGAAAAAAATATGGGAGAAGCTAAAATCTAATTCAGGTAAATGCAGTCATAAGCAAAAGATGCTTTTAGAAGCTTTATTGTTAGTATCTCCTCAGCTCGGGGGATAGAGCAAGTGGAAGAGAGAGGACAGGGGCTGAGGTAGTTACGTAGGTGGGATGTGAGCTGCTGAGGATCTTGGAGGAAAGGTGACAGGTCATTGAGCAGACCAAGGCAGAAGGAGCCTTGATCAACAGTGAATGGGCATCCTTATTCATGTAGAAGGGGGTTTATCTCACTGCTGAGAGTACTGAGAAAGGGGTCTCAGGAAATTGTGAGGCAAAAAGAATGTTCTCATATACAGAAGTTTCAAAGAATATGTGTAACCATCTGCTTTTTTAAAAAGGAACATTTTATTCTGTCTTTCTAATGGGAATATTTGACTTTTAATGAGAAATGCATTTCATCCTACAATGACCGTAGTTTAATTATGCTCTACAGAAAAGTTCATGTGTAGGTGTATGTTCTACATGTTCAATATGCATTAAACCACAGTTCTGCAAAGCTCTTCTGGGCATAACAAACTGGAGGCATATATATTTAACCATGTATAGTCTGTTATATCGACCATCTGTTATATAATATCTGTAGATCTATCATCTATCTGTTACCTATTGGGATGGATTGAGTGTAAAATGTCCCCTAGAGACTCATATTTGAGTACCTAATTCCAAGTTGATGGCACTGTTTGAGAAAGTTGTGGTGCCTTTATTTAACTGGTAGAGCCTTGCTAGAGGAAGTGAGTCTGCAAGTGGGTTTTGGGGTTTTTAACTCTGGCCCCACTTACTATGTTATCTCTTTATTTCTTCCCTCTTGATGTGGTGCTGGGTCCATTCTCCTGTTGTTTTCTCCCCACCATGATGGACTCTACCCTCCGACACCATGAGCTGAAATAAACTCTTTCCTTTTCTAAGCTGATTCTAGTTAGTATTTTAGGCCAATAACAAGAAAGTAACTGATACATCTATCTACCAATCATCTATCTATCTACCATCTATCTCTCTATTGTAGATGTTGTATATGTGCCTGTAGAATGCCTTTTAGCATTTGTTCCTTGTTAAAATGAACAATAGTGAGTTGGAACAAGCTAATAATTTTAGAGGACCACAAAATGTATAGTCATTATTGTCTAGTGTTTCAATACGGATGCAAGTACTGGTCATGACATTTTTATCTGATAGGTTTGCTTTGTGATATGTTTTGTATAGACTTTTGTGAGGATTAATTGAATTAATGTCTATGAAAATACTTTTAGAAGTATTATATTTCTATACAAATAAATGATGTATATGCAAGTTGTGTCTTGGATGTTGTGGCATGACAAAGTCTTGGGGAGAGTAAGGGTATATTTATACTGAACTTCAGTTAGGACTAGAAAAATGTGTTCTGGACTTTGGCATGTCTTCTCAGATCAAGTGGTAGTTTTGTGAAAATTTATACACAATTTTGAATTTATGAAGGATTAAATGAGACAATAGCACAATGAGTACTTTTATGGCTTAAAAGAACCATGGAGCCAGTCATGTGAGTTAGTTTATTCATATACTTCAGACTTGGTTATGAATGTGATGGGAGTTTCAGACAAAGCTAATATGCTATTGACCCTTAGACATTTCACTTTGGATTCATATAGGATTTAAGATATTTTAAAAAGTAAAAGCACAAAAGATCAAAATTGAATGATTATAGGTAGACTAAAGTTTGTATTGAGTTACAATTATACCACACTCAATGCATTTTTGACTTACAGGGTAAAAGTAATACATATATTTCATAGAAAACATTGAACACAAAGAATCATGAAATCTGTAATTTTTCTAGGCAGAAGTAATTTCTTATGCTTTATCATACCAACCATTTAATACTAACCTAATTTTTATTTGTGAATTTTATGCATCAATTAGGCATATGCTAGAGAAGTTAAAGAAAAAACCTGATAAAATCTTTGTAGGTAGGACTCAGTGAAATGATGGTCACAGTTTGGAGCAGTATAGTTTCATAGTGCTTTCCTCATATTTTAGGATATTTTTATATCTCCTATGCCCTTGAAAACCATTTGGAAAATAATTTTTAATTAGCAGAATAATTCTTGTATGCTTAATCCTAATATCATAATATGTTGTTTTCCATATTTTCCCATTACTTGTGGTTGAAGTTTTGAAGGGAGCCCTAGTTACTTGCTTAGAACAACTTTTAGAAGATGCATGAAGTTTGACTGGGCCAAAAGTCACAAAGAATTTTCATGCTCTGGAGTTTTGGTTATAGGAATTTGAATGTTTACTTTCTCACTTCATGTTATTATGACATTGAATAAATTATTTAACATTGTCGTGTTTAGAGTTTCATCTTGAAAATTAGGAGTATAATGATGTCTTTTGTGAGTTCGTTGTGAGGATTACCTTTGATCCTTTAATATTAACTGAGAGTATTAAGAAATCTTACTGGCAAGTAAAGAATCTCTACAATGAGGACTTTAAAACACTCAAGCAAGAAATTGCAGAAGACATTAGAAAGTGGAGAAACATCCCTTCTTCCTGGATTGGAAGAATCAATATTGTGAAAATGGCAATCTTACCAAAAGCAATCTACACAGTTAGTGCAATCCCTATCAAAATTCCAAAGGCATTCTTCATGGAAATAGAAAAAAACAATCCAAAAATTCATTTGGAATTACAAAAAACCTCTAATATCTAAAATAATACTGAGCAACAAAAATAAGGCTGGTGGTATCACCATTCCTGATTTTAACCTATACTACAGAGCCATAGTAACAAAAACAGCATGGTACTGGCACAAGAACAGACATGTAGGTCAGTGGAACAGAATAGAGGACCCAGAAGTAAGTCCAGGTAGCTATAGCCACCTGATATTCAATAAAAATGCCAAACACTCATAGGAGAAAAGACAGCATCTTCAGCAAGTGGTGTTGGGAAAACTGGATATATATCTGTAGAAGGATGAAAATAGATTCTTCTCTCTCACCATGCGCAAGAATTAAGTCCAAATGGATTAAAGACCTTAACATCAGATGTGAAACTCTGAAACTGCTAGAGGAAAAAGTAGGGGAAACCCTTCAACATATTGGTCTTGGCAAAGACTTTCTGAGTACAACCCCAGTTGCTCAGGCAATAAAACCACAGATTAATCACTGGGACCTCATGAAATTACAAAGATTTTGCACTGCAAAGGATACGGTGAAAAAAGCAAAGAGGCATCCTACAGAATGGGAAAAAATCTTCACCAGCTATATATCTGATAGAGCATCAATATCTAGGATATACAAAGACTCAAAAAATTAAATATTAAGGAATCAAACAAGCCAATCAAAAAATGGGCTATGGAGCTAAATAGAGAGTTCTCAGAGGAAGAAATATGAATGGCATATAAGCATCTAAAAAATGTTCTACGTCACTAGTTATCAGGGAAATGCAGATTAAAACTACATTGAGATTCCATCTCACTCCTGTCAGATTGGCTACCATCATGAAAACAAATGATCATAAATGTTGGCGGGGATGTGAAAAAAGAAGAACCCTCCTACACTGCTGGTAGGAATGCAATCTGGTCCAGCCATTGTGGAAATCAGTGTGGAGGTTCCTAAGACAGCTAAAGATTGATCTACCTTATGACCCAGCTATAGCACTCCTAGGCATATATCCAAAGGAATCATCTCATTTCCTTAGAAGTACATGCTCAGCCATGTTTATTGCTGCTCAATTTATAATAGCTGGGAAATGGAACCAGCCTAGATGTCCCTCAACTGATGAGAGGATAATGAAGATGTGGCACATTTATACAATGGAGTTCTACTCAGTGGTAAAGAAAAATGAAGTTATGAAATTTGCAAAAAAAAATGGATGGATCTGGAAAGTATTATACTAAGTGAGGTAACCCAGGCCCAGCAAGCAAGCACCACATGTTCTCCCTCATATGTGGATCCTAGCTACAGATGATTGGGCTTCTGAGTTAGAAGGAAAGTAGTAGCAGAGGCCAGTAAGTTAAAAAGGAGACATAAAGGGAAGAGAAAGGAAGGGAGGAGGGTACTTAATAAGTTGATATTGTATATATGTAACTACTGTGATTGAGATGGTGAAGTAATATGATAGAGAATGGAATTTCAAAGGGGAAAGTGCCAGGGGGAAGGGAAGGTATTACCATGGGATATGTTTTATAGTCATGGAAAATATTAATAAAAATTGTGAAAAGAAATAAAAAGAAATCGTATCAGCTGCATATGGAGTCTTCAGCAATAGGGTCTTACCACTGGCCTTTGGTGGGTCATCAAGTACTCTGACAGAAGTCTGTCATTGTTTTGGGAAACCTTGTAGGTTTCTCTGATCAAAAGCTCATTGTGGATGGTAGGCCCAAGCTGGAAGTGGGGGTTACAGGTCAGTGCCCACTAATAAATTGAGGAAAAACATAACTAATATACAAGAGTTAGAGAGCAGAGACATAGAGGGGAGCGGGGGAGAGGAAGGGAGGGAAGATGTAGAAGATTTAGGTTAGTCTTAATCCTACCCTCTCCAGTGTCTTGTGGTTCAGGTGTTTCCTGTAAAGGTCTAGTGAAGGTTCAGCCATTTGGTCTGACTTTTAGGAAGTAGAATTTTATGGTACCAAGGCCGTTTGGGTCCAGATTACTGTTTTCCACCCTTCGATGCTCTCCCCGCCCTCCCTTCCATCCTATTGTCTAGTCCATGATGTGCTTGCTGAGTATGAAAGGTATCTTGGGTAGATTCAGGTCAGGTGTTGTAGATGAGTGAGACTATGTGTCGATTTTTTTCTGTGATTGGGTAAGTTCACTTAGAATGATCTGTTCCAGGTTCAACCATTTTTCCTCAAATTTCTTTGTGTCATTTTTTCTTACTGCTGTATAGAATTCCATTGTGTAGCAAAATCGAACGGCATGGCTGGAAGCCAGGAGAGAGTCAGTCCCCAGACAGTCAGTGTGTCTAGTGCCAGAAGGTGCTACATGGGCGACTGGGGGAAATGACCAATATCTGTCCAAGCAACTCATTGTCTAATCTAATTAGTAACAAATAACCTGATGTGATGCCCACACAAGTGCAATAGTGGCACACAACCATGGTGAGGAACCAACTACTCTTAATTTGGCTAACTGATCCACTCAGTGGTACTAGACCCATTGCTGGAGCTGGGAAACAAGTCAGAACCATACCCAAACACAAGCCCACTCTCCAATATCAGGCTACCATCAATCATGGGGTACAAGAGGGCCTACACCTATCAAACAGTCTATCAAAAAAGTAAGTGTTATTTCAATTTTCTGGGTGGTAACTTACTCTCTGTTGGAGAATCTTCTTCTCTTTTTCAGATAGATGCAGATCCTATGGAGAGAGCTGCCCCAACATACCTCAAAAGGGGCCCAACTGAAACTAAGGACAATTGGTGAAACAAGCAAGGGTGATGTTTTCCTGTGAAAAGGATACCAGCACAAAGGGGAAGGAAACCAACGCAGAGAAAAATCAACTCCTACCAAATCAAAGAGCCAGAGCCTAGAGGCCCCCAACACCTTAGCACTGAAGCAGACCAAAAATGAACCCAACATGGCTCATTTTTGTGGAAGGGGGGGGGGAAGAATGTCAGAGTCACATGTTGGTCATGATTTGCAGAGACATTTAGCATACCAATAACTGGGGACTAACTCCACAATGCATGACCCATTTACATCAACAAGGAGGGTCTAATGGGAGGGAGTAGATCATAGATGAGCCTAAACAATGGTGCCAAACTTCCTGTATTTTATGAAAACTAATAAATCAAATTAAAAAAAAAATCTTCCTGGCATCCTGTGAATGCCAGAGCTTTTCCACTCATTAGACTTCCATTGGGACCTATGGAATGTGCTATCACTTTGAACCTTTGATTTATATCTCAGAAGAGATTGATGCCAGTCCTATATTGTAGCTAAAGATGATCTTGAACTTCTGATCCTCCTCTTTCCTTCTCTCAAGTGCTGGGAGGTTAGACATGTGTTATCATGCTAGGTGTATCTGGTGATGGGATAGAACTCAGGGTTTCATGTATGCTAGGCAAGTACTCTACCAACTGAGCTATATCTTCAGAGCTTTTCTTTATAAGACTGTCAATCTTTGTACAAAAATTGAAGAACACTCGGATATAGTTTTGAACAAATGGATTATGCTAATACACCTTTGAGAAAATTAATTTAGACAAGGCTCTTCATATATTGATTTAAATGTGAGACTGAAGATGTGGACTACATCAATACCTGTGAGTATAGTGAAGATTTCTCTTCAGAACTGTATCTGGGTATGATTCAAAATAAAAAATGGTTTTCTCAAATCTCCAAAGTTTCAACCCTTGACTTAAAGCTAAGATGGTATTGGTTTGAAAGTATTTTGTGGGAGTTGTAAGTCTTCTTAGCTGCAATTAAAAAGTCTACACTTCATCATATTAGTTTGCTTTACATACTATAATATCCCAACATAAGTTCTCAGAAGCATTCTTCATTAAAGAATTGGAAATCAAGCCGGGCATGGTGGCACATGACCTTAATCCCAGCACTCGGGAGGCAGAGGTAAGAGAATCGCCGTGAGTTCGAGGCCACCCTGAGACTCCATAGTTAATTCCAGGTCAGTCTGGGCTAGAGTGAGACCCTACCTTGAAAAACAAAAACAAAAACAAAAACAAAACAAAAACAAAAACAAACAAACAAAAAGAATTGGAAACCAACTGGCATATGCAAATCAGGCAAGAAAAATAATGAAGTCCTGTATATTTTAAATAGCACTAAGTACAAGTAGGATACATGTTCAGGGCTGAACATGCTGCCCTATTTGTTGCATATGAATTAATTAAAATTGATACATATGCCAAAATATTGATGTTACTTCCTTTAATCAATCCTTAATAGTAAATTGTTGGGATTTTTTTCCTTTTTATTTTTGACATAGGGTCTCACTCTAGCCCAGGCTGACCTAGAATTCACTATGTAGTTTCTAAGCTGGCTTCAAACTAACAGTGATTCTCCTACTTATGCCTCCCAAGTGCTGGGATTAAAGGCATGTGCAACCATGCCCAGCTTTTTTTTTTCTTCTAATAATATTTACAGAATAAGGTTAATGTTCTTTTGATGTCATTTCTGATTTGGGATTACATACTGTTGTAGTCAGGTTTGCATTACTACCATAAAATACCTGACCAAGGCAGCTTTTGGGGGACAAAAGGTTTATTTTGGATTACAGACTTGAGGGGAAGCTCCATGATGGCAGGGAAAATGATGGCATGAGCAGAAGGTGAACATCATCTCCTGGCCAACATCAGGTGGACAATAGGAAGAGGAGATTGTGCCAAACACTGGCATGGGGAAATTCGCTATAACACCTGTAAACCCATCCCCAACAATAAACTACCACCAGGAAGGTTTAATTTCTAATTGCCATTAGCTGGGGAGACTAGTGTTCAGAATACCTAAGCTAATGGGGATCACCTGAATCAATTCACCACACTCTGTCCCTGGCCCCCATAAACTGATATCCATTCATGGTATAAAATGCAATACATTCAGTCAAAATTTAAAAGTCCCCATAGTTTTTATCAATCCTAATGATGTTCAGACATTCCCATTATCCAAGGTCTTTTAACTGAGCCATAATACCAACCACCCCCCAAACCCATAATGGCACAGAATAAATAATCACACTGCAAAAGTTGCCATTGGGTATAGCAAAGAAATATTCAAAAATTAAAACAACCAGGGAAAGCATCAACTCTGTAGCTTCAAGTTCAATAACTCTATCCAGTGACAAATCTCCAAGTCCAATAATTTTAACCAGCAACCATTCACTGGAGTTCCAATCCTGCCCCTCTATCTAGGCTACTCACAGTCCTGGAAAACTTCATCTGGGGCTTGAAGCTTTCCTTAGCAGCCATTTCGTGGTCCTAGCATCTCCACTAGGTCTTCACTGCAATCCACAGTTCATCCCCATGGCTCCATTGGGTCCCCATGAAGGCAACCAGCATGCCTGCTTCACACTGCCCATTGGCAGTTTCCAAAACACAAGACCATGTTGCAAATTCAATGACCCTCTGATCCTTCATTTCTTATACTCCACAATACCTGGTAGGGTGGCAACTTGTTAATACATGGGGGAGTAAAGCAGACTTTGAAGAACAGAACACTCCTTGAGCACTCAGGCCCCTTCAAAAGAGTCGACATTTTTCTTATTGTCCCTGTGCTGGTCAGCTGTCCCAATCTCAAAGGTAGTAATTTCTCAATTACAGCTGAATGGGAAGGAATTTCAGCCCAAAGATTTCATTTCTCTCTCTTTTTTTTTTTTTTTTTTTTTCATTTTTGAGGTAGTGTTTCACTCTAGCGCAGGTTGAGCTGGAATTCACTATGGAGTCTCAGGGCAATCGAACTCACGGCAGTCCTCCTGCCTCTGCCTCCCGAGTGCTGGGGTTAAAGGCGTGCACCACCATGCCCAGCCCAAACATTTTATTTCTGTGCCATGTACCTCTACTCACACCAGTCCTTTTCTACACAAAACAACCCTGCACAAATTGTCAGGACAAGGGCATAACAGCAAGCCTCTCACCAAAACTGTTTCTAGCCCAGGCCAAGCAAAGCTCTTTTTCACCCTCATAAACCAATCCTCCCAGTCCATAGTTCTTACTGCATTCAGGTCTTTCAACTTTGACCAGAATAGTCCATAAAGCTATTCTTTTATTTATTTACTTTTATTAATTAGTTTTGTATTCAGCAAATAGAGTCTGTTTGGTACTATTATTAGGCTCATCTGTGACCTACCCTCTCCCCATTGGCCCCTCCTTGTGGAGGTATATGGGTCGTGCATTGTGGAATTAGTCCACAGTCATGGGTAAGATAAATGTCTCTGCATATTATGACCCAACATGTGGCTCTGACATTCTTTCTGCCCACTCTTCCGCAAAATTTCCCTGAGCTATGTTGGGTTCATTTTTGGTCTGCTTCAGTGATAAGGTGTTGGGGGCCTCTGAGGCTCTGGATCTCTGATTTGGTAGGAGTTGATTTTTCTCTGTGGTGGTTTCCTTCCCCCTTGTGCTGGTATCCATTTCGTCAGGAAAACAGCACCCTTGCTTGTTTTGCCCGTTTTTCTTAGTTTCATCCGGGGTTCTTTTGAGGTATAATGGGGTGACTCTCTCCTTAGGATCTACATCTATCTAAAAAAGAGAAGCAGATTCTCCAACGGAGAGTAAGTTAGCACCAGGACAAATGAGATAACCCTTACTTTTGTTTTATAGAGAATTTAGTAGGTGTATGCCCTCTTGTAGCCCATGATTGATGGTAGCTTGATATTGGAGAGTGGGCTGATGTTTGGATATTGTTGTGACTTGTTTACCAGCTCCAGCTATCGGTCCCATACCACTGAGGGGATCAGTTAGCCAAATCAAGAGCAGTTGGTTCCCCACCATGGCTATGTGCCACTATTGCAGTTGTGTGGGCATCACAACAGGTTATTTGCTGCTAAGTAAGTTAGACCATGAGTTGCTTGGAAAGATAATGGTCATTTTCTCCCAGCCGCCTATGTAGCACCTTCTGGCAATAGATGCGCTAACTGTCTGGGGACTGACTCTCTTCCAGCTTCCAGCCATGCCATTCCATTTTACATGTCAACTGCATGTGGTATCTTCAGCAGTACATTCTTACCACTAACCTTTGATGGGTCATCAAGTACTCTGACAGAAATCTGTCTGTCTTTTAGGAAACCTTGTAGGTCTCTCTGATCAACAGCTCATTGTGAATGATAGCCCCATGCTGGTACTGGGAGTTACAGGTCAGTGCCTACTAAGAAAATGAGGAAAAAGATAACTAATATACAAGAGTTAGAGAGAAGAGAGAGAGAGAGGAAGAGGGAGGGAGGGAAGATGTAGAAGTTTAAGGTTAGCCTTGATCCTACCCTCTCCAGTGTCTTGTGGTTCAGGTGTTCCCTATAAGGGCCTGGTGAAATTTCAGCCATTTGGTCTGCATTTTTGGACATAGAATTTCATGTTCTTACAGCACTGCAAGATGTCTCTGAGGTCAAGGTTTCAAATCCTTCCACATTCCTCTTGAAAATCAGCTCCACAAGGCCACAGCTACACAGTCCGGTGTCTAACAGCAATCCCACTCCTTAGTACCAGTTTTACTGTTGCAGTCAGGTTCACATTGCTGCCAGAAAATCCCTGGCCAAAGCAGATTTTGGGGGGAAAAAAAAAAGGTTTTATTCTGGCTTATACACTCGAGGGAAAGCTCCATGATGGCAAGGGAAAATGATGGCATGAGCAGAGAGTAGACATCATCTCCTGGTTAACATCAGATAGACAATAGGAACAGGAGATTGTGTCAAACACTGGCATGGTAAAATTGTTGTAATACCCATAAGCCCACTCCCAACAATGCACTACCTCTAGAAAGCTTTAATTTCCAATAGTCATTAGTTAGGAGACTAACATTCAGAATACCTAAGTTTATGGGGGACACCTGAATCAAAGCTCTGCACATACCATTGGTAGAATCATGGAGAATTTATTTTAGGTTTTGTATATATAGCTAATTATCAAAATAACTTAAGAGTTAATAAGAAATATGTGCTTCTCCAAAAGGAAAACTTTTGACCTATTTTATCTATGGAGGAAATGTGAAATAGTAGTTCTTATTAGAATATCATCAACCAAAAGTTTTCATTAGTTTTATGCAGAATATCCCACAAAGACTCAAGTTCACTAATTTTCAAGCTGATGAGAAATCAATAACGCTTTTTATGGAGGAGAAACGAATGAAGCCTTCATCATCTTTTCTACAGGGAGCTGCTTACACCATCAGATGACAGTTGTAATACAGTTGTAATACAGTTAACAGCACAGTAGCAGTGCTTGACATCTCTGTTCCCTGCCTGTGAATACTGGTGTCTCAACCCACCCATACTCAGAAAATGCTAAGAAAGTAAATTATGAAAATTTTCCAATGATATTCAGTAAACTTTCAGGCTTATATCTTCATATTAAGATTCATTCCTCACAGAGAGCCCTCTATGAACTCACATTGTATAGGGGTATATATATATTTATTTTCTCTTTACTTTGCATATGACACTTAACTTCCCATTAGACTGCAAGTTTCCTCAGATTATACTTCTTTGGTATCAGTTTGCTAATAGCTCAACACACCTGTACAAGTGTTAATAGACCTACTCACTGGCCTGCTCTCTTGACTCATAAGGGGCTCACCTTGGGAAGAAGTTATATATATTTCTCCTTATATGTGCACTGGTATGAACTTTTGGCTAATTAGCTGTAAAAAGGAGGTAAGCTTCTTAGAATCATTGAAAACCTAAAATTGTATCCATACTCATATCATGTCCTATTCTCCTAAAATATGATCATTCTCATCAAGAAAAATAAACAAAAATTAAAAATATCAATATCTCAAGAGAATGCATTTTCTTTCCAAGTTTTAAACCCCACTATTTATTGAAAAATAAGAATGGTGTGGAAGATATGGCTCAGCTGTTACAGTACTTGCCTGCAAAGCCTAACAACCCACATTCAGTTCCCCAGTACCCACATAAAGCCAGATATACAAAATGGCACATGTATCTGGAGTTCATTTGCAGTGGCTTGAGTCCCTGGCATGCCCAGTTTCTCTGTCTGTCTCTCTTCTATCTGTCTCTGCTTGCAAATAAATAGATAATATATTAAAGAAAAACAAGGTATGCCAAGTAAAATTTCTCCCTAAACTGATTGAATCAATGTAGTAAGAATATTGAACCCAGTCTATTTAGAAGATCAAAAATCTGAATTCTAATTTGTTTCTAAAATCTGTACACTTTGAACTGGAGAGCAAGTGAGAGAAAGAGAGGGAGAGGGAGAGAAAGAGAGAGAAAGTTGGGAATGTTTAGAGAATATGTTAGAATATGCTTCTAATATTATAATAAAAATGGTTTTCATATATGCTTCTGATATTAAATTTTGAAATTTAGGGTAGTCACTTTTTAATTTTAATGTTTATTCAAAGCATTATGTGCAATTAAAGATTTGAATTTCTTATTTTCAAGTCCTAATCCAGGTGTGGTTACTCATATCTGTAATTCTGGCACTCAGAAGATTGCAACAGGAGGATCACTACAAGTTGAAGTCCTGCCTGGACTACATAGTGACACTTTGTATGCATGAATTGAATGTGTTCCATGCATCTTTTAATAAACTTGTTCTTCCCTTGTAAAAAGAGGAATTCATATCTGGTACTGAAAACAAAGTCAGAAGTGTATGGCTTGAAAATCCTTAGTTCCTAGAGGGAAGCTTCCATTGTCCCTTGGCTAAAAAGAGAGGGTATGTCCATCAAAACATTCTTCTGAATGTCTATGTTTATCTCTTTTGAACAATGATACTCTCATTCTTGGCTATAGAATCTACCTTTTCTCTTTATTTTTATTTATTTGAGAGAAAGAAAAAGAGAGAAAGAGGCAGACAGAGAGAGTGGGTGCACCAGGGCCTTCAACCTCTGCAGATAAACTCCAGACACATGGACCACCTTGTGCATCTAGCTTATGTGGGCCCAGGGGAATTGAACCTTGGTCCTTTGGCTTTTCAGACAAGCATCTTAACACTAAGCCATTTTTCTAGCCCAAGAATATACCTATTTCAGATGGTAGCAAACATGAGGGAGACCCAAGCCCTATCAGTACATAAAGTAAAGAAAAATGACTTCCTAGCACAAGAAGAGTCATATCTCTGTCACATCTGTCAGGGCTCAGGGAGCATTACAGAGGAAGTGGTAGATTAAATATGGGTGCTACTCTCATTGATAGCCTGGGAACCTTCTCAGGGGGAAGGTGGTAGGTGCTGAAGAGAGTTAAAAGGCATCGAAGCAAAAAATCAGGAGCTGCGGGAACACAACACTAAAGAAAACTTGTAACATGCCTTTCAAGGCTCAGGGAACATGGCAGAGGAATTGATCGAAAGATTAAACCACAGGGTGGGAAGGAATAACCTGAAGCATGGTCTACCCCCACCACCAAGACCAAGTGCTGCATTCATGACCCACAGTGAATACCAATAACTGCACTGAGGAAATTCCTCAGTGGGATGGGGGTGAGGGAGAGGAAACATAAGAGTATAACCCAATGACAATATGACCAATATGTTTAGAAAAAAAAAAAAGGCCAAACTAATCTGGAATCTAAATCTAAAGCATGCTGACTGTGAAGTATGTCTCAAGATAAAAAGCATAAGCTTACATTATCACTTATAATAGAATATAAATACATTGTAATACACTGTGAATGTCAGAAAGGGTGGGAAAACAAAATCATACTCTAATAAATCATATTAAGGCACAAAAGATTTCAAAAAAATACAACAGAAAAGTAAAACCCTATAATATGATTCAAATTCTGTCACCATTTGGAGATTAGTTTTCTTGCTTTGAGATAAAGAGATTGTGTGGCTAGTCTCTGTCACTAGATTCTGGAAATGATAAAGACCATGAATGAGAAACTCTAAGAAATGATAAAGATCCAAACAATTATGAGTTCTATACCATCACTGCCCTTGTGGTTACAAGCATATACATGCACACATGCATACATTTAAAACAGTGGCACCATAGTTTGAGATCAGGTAACACAAAATCCTCATTGCCTTCACCCAGTGACCTGCCTTAGGGCAATGGACCCTGGAAATTACACAAACTGACAGCACATCATGATGTGCTCACTGGTAAGTACTAGCCCAAGCAAACCTGTGACCCACAGCTAGCAAATGTCTGGGAACAGATTGTTAAGCGACTTTTAGCTGGAGCTGCCGACATTCCTTGGGAGCTTCCAACCTTATTAATTATGTATTCAAAAATACAACATTTGGCACAAAACGAACTGCTAATTATACCCAGATACTAATCTTAATTTTCCAATTTATTATAATTTCTTCATCATGTCCTAGCCATCCGAGTAAGCAGCTTATCTCCCATTCTCTCCACTTGCCCAGCAGATGTTCTCTCTCTGAACAGATGCTGACTCTGCCTAGTCTGGAAAGAAGAAACAATAATTAACTTCATCATATGGGAAGATTTAGACAGAAGTGTCTTGTCTCCATGTCCAAACTCACCTCCTCCCCACTCACTCTGTGGGATAAGAAAAACAAACAAATCAAAAACAGAGGTATCTTGGAGTTTCTTCACATTTTTCTTTTACTCTTCCCCTCTCTCCTTTTTTTTTTCTTCTTTCTTTTCAAAACATTTTATTAGCTTAACCTAAGAATGAGGTCTATGTTTTAAAATAAGACTTAAAGCTTAGAAAATTATACTGTGATAACCTCCTCTTAAAGGCAGTCAATGATTAAAATAACAAATAAGAATATAAATTAATATAACATTATTTCGGTTCTGTTTCTGACTTCCTTTGCAGTCCATAACTTAGATGGGGCCACAAAGAAACTGAAAATAAGGAAAATCTGCATGAATTCTTAGAATTTTACAATTCATGCCATCTTTAGATTAATGCTAATAAAAGAAAAGATAGCCGGGCATGGTGGTGCACACCTTCAATTCCAGCACCCGGGAGGCAGAGGTAGGAGGATGACCATGAGTTCCAGGCCACCCTGAGACTACATAGTGAATTCCAGGAGAGCCTGAGCTAGAGTGAAACTCTACCTCAAAAAACAAAAAATTAAAAAAAAAAAACAAAACTTTAAACTTCTGAAAAAAGGAGTGATTAACTTAGAAATACAAGCCTTTTGTTACCAATAATTTATAAAAATTTCTTCTATATCTTATATTGAAGTCTTTATTAGATATGGATTTAAAATATGTTATTGTCCACTATATTATCTCTTTTTATGAAAAAATGCTTTCCTATGTAATTTAATTTTGAAATGTGATTTGGACAATTTTTTAAAAATGATACTTAAAATGAGCAGGATTCATTTTTATTTTTCTTATGATGTTGAATTAGTGTATATATTAATTTGTTTCTGAACCAAAGGTAGGCTGAAAAAGGACTAAAGAGTTTTGATAAATAGGAATTTTTCTAGAAATGATTAAAAACTGGAATCACAGTGGTACAAAAGTTATTGTAAAGGTATTGAATTTTTTTAATTAATTTATTAATTTTGTATTATCTCTTTTTAAAATAAGTTCATTGGGCTGGAGAGATGGCTTAGTGGTTGAGCACTTGCCTGTGAAGCCTAAGGACTCTGGTTCAGGGCTCGATTCCCCAGGACCCACGTTATCCAGATGCACAAGGAGGTACACGCATCTGGAATTCCTTTGCAGTGGCTGGAAGCCCTGGCACGCCCATTCTCTCTCTTGCTCTCTGCCTGTCTGCCTCTCTCTCAAATAAATAAATAAAAAATAAACAAAAAATTAAAAAAAATAAAAAATAAAATAAAATAACTTTATTTATTTATTTGAGAGAAATGGAGAGAGAAAGAGAAAGAGGCAGATAGAGAGACAATGGGTGTACCAGGGCCTCCAGCCACTGCAAACGAACTCCAGATGCATGCACCACCTTGTGCATCTGACTTATGTGAAACTTGGGGAACTGAACCTGGGTCTTTTGGCTTTGCAGGCAAGTTCCTTAAACATTTAGCCATTTTTACAACCTTGTATTATAATCTTAATATTATTTTTAAGAATATAAGTTTATAATTTTGTGAGGAGTAATTTATTGGCTTTTCTCTGATGTTGTGTTGATAATCATTTTAGGTCTTACATATAGCTCTGTAGTTCTTTTGGAGTCAATGTTTTATGAAGTGGGAGGTATCAAGAATTTTTCACCCCTTAGTCATATGAATTTCAATTGTTATAGCACAATTTGTCGAATCTTCTTTCCTTTTGTAGTTTTCTTAGCACTCTGTTGTAGGTACCTTTCTGTTGCTGGGACAAACACCCAAACACAAGGAGGTTATGGGAGGAAAGGGCTTATTTTAAGCTTACAGATTACAAAGGTAGCTTCATCATGGCATTGTAAGCTGGGGCCCTCCATCATACATTCACAGCACAGAGAGAAGCAATAGCTAGAGTTTAAGCTAGCTTGGGACACCTTAGGGCTAGACCCAAGATCTGCCCCTAGTGATGCACCTTCTTCAGAAGGGCTCAGATTGCTGGAGACTAAAGGACCCTGGTTCAATTTCCCAGTAACCATGTAAAGCCAGATGCACAATGTGGCATATGCATCTGGAGTTTGTTTGCAGTGGCTAGAGGCCCTGGTATGCCCATTCTCTCGCTTTTGTCTCTACCTGCATCTTTCTCTCATAAATAAATAAATAAAATATTTTAAAAAATACATGATACTATGGGGGACATTTACTTTCAAACCACCACATACTCCTTGACTCAAACAAAATGAAACTATCTGTGTGAACCTGTACCAAGACTCTCTTTATTTTGTTGATTGTATAACCCTAATCTTTATAGAAGTATCACACTACTGTTTTTGTAGTTTTTGGAAACTAAGTACTCTTCCAACTCTGGTTTACTTTTTCAAAAATAGTTTGACCCATGATATACCATTTTCCCTTCTACTAAGATTTTAGACTCACCTTGCTAATTTTTATTTTAAAAATCTAGAAGCGGGAGAGATTGTTAAGTAGTCAAAGGCACATGCTTGCAAAGACTGCTAGACTATGTTAAATTCCCTAGCCATCCATATAAAGCTATATGGGCATTCATTTGCTGCAGCAAGAGACCTTGGTTTGTGCATGCACACAGAAATAAATAAATTTTAAGAATGTATTGTAATTTTATTTGTGACTGTGATAAATCTACATGTAAAATTAAAACATAGTATAAGGAATATGTGAGTATGGTGTTTATTCTCATGGGAGAATGAACATTTGATATTCTTCCAAGTTGCTTGTTTCTGACTTCCTACCTCCCTCCTGCTTCTGTTCTGCCCTGTGAGGATGGTGAGGACCTGCTGCCAGGTTTCTGAGCACAGGATTTACTGTCAGATGTGTGATTCTTAACTGAGGGGTTACTAGTCAGACCCCATGCACAACCTTGCCTCACGTTATTTATCTTACTTCCTCTACAGAGTTTTATTGATCCTGCATTTTCTTCTTTTTTAGCCTAGGCAACATGCTTACCTAAAAATGACATCCTCATAGCAAGATTAATGCTTACCTTCTTTGTGAGAACTATGACCTAGGGATGGAGTAACATTCAGGCTACTGATATATTACATTATCTTTCTTCATTGTTTAACATTTATTTACTCATTTATTTATTTATTTGCTTTCTATTATATTTTATTTTTGAGACAGAGTAACATGTGTCCCAAGCTAGCCTCAGATTCTATGTATCCAAGGATGACTTTGGCCCCAGATCCTCCTGCCTCTACTTTTTGAATCCTGAGGTTACAGTCACATATCACTATGGCTAGCTAGTGTTTTACATCTTTAAAACAGTTTTGTAGTTTGTAAGATCCAGTATAATAGGTGATTAATCAATAACCTTACATACCTTTTAGATAGGAACACATGGACACCAGAGTCAAAAGCAGACATGGATGCAACTTGAGTTCTTGAATAATGGTTCTTGAAGAATGACTTCAGAAACATCATAGCTAGAAACCACTAGCTTCAATTCTTCAGTGCAGTATGTCTCATTAGAACAAATTTTGGATTTCTTCCTTGCATTTTCTCATAGAATTTAGTGAACAACCTAATGAAAAATAAAGTGCTTGTCTTGTCTTCAGCAGAATAATCAAATCTGTTATAAACATATATTTTTTTCATGATCAGGAAGAGAATATAAATGCCTGCTGTCAGGCTGAAGAGATGGCTTAGTGGTTAACGTGCTTGCCTGCAAAGCCCAAGGACTCATGTTCAATTTCCCATGTAAGCCAGATGCACAAGGTGGCATATGATCTGGAGTTCATTTTCAGCAGCTAGAGGTCCTAAGCCCATTTTCTCCTCTCTTTATCTGCATCTTTCTCTTTTTCTGTCAAATAAATTAAAAAAAAAATGTCTGTTGTCTCTGAGAAGTGTTGTCCAGAACCTGCAGTGGACGGAACTAATTTGTAGAGAAACTTGGGTTAGGTTTTTTTTTGAACTCCCCTGTCTGTCTCTGGTCTTTCTTAGTATTACATGATAAGATGAGGTTTGACTACCTCTACTCTTCATGTACATCTCTTTTAAGAAATGAGCCCTACATGCAATTTATACATATATTCAAAATATTTTATTTGTTCATTTTGATATCCATATTAATTTCAGTTAGACTTTTATGTTTTGGGATGAGTTTAGGATCATCAAAGTTCCATTTGAAATTCCTAAGCATCAAATTTTTCTTACCTAGAAGTAGTAATAGCAGTAGCAAAAGTCTATAGTAGCAAATAACTTACTAGTAGAAATAAATAGTTAATAAATATTGCTTAATGTCATGATCTTTTCCTCCTCTTATTATGGTCTTGTGTAAGTAGTGTCAGGCACTATGAGGTCATGGATATCCAGACCATTTTATGTCTGGAGGGAGCATGTTGTAAGGAGTCCTACCCTTCCTTTGACTCTTACATTCTTTCTGCCACCTCTTCTGCATTAGACCCTGAGCCTTGGAAGGTGTGATCAAGATGTTACTCAGTACTCCAGCCACTTTTTTCCAGCACTATGATACCTTCTGAGTCATCCCAAGGTCAATGCCATCTGAAAAGAGAAGATTCTCTACCCAAGGTGAGAGTAGCATTAATATAAGGCATGACATCAAAATAAGAGAGACTGAGATTGGGAGGGGATATGATGGAGAATGGAATTACAAAGGAGAAAGTGAGGGGAAAGGGGTATTACCATGGGATATTTTTTATAATCATGGAAAATGTTAATAAAATTGAAAAAAAATATTGTTTAAGATTAGGGAAAATAGAATAAGAACAATTTAATGAATTTAGTGCTAAAATATAAATTTCATATATATTTGATGAGTTCAGAAGAGATTTTGCAGCTATTTGATCTTAGTTGCTTATTTTATGAGACACTGTAAAGTAAAAGTCATGTTGGCCCTTAAGCACTTATAAACTTACAAGTCATGATATCAGATTTCAACTGTCTATTTATTGTTTATTATAAGAAGAAATATGAACTCAAAGGAAGTTTTCATGCAGAGAAGCAGTTTGGGTAAATATAAAAGTGCTGAACTAGAGAAGACTAGATATAAGAAAGAACTAATGTATGGCCATTCATCTATCACAAGTAGTTGTTTTGAGATATTGAAAAAACTAACATTTTTGGGTATTGATGGTGCTCAGTGGTAGAATTCATGAGTCCCTGGTCAATCTCTACCACTTAATAAAACTAGGCAGAGTATGCAGCATATAATAACAGCACTTGGGAGATGGTTGGGGTAGAACTAGAATGTTATCTTCAGATAGATAGATAGATAGATAGATAGATAGATAGATAGATAGATAGATAGATGTATATATATTTAGATATATGTGGATAGCCTGGGCTATATGAGATCCTATTCAAAAAGAAAGTTTATCAGGTACTTTCTTATAGCTGTACATAAATATTTGACTGGATGCAACTTATAGAAGGAAAAGTGTTTATTTTGGCTTTCAATTCTCAGGAGAAGAGTCCATCATGTTGGGTTAAGCATGGCAGGAGAGGGAAACTAGCATCACTTCTCATCAACAAGGAGGAAGCAGAGAGACAAAAGAAAAAAAATGATACAAGGCCAAAATAAACTGAAGGTCAGGCTGGAGAGATGGCTTAGCAGTTAAAGTGCTTGCTTGTGAAGCCTTAGCACTAAAGTTTGATACTCCAGTACCCAGGTAAGCCAGATGCAGAAGATGGTTCAAGCATTTGGAATTCGTTTGCAGTGGCTAGAGACCCTGGCACACCCATTCTCTCTCTCTCTCTCTCTCTCTCTCTCTCTCTCTCTCTCTCTCTCTCTCTCTCTTTTCCTCCCTCTCTTTGTCTCTCTCTCTCGCTCAGAATAAGTAAATAAATAAAATAAAAAATAAATTAGGTAATTTGAAAATCTCAAAGCCTGCCCAGCATTCACTCACTTCTTCCAGCAAGGCGCCCCCTCCTGAAGGTTCCACAGCCTTCTTGAATAGCACCACCCACTGGGGCTTTAAACACATGAGCATATGGAACATATTCCACATTCAAACCACTACAGAAAGACACAAAGAGAGAAAAGGAAAGAAGAAAGAAAAGGAGGAAAGAAAGAAGAAAAAATGAAAAAAGGAAGTAAGAAACCCAAAATTTGAATTTGTCTCTGAACAGCTGAATGTTGAGCATGATTTACAGACATAGAATATTCCAATAACTAATAGGTAAATTATCTGTAGATTCTGCCCTAAGATTTAGGAAGCCATAAATTCTTAAAATTTGGCTGATTTCTTTTTGGTCTGCTTGTAGCCAATGGAAAGTACTTCTGCAGAGCTGATCCTATAAGCTTGCTCACCTTATGCAAGGGAACAACCTAGGTATTGGGAACCTCTGGTTCATATTTCCTCTCTTGTTTCTGTATTACATATCAATTAGATATGGTCCCTCCCCAATGGGTTTAGCACTAAAAATAATTAGGTTTCCAATCAGAGTGGTCTTGTTCATTTACAAAAGGAAAATGATCTCAAATGGGAGTGTATTTCTGTGAAAACTCATATGGCTGATAGATAGAAAAAAAGAGATTTAGTTCACATATGTTTCCTATTGCCACACAGGGATACAAATGAAAAAATTAAGCTATAGGACTTGATTAAAGTTTCAATATAGAAACATTAAAAAAAAATGCCCACGAGACAAGATTCTGATGTTTTTCCATTGCCATGTTATCTTGTCAGGTGGCAGCTAGCAAGCTTGACACTGTTATGAGACCCTTCCCATGTGGTGCAGATCTGTCTCATGTCTCTGAAATGTGTTCCCTGGCATTCAAAAGTCCTTCCTATATTTTCTCTAAAGAAATCACTTCTAATTTGGAAACCTTTGTAGACGGAATCCATATATCATTTTACTATTTGGTGGGGAAAGAGCTCTTCTATGAATACTGGATAATAATAGATTTTGTGGGTATGACAGCAATATGGCCAGACTCTCTGTGAACAGAATTACTTTCATGCTTTATTTTAAAGAATAACAGCCTTTGTTATTGAAGAAATTGCTTCTTTTCATCAAAAATCCTGATGTATCTAATTGAATCTGAGGATATTCCCTTTATGTCCATGCTGAGATTCTGCCTCCAGCACAGATGTTGAAATTGCAGATGTCCACTACCCCAGACAAGAGGCATTATTTCTTTTCAAATATCTTCTTACTTTCCAACATTGAAACTGAAGCTCTGATCACAAATAATAAAGCTCTTCTTTGAGTAATTGCTTAAAAGTAGGGCAGCATTTTTGGCTAAGTATTCCACATTTTGGGAATTTTTTGAAGAGGAGAGATGTGAAGCAGATTCATAATGTGTTCTTAGAGAGGAGTTTAATAAGCTGCGTTCTAGAAAACACAGCTTTGAAAGGGTTTCATTGCTTGTCCACATGTTATGTATTAAGGGGAAATAATGCGTTGGAGATAATTTGTGCTGTGGCATTACTGTTGCTTATTAGTGTAAGAACTGGAGGGTACGTGAACTAAATGTTCCTTGGTCCACAGGGTGGTGTGTGATGCATTTTCTTGGCTCAACTCACAAAGTCATAAATCTATTGAATGAGCTGAAAAATAAATCCAAAAGGATTTGCAGAAGGCAAGACTCATTGTGGCTATTCTTGACCAAATGGCTACTTGGCTGTGTTATCTGAAGAACATCACATGGTATCCAATTGCTTTGGTGACTTCATAGATCATGTGCCCCCAAGTCTGTGTCTGCATGGCATAGTTGCAACTATGTAAAATCAAAGCACAGTATTTAGAGATTTGCTCAAGTAATTTTGTTTTCTTCCGCAGTTAACAGGTTTGTTTGGCTGTTGCATAGACAAAGCCCTTTTTATCAGCAATAAAACCTCATTCACTTAAACTGCTGATTCATAATTTGTGTTATTTTGACTCTGGTAGATCAGATGTTTATCTTAGTTTAATCTGTTAAGGACATTAATGAAATTAGTATGCTAATAGTGTAAACAACATGAGGCTGTGGAGGAGATTGGATCAAGATGGAGAGTGAGTATACAACCTTTAATTGCCTTCTACCATAAATCTGTAAGTTAAACAGTTATACATACATATATATATATATATAAACATATATATATATATATATATATATTTGAGAGCGACAGAGACAGAGAGAAAAGACAGATAGAGGGAGAGAGAGAGAATGGGTGTGCCAGGGCTTCCAGCCTCTGCAAACGAACTCCAGATGCGTGCACCCCCTTGTGCATATGGCTAACGTGGGACCTGGGGAACCAAGCCTCAAACCGGGGTCCTTAGGCTTCAAAGGCAAGTGCTTAACCGCTAAGCCATCTCTCCAGCCCTTAAACAGATATTTTGATATTTAAAAATCATATGTCTAGCTGGGCGTGGTCGTGTATGCCATTAATCCCAGCATGCAGGAGGTAGAGATAGGAGGATCACTGTGAGTTGGAGGCCACCCTGAGAATATACAGTGAGTTCCAGGTCAGCCTGAGCTAGAGTGAGACCCTACTTCCAAAAAAAAAAAAAAACCCAAAAAACAAAAAAAAATATCATATGTCTATAATATCAATGTAAAACAAAACTAATGACTGTGATAAAACATATGGAATCAGTTCACTGAGGAAATTACAGCTCCTAAAACGTACAGCACAATAGAGTAGAATATATGGGAGGGGTTCTCTAGGGAACCTTTAAATTTAAGGACTATAAATCTAAGTGGCAATTCATATGGAACAGTCAAGGCAGTTAATCAGTGTGACATACTGAGATAAGCCAGTGGATCGATCCACAATCAATTTTAAGTAACATGCAATGAACTTTTTGCCTTGAAATAGTAAGTGTGGGGTTTGAATCATACTGGAGTATGGGCAATTATGGTTTATTGTAATGAGGTGGAATGGAAAGCCTTTATTTTTCTGAAACAATTTGGTGAGATTTCTTTGTTGATATATGTCTGTCCCATTCTCTTTCATGTTTTCCAGGTATGAACCCTCCTGAATAGAAACAGTGTTTACCAATTTGTGAACAAGGGTTATCAAATTCAATCAAAATCATCAAACTGATATTGCCATGTGGTAGTAAAAATGAAACAAACATAAAATATGATTAAGAGATAGAATGGAGATTTCACTCAAAGCCTATGAAAACAGCATATAAGTGAAAAATATTTCCATGGTATGTAAGACTAGATCTCAACCATAAATGAAGAAACTCACATTCAAATGCAATGTAGTTTTCAAATAATTTAATCAACAGATCTAATACAGGTCAACATTTCTTAACCATGAATTAGTTACCTACAAGATTAAACAAAAATAATACTTTAATTCAGCAGAATGGAACAAATAGAATAGCATAAAAAATAGACCAGATGAATAACTTAATTATCAATGCCGTAGGTATGTTTCTGAGATTGAAAACATAATAAAAAAAATGATAGAAAAGAAAATCTGAAGATGATGATAGGCATGAGAATTCAGATTATCTTTGAGTGATAACACAGGTGAATGAAAAGGAATGTTTAGATATACTGTTTTAATTAATAAAATTCTGATGACTTAGTAAAATCTATGTATCTTTCATGACATGTGAATTGATTTCTTATCAACAACACTAAACACTAACAGGAAGTATAGAAATGAATTTAGAGTTTATTCAGGAAGTGAATTTTTACATCTGTAACTCTGTATACTCCTAAGCTTGTTTATTGTTTATGGGATAGGGTTTATTAATTATATAAATATAATTTCATATTTGCAAAACTTAGAATATTTATTAATGATAGATACATTCTAAAAGAAATGCTAACAAAAATCAATTAGAAATTTTGAGTAAAATGAAAGCAAAACACAAGAAAACATATTACAAAAGTAATAAGTTAATTGCATATTGAAATTAAAGGCCTTAGTTAATTATTCAGGGAAAGATTTATTCATCACCTACTATTTATAGGCAGAGATCTAAGAATAATACATTGACAAAACATTCAAATATTTACATTACAGATGCAGGAAGAAATACTGGAACTGAAAATATAATATTTGTAACACGAAGACATCAAATTTAAAGAATTAAATGAGAGAATTCAGTCAATATAGTGAAAGCAAGAAAGGGATCTGAGAAACAATCAGAGGCATGTTTTAATAAGGCTATAAACAAACAAGATTAAAAGAGAAGTCCAAATGTATTAAAATCTATGGGCATGATCATATGAAAAGTTAAAAAGTTTTAAAGGGACCAGATTAGGTTTAAAAAGAGATTATTTTCAATGTTAATTTCTGAAACTGTGTAAAGCTTCTTCTAAGTTCCTGGGTTGTTCCTCTCCTTTGAATATTCCTGAGTGTTCCTTACTGCCTTGTGGAATATAGAGATAAACATGTCTAGGAAGAATTGTGGAACATTTCCACACATAAAAAGCAAGAAAGTTATATTTTTTCTTTTCTAAGAGATAGCTATAAAGTACCACCAGATGGTTAGGGATGGTGAACATTTTCTTAAGTGTGTTTGCCATGTGTATTTGTTACTCTGAGAACAGCCTGTCCAGTTCTTTGCTCCATTTTGTGAGTGGGTTGTTTGATTTTTTATTGTTTAGGTTTTTGAGTTCTATTGTAGATTCTAGAGATTAGGCCTCTGTCAGTTGGATATTCAGCAAATATTTTCTCCTACTCTGTGGGTAATCTATTGTCTCTGCTTATTGCATGTTTGTCTGTGAAGAAACTTCAGCTTCATGAGATCCCAATGGTTGAATGATTGTTTAAGATCCTGTGCAACTGGGGTTTTCTTCAGGAAGTTCTCTCCATTCCTGTATCATGGAAATTTCCTCCTATTTTTTTCTTCCAGTAGTAACCTAGTTTCCAGTCTTACATTCAGGTCTTTCATCCATCTGGACTTGATTGTTGTGCATGGTAAGATGTGTGGATCAAGTTTCAATTTCCTGCATATAGTTATTCAGTTTGTCCAGCACCATTTTTGAAGATGCTGTCTTTTTTTTACAGCCTATATTGTTAGGGCCTTTGTCAAATACCAAGTATCTATACTTACTTGACCCAAAGTCTGGGTCCTTGATTCTATTCCATTGGTCTATACTCCTGTTTTATGCCACTACCATGCTGTTTTATTGCTAAGGCTTTGTAGATTTAGATTTGGTTTATTTATGCCTCCAAAGGTATTTCTTTTGCTGAGGATATGCGTGGATAGCCAAAGCCTTCTGCCTTTCCATATGAATTTTGAGATCATTTTGTCTATCTCTGTGAAGAACAATGTTGGGATTATGATTGGGATTGCATTAAATCTATATATTGCCTTTCGTATGATTGCCATTTTCACAATGTTAATTCTCCCTATCCAGGAGCATGGGAGATCTTTCCATTTTCTCAAGTTGTCCTCAATTTCTTTTTTGAGTCTTTTTATGTTTTCGTTCTATAGATCTTTCACTTCCTTGGCTAATGTTATTCCAAGGTATTTTTTGTTGCTATTTAAAATGGGACAATGCCACTTATTTATTTATCTGTATCTTTGTCATTTGCATATAGAAAGGCTACTGATTTTGTGCATTGATTTTGTATCCTGCTACTTTGCTGAAGGTGTTAATCACCTTTAAGAGTTTTGGGATGGAGGCTCTCAGGTCTCTTAGGTATAGTATCGTGTCATCTGTGAATAGAGATAACTTGACTTCTTCCTTTTCAAATTGTATCCCTTTTATTTCTTTCTCCTGTCTTACTGCTTGCGCTAGGACTTCCATTACTATATTGAAGAACAGAGGTGAAGAATGGACAGCCCTGTCTTGTTCCTGATCTCAATGGGAATTCCTTTAGTCTCTATCCATTAAATATTATTTGGGCTTTAGGAGCTGACATACCTAGCAAGAATCTCAAAGACCAGTAATAGGGTGGGTGAGGAGGGAGGGGTGAGTAAGGGAGAGGGTGGATGACACAAAACTGGACCCAAATGACAATGGTATCACAAAATTATACTTCCTAAAAGACAGACCAAATGGTTGGACCCTCGAGGGAACACCTGATTCACAAGACCCTAGAGAGGGTACAATGAAGACTGACAATCTTTTTCTGCTTCTCTCTCTCTCTCTCTCTCTCTCTCTCTCTCTCTCCTTCTCTCCTAAGGAGAGAACCACCCCATCATACCTCAAAAAGCCCTAGCTGAAACTAAGAATAATTGGCAAAACAAGTAAAGAGTGCTGTTTTCTTGGTGAACCTGGTACCAGCACAAGGGTAAGGGAGATCTACACAGAGAACAATCAGCTCCTACCAAATCAGATACCCAGAGGCTCAGAGGATCTCAAGACCTCATCACTGAAGGAGATGTAAAATGAACCCAACAAGGGTCAGGGAAATTTGCAGAAGAGGGGGTGGAAAGAATGTCAGAGCCACATGTTGGGTCATGATGCACAGAGACATTTCCTCTTACCCATAAATGATGGCTAACTCCACAATGCATGACCCATATAACTGAACAAGGAGGGCCCATGTGGAGGAGTGAGGACAGGGAGGAGGCTAACAAAGGTACCAACTTGACTATATTCACTGAGTACAAAAAAAAAAAAAAAAAAAGAGTACCACCAGCCTCGGTTAAGAGTGAAAATGATGATGTGACAACTCAAGGTCTTGAAAGAACCCTTCTGTCCTCTAACTTTCTGTATCTAAGTATCAGGCAAGAAATGTGGTAAGTGACCAATGTCCTCTTAAGTCATGGCAAACGAAAATGATATAAAAATAAAGATACTCTACAGAATTAATTATGAACCTGGAATCTCTTCCAAGGGAGTGGGGCTTGGGGCTGACTATGACACACATTTGATTCCAGCATGGAACAACAGTCTGAAATGGCTTAGCGTAGCTACAGACTTATGGCTGTCCTGAATCCAACCTTCTTTTGAACCAGCAGTCCTTATAACAGTTATCCTGTCCATGTGCCACAATTTGTGTTAGGTATAATATGGGGAGAACAGGTAACTTATTTTTGTAGTTCAAAGGTCTTAATTGTAACTTATTTATTTATTTTTCTTGTTTGTTTACTTATTTAATTTTTATTATTAGATATGAACATATTTTGTATGTAAATATCACATGTGGGCAACATCCTTTCCCTCTTCTCTGCCCCTTTTCTGAAGAGGCCTTTCTCATTGGGGATGCAGATCAACCCCATGGGTATTGTGGGTCATGCATTATGGGGCAGCAGTCAGTTATGGGGAAAGACAGTGTCTCTATGCAAAATGTCCCAACTTGTGGCCCTAACCATCTTTCCACCCCCTCTTTCACAAAATTCCCTGAGCCATTCTGGGATCATTTTAAGTATACTTCAGTGCTGGGCACTTAGGAACATCTAGATGTCTGGTTGGTTGGTGTTGAGTGTCCTCAGTACCCTTCTGCACCCTTGTGAATCATCTTAACTAAGAGAAGAGCACTCTTGCTCATTTCCCCAATTCCTCTGTGGTTTCAACCAGGGCCAGGGTAGAGTGCACTGGGTCATTTATATCCTCAAGTCAAAGGTCTTTAAATCAAGAGCAGCTACATCTGGATTCAATGTATGTCACAAAGCCTGGACTTTGTGCTTAAATCTGTTAAAAGACAGGCTTATGGTGTATGTATTGGAGGGGTAATTTTTACCCATGTTAGAGTTAATGTTTGTGATCCAGTATGCCTGTGTACCATGATGTTTTGCAATGTTGTCTGGTGGAGTCACCATTGACTTTCGGTTAAAATGCATAATTAGAAGGTTTAAATTTGCTTTTGATATTTTGTTGATTTCTTGTGTTTCTATCATCTTTTATGGGAATAAAGTATCTTATGCAGGGGCTAATCACCAAAGAGATGTATGGAATAGTTGATCTTTTAAGTAAAAACATAATTTCATGGGCCCAGAATAATCCAAGTAAAAACAAAGAGGTACAGGCAACATTCAGGTTTCAAGTAAGAAACAGTGTGTCATTTTATCAGGTACTGAGTTTGGGGATTGTTTACTAGGTAACAGAAATCAAGTTCAATGGGAGCTGCTAGGGAAAAGGAATTTGAGCTGAATGCTGAAGGCCTGGTTTGTTTACAGGCAAGTGGAGAGAATAGTATTTATACTTTCTGTACATCTGTTTGCCAGACTTTACATCTGCATGGCAAATACCTGAAAGTACTTAAAAGGAGGAAAGGTCTATTTAGGATCATTGTTTCAGGGGTTTTCGTCCAGGGCTGGCTAGCTCCATGTTTTCTGTGCCATGTAAAGCATATCATCTTGGTGAAAAGGTTGTCTGGAAACAGAAAGAGGTGGTTCTTTTCAAGACACGTCCCCACCGACCTACTTCCTTCCACTTTATCATTTCCACCATATCCCAACAGTACCTACAACTTCACAATCCAGTAGTAGATATATCCATTGATAAAGAATCCCTTATGATCCAATCTCTTCCCAAAAGCCAGCTTAGCTAGAAAACAGAGATATGTTGGTTCAGTGAAGGACTCTGTCTTTCCTCAGGGAAATGAGACAGGAGAGCAATAGAGCAAGAAACCCAAAAGCCTCCCCCGGTCTCTGCAGAAATGCACACAGGGCATACACATATGCACACACACCAAATGTGTGCAAGCACACAGACACACTCACTCACCACATACTTCACATATTCTTACAAAAAAATAGAGAAGTGGACCTCACTTTACAGCAGCTCTATCTTGGCTATGCAGGACAGAGCAACATTTCAAAGACTAGTCCAGGGACCTTTCATAGCAGGAAGAATTTGGCTATATTAGTTTATGATTGTAAGTGAACAGTAGGGACACAAAAGGTTTCCAGTGGCAGACTGTTGGTGGAATGTGCCTACCTTTTAGAAAAAGGGGCATTTCTAAGGGAAGCTCTTCCAATGGCTTTTGCTGAAAATATTCACAGCTTGATTTTACCCAAACCTATGTTATGTTATAATGTTGGAATATGAAAGATTGAGATTAAATTATCCTTAAGGAGTATGAAAATGAAAGCCAAAACAGAAAGATCTGAAAAGAATGAAGAGATTTCACAGATCTCAAGCAAGGTGAGCAGTAAATGGCAGAAGTATTTCATGAAAGCTGTTTAAAACTCAACAAGGAAATAAGTTGGGAGCTCATTGAACAGACAACCCTGGCAGAATGATGCTTCACATAACCTCAGGAGCCTAAGATGACTCCAGAATTCATACTTTGAGAGTGTCTGCTGGGTGACCACCAGACCTGGACAACATGTGGTGGCCTCTCACAGCATCACACTCACTGCTGGGTGCCACATGTGAACAAGGCAGAGTATGCTTGAAGATAATGAGTCACTATTTTTAAAATGTGAGATTTACTATGACTCCTAATTCTACTTTAGAAGTCTGCTGCTTTTTAAGCAGTATGTTTATTTTAATACCTGGTATATTTTAGAAACACCACATTATTGAAAAGAAATAAAGAAAGAATGAGAAAGGAGAGATTGTGTCCAAAGAGTTTCTAATCATTGGCTGAAATTTCTGTAGAGATTATGAGCATGTTAGTGACTCATGGAGGCATATGTTACATCAGGAGAATAAAAGTGTTTCACCACTCAAATATAGTCAAGATAATTTTTCATATTGGACTATACCACAGGGTACTGTGCGACACTTAGAATCTTGTTTCACATTCCAACCTCTCTTCCTTTATCTAGTTTTATTTTTCTCCATTCTTCTCTTCACATTGCAGCCATAATTCTCCTTCAAATATGTTAAGGTGAGGGCTGAGTAGGTAGCTCAGTTGTTGAATTGCTAGCTGTACAAGCCTGATGACCACAGTTCTGATCTCCAGAACCCACATAAAACCAGATGCAAGTAGAGCACACATCTGCAGCAGTGACAGGCAGACAGAATCAGGAGAATCCTGAAGCTCCTGGGCCAGCTGGCATCCACTTTAGCAAAGGTAATGGAGCTGACTGGAAAAAAAAAAAAAAAAAGCAGGTACATATAGGCCTGCATTGGAAGAGCTAATCTCTCTTTCCTTGTCAGAGAAGGTTATGGGTTATATATTCTCAGTTGGCTTTACCACTTTCAAATAACCTGTATATGGGGGTTTAATACTGTTGCCTATGATGATTTCACATTTATAGGGCCTTTGTCTTTTGCTTCTGTCATTATTAGAGGCAGGGTCTGATCCAGATCCAGATTGACCTGGAACCCAATTCAGAACAGAAATCTCTACCTTCCAGCTGACAAGATTAGGGTATAGAAAAACAAACACCCTTAGGTATTTTGGCTTTATATGATTATCTATTTATTTTAATCCCCACAATTGCATACTTTGTGTAGTTTTTTATTGGTTGTGCATGCTACTCGGTTGAAGTTTAGAATTTGCCATTAAATTATTCCACCCGATCCACTAGAATACTTCTTTTGCAAGCAAACTCAACACCTAGGATAACTTTTGTGGCTTGACTGGGGGACCAGAGCTACACCTGGCACTTTTTTTTAAAAAATTTATTTATTTGAGAGTGACAGACTCAGAGAGAAAGACAGATAGAGGGAGAGAGAGAGAATGGGTGCACCAGGGCTTCCAGCCTCTGCAAACGAACTCCAGACACGTGCGCCCCCTTGTGCATCTGGATAAAGTGGGACCTGGGGAACCGAGCCTCGAACCGGGGTCCTTAGGCTTCACAGGCAAGCGCTTAACCACTAAGCCATCTCTCCAGCCCAAACACCTGTTACTTTTGACTCATATCCTGAGGGTATATATAAGTGGATTGCCACATCTGGGAACACTGCAGATAAGTAGAAAACCCAAGTATCAAATCAATTCAGCATGCAAAAGTTGCTATATTATAATACAAGAAACTCAAAGAATCAAGACAGTACAGTCCTCTCAAAAATTATAAATCCATCAGAAATGATCACCAATGAGACCATTTTAGATGAAAGATTTCAAGGAAAGGATGGTATCTATGCTCAAAGAAGTCAGAGTAGAAATGAAGGGAAAGGAAAAAAAGGATTTAAAGAAGAAAACAAACTTCTGAAAGAGAACACATGAAAACAGCTTAATGACATAAAGAGGTCATTACAAGACATGAGTAAGGAAATAGAAATACTGAAGAAAAACTAAGCTGAAATACTAGCTTTGAATAATAATCAGTGAAATAAAAAAAAACAACTCTGTGGTAAGTCTCACCAGTAGAATGGATGAAGGAGAGATTGGGATATCAAAACTAGAAGACCAGGTGGCAGACCTAATGCAGCCCAACAAAGAGAAAAATAAGCTAATAGGAAGGTATGAATGGGAATTTCAAGATATCCTGGATACTATATAAAGATCAAAAATAAGAATTCAAGGTATAATAGAAGGAGAAGAATTTCAATCCAGAGGCTTAATAGGTGCTTTCAACAAAATCATACAAGAAAAATTTCCACAAATTGGAAAAGAAATGCCAATGAAGATACAAGAAGCTCTTAGAACACCAAACAGACAAAACCTGGAAAGTAGCTCTCCTCCCCAAGTCATAATTGAACTACTAACTTTTCAAACCAAAGAAAATATATTGAAAGCAGTTAGACAGAAAAAGCAAACCACCTACAAAGGGAAGCCCATTAGAATAACTGCAGATTACTCAACACAAACTATAAAAGCAGAAGGGCTTGGAATGATGTATTCCAAGTTTGGAAAGATAACAACTGTCAACCAAGATTACTTTATCCTACAAAGCTATCTATCCAAATTGATGGAGAAATAAGGATACTCCACAACAAAAACAGGCCAAGGGAATTTATGACAACTCAACCAGCTTTATAGAAAATAGTTGAAGGAATTCTTCATGCTGAAGAGAAAGTAAAACACACACAGAAGGAAATAGGAAAAAATAAACCACACTCAAATAACAGTTAAAACAAATGACTAAAGGGAAAACAGGAAAACTACAAAATAAGAAGAATGGAGAGAATAAATGCATACCTTTCAAGAATAACTCTCAATATCAATGGACTCAATACACCATCCAAAAGACACAGGCTTGCCGACTGGATTAAAAGGCAGGGTCCTGCCATTTGTTGTCTCCAGGAAACTCATCGCTCAATAAGAGATATACACTGGCTTAGGATGAAACATGGAAAATGATATTTCAAGCAAATGGGCCTAGGAAACAAGTAGGGGTTGCTATCCTATTATTTGACAGGATAGACTTCAAACCAACATCAGTGAAGAGAGATAAAGTTATTTTATGCTGATAAAAGGAACACTCCAACAGGAGGACATTGTAATCTTAAACATATATGCAGTTAACATGGGGCTCACCCAGTTTCATCAAATGAACACTATTAGGCTTAAGGTCACAGATTGTAGTGGGTGACTTCAATATTTCACTCTCATCAATTGACAGGTCATCCAACAAAAAATAAACAGAGAGACATCTGAATTAAGTGATGTCATGGAACAAATGAACATAATAGATATCTACATAACATTTCATCCAAATGCTGCAGAATATACATTTTTCTCAGCAGCACATGGAACATTCTCTAAAATAGACCATATATTAGGACACAGAGCAAATCTCAAAAAATACAGGAAAATTGAAATAATCCCTTGTACTCTGACCAACAACAATGGGATTAAACTGCAAATTAGCAACAAGAAAAGCTACAGAGCATACAGAAATTCATGGAGGCTAAACAGCACACTTTGAATGATCAATGAGCCATTGAAGAAATTAAAAAGGTAATCCATAAATTCATAGAATGAAATGATGATGATAATGTAACATACCAAAACCTTTGGGACGCAATGAATGCAGTCCTAAGAGATATATTTGTAGCTCTAAATGCTACCATCATGAAAACGAATGACAATAAATGTTGGTGAGGGTGTGGTAAAAGGGGAATTCTTCTACACTGTTGGTGGCAATGTAACCTGATACAGCCATTGTGGAAATCAGTGTGGAGGTTCTGAAGACTGCTAAAAATAGGTTTACCATATGTTCTAGCTATAGCACTCCTAGGCATATATCCTAATGACTCTTCTCACTTCCTTAGAGATACTTGCACAATCATGTTTATTGCAACTCTATTCACAATAGTTAGGAAATGGAACCAGCCTTGATGTCCCTCCACAGATGAATGGATAATAAGGATGTTGGGTTCATTTTTGGTCTGCTTCAGTGATGAGGTATTGGGGGCCTCTGAGGCTCTGGCTCTCTGATTTGGTAGGAGTTGACTTTTTTCTGTATTGGTCTCCTTCCCCCTTGTGCTGACATCTGGTTCATCAGGAAATCAGCACCCTTGCTTGTTTCACTAATTTTCCTTAGTTTTAGCCAGGGCCCTTTTGAGGTATGATGGGGTGGCTCTCTCCTTAGGATCTACATCTATCTGAAAAAGAGAAGCAGATTCTCCAACAGAGAGTAAGTTAGTTCTCTCCAATATCAAGCTACCATCAATCATGGGCTACAAGAGGGCCTACACCTATTAAACTCTCTATTAAAAAAATTAAGTGTTAAGATAATGTCTTTTATTTGCCTGGACTCCACCAAGCAGGCTAGATTAGCTAGCAAGCATGCCCTAGGGATCCAAGTATCTCTGCCTCTTGAGCACTGGGTTTATAAGTAGGCACCACCATGTTTGTTTTATTTTAATTGCTTTTTCTTGATAAATTCCATATATATATCCAGTGTACCCTGACAATATTTCTATGTCCCCACCCTCCTTTCTGTCCTCATATATTCCTGTCTGCTGAGCTCCTTCTTTCCAGCTAGTACTTCTAGTTTGATGTCATCTTTTTGCCTTCATATTTTGCAGGCCGTGTATAGGTAGTGTCAGCCACTGTGAGGTCATGAATGCAACAGCCACTTTTTGTCTGGAAGACAGCATTCCAAAACACATCTCCCTATCCTTTTGCTTTTATATTCTTACTACCACCTTTTCTTCAATGGTCGTTAAGCCTTAGAGGGTGGGCTAAAGATGCCTCTTGATGATGAACATGTCACTGTCACATTTTCTGAACACTTTAATGAGTTTTGAGTCTTCTCAGCAATCATTGCCATTGCAAAAGAGAAACTTTCTTTATATAACCCAAGCATAAATATTAATAGGAAAATTTTGGGGGTAGATGTATCCATTTAAACAAATAAAAGTAGTAGCTTCTTCTCAGGGATAATGACTGTAGTGAGCTGATATAGGTGTCCTCTATAAACTTATGTTTCCTCAATGCTAGGTCCCCGGGCTGGTGGAAATTTGACAATTGAAGCCTCCTGAAGGTGGAATTGTTTGGAGTTATAGATTCTAAGTGTTATATCCAGCTTCCCGTTGCCAGTGTTTGGTACGCTCTCCTGTTGCTGTTGTGCATCTGATGTTGGCCAGGAGGTAATTTCCACCCTGTGCTCATGCCATTTTTTTCCCCTGTCACTTTGAAACTTCCCTTTGAGTCTACAAGCCAAAATAAACTCTTTATTTCCCGCAAGCTACTCTTGGTTGGGTGTTTTCTGCCAGAAATATGAACCTGATTGCAACAGTAAAATTGTGCTAATAAGTGGTGCCATTGCTGCTAGAAACCTGACTGTGTGGTTTTTGGCCTTTTGGAATTGATTTGAGGGATGAATATGGGCAAATTTGAAATCTTGGCCTAAGAGATAGTGGGTAGTGCAATAAGTACAGCTTAATGGACTATTCTGGTCAGTTTTGAAAGACCTGAATGTAGCAAGAACTATGGACTGCAAGGATTGTCTTGTGAGGGGAAGAATGAGCTTTGCCTGGACTGGGGTAGAAGCAGTTTGTGTGAGAGGCTTGCTGTTATACCTTTGTTCTGAGAACTTGTGCAGGGTTGCATTGTATAAAAATGGACTGGTGTGAGCAAAGAGATATGGCACAGATAAAAACAAAAAGTAAATCTTTGGGCATAAATTTTGCTGCCCTTTCAGCTGCAATTGTTTGAGAGATTACAACCACTAAGACTGGGCGAACTGATCTGCACTGAGATAACAGGAAAAATACAGATTTTTCAGAAGGGGTTTGAATGCTGAAGGAGTGTCCTGTTCTTCAACGTCATCCCTCCCCTTCCCCAGGTAACAAATTGGTAGCCCACCTAGTACTATGGAGTATAACAGATGCAGGAAAGAAAAGATCATTGAATTTGCAACTTTGTTTTGTATTTTAGAAATGGCAATGGGCAGTGAGAAGCAAGCTTTTTGGATTACCTTTGTGTAGATCACATGGACCCATGTGGATGAATCACTGCTTTCAGTGGAGACCCAGTGAACATACCAGGACTATGACATGGCTGCCAAGGAGAGCTGTAGGCACCAGATGAAGTTCTCTGGGACTGTGAGTAGCCAACCTAGATGGGGCAGAATTGTACCTCCAAAGACTTGTCACTGGTTAGAATTACTGGTCTTGGTGTCTTGTCTAATAAAGTTGTTGGATTTGGAGCTACAGAGTTTGATATTTGCCCTGTTTAAAGCTTGAATTGGTTGTATATTTCTTTGCTATGACTAATGTCGTCATTTGCAGTGTGAATGTTTATTCTGTTCCATTATTATTTTTTTTTTTTGTATTTTTGCTCGGTTAAAAGACTTTGGACTATGGGGATGTTTGAACAACACTGGGATTGATTAAAAACTATGAAGGCTTTTAAAGTTGGACTGAATATATTATATCATGTATGGCTATCTGTTTATGGGGGCCAGAGGTAGAATGTGGTGGTTTGATTCAGTTGTCCCCCCAAAACTTATGTGTTCTGAATGGTTAGGTCCTCAGCTGGTCGTAATTTGACAATTGAAGCATCCTGGAGGCAGTATATTATTGAATGCAGGCTTATGGGTATTATCACCAGCTTTCCTTTGCCAGTGTTTGACACACTTTCCTGTTGCTGTTTTCCATCTGATGTTGGCCAGGAGGTGATGTCCACCCTATGCTCATGCCATTTTCCCCTGCCATCATTTAGCTTTCCTTTGAATCTTTCAGCCAAAATAAATCTTTTTCTCCCACAAGCTGCTCTTGATCATGTGTTTTCTGCCAGCAGTGCAAACCTGACTATACAATGGCTTCTCTACACATAGGCTTTTGAGTAGATTTTCAGTACCAGACATGATTTCTCTCCTTTGGATTAGGCCTCAAATCCAATCACAGTGCAGTTGGTTCTCCCCATAGCAGATGCCACTCTATTTTTTTCATTGTTAACTTCCATAATTGTAAACAATATCCCATGGTAATTCCCCCCCTTCTCTACTTTCCCCTTTGAAACTCCAGTCTCCATCATATCCCCTTCCCTTCTCAATCAGTCTCTCTTTTATTTTGATGTCATGATCTTTTCCTCCTATTATGATGGTCTTGTGTAGGTAGTGTCAGGCACTGTGAGGTTATGGATATGCAGGCCATTTTGTGTCTGGAGGAGCACATTGTAAAGAGTCCTACCCTTCCTTTGGCTCTTACATTCTTTCTGCAATGGATTCTGAGCCATGGAAGGTGTGATTGAGATCCATGCCACTCTTGTGCTTGTTGGTACATTGTGCAAGTCTGATCAGTCATGTAACTTGTAGGGTCTACTATTATGATGCTTGAAAACATTTTCTCCCCCAGCAGGCTGCATAGCACTGGCAGTCAACAAAAAGGAAGCTTCCAGCTTTATTTCCCACTGTCCTTCAGCCAAAGTGGAGTTTTCAGCAATAGGGTGTTGCCATCTAGTTCTAGTGGTCCACCAAGAGCTTTGGCAATAGCCTGTAATGTATTGGGAACACCAGGGAACTTCCTCATCAACAACTCACTGGGACTCAAATTTTTCTGTAATGATCTGTGGCTTCTGGGTTCTGAGGATCAAACTCAGGTCCTTATGCTTGCAAAGCAAGCACTTTACGAACTGAGCTCTCTGCCAAGCCCCTACATTACATTTTAGTAGTGTTGATTATAGCTCACATGCTTGAGAGTATGGTCTGAGATAGATATTTTCTAAATATGAATAGTATTCACTTAAGCTACTTGTTCTTTGAGGAGAATCATATTAAATCTAATAAATACCTAGAGTTTTAGAAAATACCAATCTTTGGGACATAATACAAGAGTTTCCTCTTTATACACTAGGCACTTAATTTAGATTTTGAATATTTAGATTTACATAAGGGAAGATAAAGCTACCTGTTTTTTCTTTCTTGAATAACTCCCCCCCGCCCCGCCATTCTGGCCACGAAAAATTGAACCATACCCAAAGCTCCAATCAAGGAACTTTCTTCCTCAGTAGAAAGAGAGAAAGATTCAGACAGTATTGTAAGTCCATTTTTGCTTCTGGCTTTGGGGACATAGAAATAGTAGAAATAATAAGCAGAATTTTATTTCTTTAAACATTTTATTTATGTTTTGAGGGGGGATCAGGGCTGCCAGCCACTGCAAAGGAACTCAAGGCACATGTACCACCTTGTTCATCTGGATTATGTGGGTACTGGGAAATCAAACCTGGGTCTTTAGGCTTGTACACAAGTGACTTAACCACTAAACCATCTCTGCAGCCCAGAATCTGCTTTTGAGGATAACACTGTCATCCAAACCTTAGTAAGAATGGATTATTGCCAGGAGTGGTGGCACACACCTTTAATCCCAGAACTTGGGAGGCAGAGGTAGGAGGATTGCCATGAGTTTGAGGCCACCCTGAGACTCCATAGTGAATTGCAGGTCAGCCTGGGCTAAAGTGAGACCCTACCTCAAAAAACAAAACAATATATGCTTTCATCTAGATGTATGGAATATATATGTGTATGTATGTATGTATATATATATATATATATATGTGTGTGTGTGTGTGTGTATACATATATATATATGTATATATATGTGTGTGTGTGTATTCATATCAGCTGAAATGGTATGAATGTATGGTAGCAATATTTTGCCTTTTTTCTGCTTGAATGCAAATGGAGAAGACACACAAAAAAGCAAAGATCTTTGAGAGAAACATAGATTATTGGCCTCTCTCCTTTCCCATACTTAGTGTTGACAAAATATGTACATCTTAGAAAAGTCAGGATACTTACAAAAGGATATATTTTTAAAAATCTTTTATGCAAGTCAAAGCCAGGGCAATTTGTATGCACTAGATGCCAGTTGTATTTGGAGTCAGCTACATACTTAGATTGCTCAGGAAGTCTTGCCAGAGAGGCCTCCACCCTACCCCTTCCACAGGAGCTATGGTCTGTCAGAGAGTGAAGGAGCATTTTGAAAGAATTTCTGATGAGATGAAAAATTATCAATTATCCTAAAGGGAAACTTCACAGCAGAGTCTATCCATCCGGTTTTACTTTCCTTAGTGCCACTAAACTGTTGTGCATACACACAGGTGCCCATGTGAGCACAGTTGTGTCAGGCCTAAGAACCCACCCCATGAAGAAATTGAAACTTAAGCCTGAGATGTTTCTTACCAGTGAGAAAAGCCTAGAGTGAATTAAATGGAACATTTTAAAAGGAGGAAGGGTTACAAATTAGGATCCTCAACTTATTTAACAAAACTGAAGTTTCCTTAGTCAAATTGAATGACAGGTTGATATTTTATAAATATCACTGCAAGCGCATATGCATGCTTATTGCCCACAACCGAAATTCAAATTTAACATGGGGCCTGGGTTATAAGTCATGTCCACATGCTTTCAGGGAGGCACTTTAACCAACTGAACCATTTCCCAAGCCCTGAGCTGTTGCTGCTCAAAGGCAGAGTACAAGTGGTTCTTCTGAGAAGTCAGAAAACAGCGTGACAATCCCAGGCTAAACTCCAGAAGATCTCATCTACAGTCTGTGGAGGAGTGGGGTCAAGTTTAATATCCAGATGTTTCTCCGTCTGATGGGTTTTCTCTACATTGTGCTGAGAGGCAAACAAGGAAGAACAAGTGAAAGAAAGAGAAAGAAAGAGAAAAAAAGAAGCCGGTTCTGGGAAATGACAATTTTCAATGGAAGAAGCATCAACAACACAGAGGATTTTGAAAGTGCTATCCTGAAGGGAAAGAATAAAACAGAAGTAAAGGAAATGTCCAGGTTTCTTCTAGAAGAAACAGGAGGTTTGGACAGGACTAGATTTCCCATAACTTTGCAAGTAAAAGTACATGGGAGACAATTTGATGTCTGTCTTCTTTTACTGTTGATTTACTTATTTTATTAGCATGTATGCATATTTATAACTAATAAATATAACCATGGCTTTTTAGCTTGGTGATTTAGGAAAATTGTGACTGTAGGATTATTAAAAAATGCAATATGCATTAAAATAGAGTGGAATCCAATTTCTCATTCAGTTTTATTTTTTAGTTGCATATCCTTATTCTCTTGCTATGGTTTCTGCACAATACAATCTGTAGTAATTAATTTAAATTTTCTTTTGATGTTGATCTTTGTTAAGTGTTAGTTTAAAATCCAAGCACTTCACACACTACAGATCATTCTAATCCAGCAGGGTAATCAGGATTGCACATTCTCCTTCATGTGCTTGCTATTAGTAAGCCTCCAGATTCTGCTCTCAATTAACACAAATATGCTCAGGATATCGATTGCAAAAAATTGCAAATTTGTAACTTAAAAGGCTGGAAAACAATGACTTGAATTATATGAGTATCTGGTACATTTTAAATTACAGCAAAACCAAACATTAACTAAGTTAGAAAAGAAAAAAAATATGGTAGTTTTTGTTAAATATTATTATATATGAACAAATAGTGGCTCATATGAGAAAGAGTTAGCTCATCATTGTGTGTTTATATGGCAATGTATGTAGGAACTGGTGGTAAGCCAATATGCCAGAACTAGTTTACAGAAAGTTAATTTACTAAAATTCTATTTGCTGAATGATCAAGTCATTGAATTACAAGAATATTTCCCAGGTGTTTTTATTTTCCTTGTTCTCATTATTCCTCTATTGTACTATTGTACCTTAAATGTACACAGATGGGGCTTTTCCATGTAACAGCATTTAATTAAATTCTATATTTATGCTCACCTTTGCTTCTGGTAACAAATTTGTATAGTAATATCTTAACTTCGAATCATAGGTTCAAAATATGAATGTGGGCCTTTAAACAAAGAAATGATAAGCTATCAACAGGACTAGGACTCTGGACCTATCAGGAAGCCTAGGTTCTGGTTCTTTACTTAGGAACTTTGTAACTTGAACAGGAGTTTATCTTCTGAAGGCTCAGTTTTCCTCCTGTGACCATGTTATCAAGTCTGTTAATCAGAAGTGAGTTTGTGGGAAAGAATGAAGTTCAATGGCATTGTGTGTGCTACTGAGGAATGAACTGAGCTCATGGTCCCCTTTATATACTGGAAAGTATGTTGGGCTATGTTCTCTGCAATTTATGTAAATGGTGCCTCTTGACTGACTCCTGGTGAAAAGATTGTCAAGGGCGTACTTTTTAGATCCCTTCTTCTTTTTTCATCTTATGAATTCATATTTTTTTTAGACATACCAGACTGCTGTTTTGGGAATCATTGTTTCTGTGTCTATGGTTTGAGGAAGTTCTCTGCAAACTCGAAGAATTGATTATAATGTTTCATCTAATTAGAATACAGTATCAAGCTGCTTAGAATTGTTTTGGTAATAAAATAAGCTATTTTAAATAAAAATAGTTATTTAACATATGCATGTATATATAATGCATTCACTTATTCCACCAATATCTATTATAGAGTATGAACATATACAGTAGATCTGGAATACTGTGGGTAAATGTTTTCACAAAAAGCTCACAGTCTCATTAGAAGATAATCAGCCAGTCAGGTAAGCAGGTGTCACATAGTGTGGTAGAATTCCATTATGGCCTCTTAATGAATAACCTTTGGTGAAGATCACATGATAATCATCATTGGGCTTGACGCTATGTGACATTCACCACAGTTGAGTTGACTTCCAATGTGCTATGGGGTAGAATGGCAGGAAGGTACTCCTTGGCAGAGATTCTGACATTGATACAATCTTCCAAACAGACTGTACCCAGTGTATGAAGTGAGGCAGTATACAATGAGACTAGAGATTTGAAGGTGAGGATTTAAAAAATATATATTTAATTTAATTTATTTATTTGAGAGCAACAGACACACAGAGAGAAAGAGACAGATAGAGAGAGAGAGAATGGGTGCACTAGGGCTTCCAGCCACTGCAAACAAACTCCATATCTGTGCGCCCCCTTGTGCATCCGGCTAACATGGGTCCTGGGGAATTGAGCCTTGAACCAGGGTCCTTTGGCTTCACAGGCAAGTGCTTAACTGCTAAGCCATCTCTCTAGCCCAAGGAAGGTGAGGATTTTAATGAGAGAGTATTGGAATTATCTGGACATGTTTTTGCTTCTGAGAAAAACACCAAGATAAGTCATAATAGTTGCTCTGGGTCCTAAATGCGGTGCTGTTTTCTGACCCCCAATCCCTCCTTCTGGGGATGGACAAGTGACTCATGTGATAGATACCCTCTGAGTTCCTTATTCCTCACCTCCACTCCTGTCCTCACAATATGTGTCCATTTGTCTGTATCATAAGTGATTTTTCCATGAGTGGTGAGAAGGTCCTAGCTTTGCACTGGGAAAGATAATGTGCTTCTTCTAACCATAGATGAGCCAAGGGGGGACTGGGTATCAATGGTAGTGCTTTGGGGCAAACAAAACAGTAAGCCAACCCTGAAGAAGAAGACATAATTCATCCTGGCTCACCCAGAGATGGGCAGGAGATGAGAATTGTCTACCAGATAATGAACAGATAACTAAAATTTAGTTGTCAGACCTCAGACAGTAAGGCTCAACTGTGAGTTTTTGGAAGCAAACATTTTGATCACAGTGTTGAGAATTTATTAGATAAATTACATTTTAAGAGGAAAGGGTATGGTAGTAGACCTCTTAAATAGTGCAAGGGCAAGAGAAAGCATCAAGTAAAGCAAGGTCTTGGACTTCTCAGTGCCTCACCTGGGAATGAAATAGTAGAAGTAATTCTGAGACTGTGAGCCAGGAGAACCAACAAGAATTGATAAATATTGGGCTGGAGAGATTGCTCAATGGTTTAAACTCCTTGCTTGTAGAGCCTGACAGCCTTGCTTCAATTCCTCAGTACCCAATAAAGCCAGAAGCACAAAGTGGTGCATGCTTGGCAGTTCATTTGGAGCAGCATGCAGCCTTGATGTGCCCATTCATTTCTCTCTCTCTCTCTACTTTCAGATAAGTAAATAAAAATATATTTTCTTAAAAATATTAAATGCCTGAGTGTGAGGTAAGTCAGGTATTGATAAATTAAAAAAATGAGTAAAAATATAAAAAAATCAATTGTTAAATGCCTAAGTGTGAGGGAAGTCAGAGATTGCTAACTCCCAGGGTTTTTAGTTAAGAGGAAGTCAAAGGTCAGAATCAAAGGTCAGAGTTCTTGAGCAAGAGAACATAAGGGAGAACAAAATTTGAAGGGGGCAATAATACATTTAGTTTCATGTCTTTAGATATAAATCAGAAAGTTCTTTGATGTCCTTTTGTTGTGTGCTCAAACTGATGATGGAAGACTCTCATTAAAGCAAGATGACTCAGAAACATGATTCTTTCTAGTTTCCAACTGTACCCAGCATTGGTCTACTTTTTCTTAATTATGATTCTCTGTTTTTGGGTCTCTTAGCTTAATCATACAGCAGCTGAGTGTCTCTAAGGGATCCACACTGATTGTGCTGTCCTCTTCTTCCCAGGAAGCAGCTGCTCATCCCACCCTTTCCCATTGCTTCTTCCTAAGGAATGCTACAGGACTCCAAATGAGGCTGCACTAAAGGGAGGAAGTCTCAAACCTAAACAACAACAAAATCTTTGATTTTAGTTTCCTCTTTTTATGCATGTACATGTGCATGTAATATACATGTGTGTATGTGTGTAGGTGCATGTGTGTGCACATGTGTGCATGTTTATGTAGTGGCAAAACATAGATGTTGAGGGTCTTCCTCTATTGTCTTGCACTTTGTTTATTGAGACAGCATCTCTCACTGAAGCTAGAACTCAGATTCAGCTAGACTAGCTAACCAGCTTGCTTTAGGGAGCCTCCACCTCCTGAGTGGTGGGATTACTGGTGTGCTCCACCATGCCCAACGCTGACATGGGTGTAGGGGATCTGAACTCAGGTCTTCATGCTTGTGGGGCAAGTGCCTTACCCACTGAACAGTCACACTTGTTCTTGGTTTTCTCCTAATGCTTTTTCACTGACTCTAAAGGCAAGATCATGACCCTTGTTTCCATTTTGTCAATGTCCTTTGTCTCAGGAAGCAGCTGAGCTGGGCTCTGAAGCAAAGGTACTCTGTATTAATGTTTAAGCTCCCATTTTTGTCTCCCCAGTCTGCTTTGTTCTTCTTATAGTCTCTAGGTTTCTTCGGAGCTTCTTTTGCTATACAATGGTGATGTTGTTTACCACCAGAAGGAGTTCATTTGGTGAAATTTACCCAGGGCTCATTTGAAGCCGATGTTGCAGGACTTGCTTCCAGGGTTACTCACTCCTTTAGCTTGTGCTAAGGAATCTGTCAGTCAAGTGAGTAGCTGCTGACAGCAATGTTTTCAGACTCCTTTCTCTTTACCGTAACACATTAAAGCACTTTGAAAACAGATAAGGAAATGCTTTCACAGTCTGCTGTTCATACCTCCTTGTCTTACTTTTAATACAATGGAATTCATGTTGTGCAAAGAGAATGTTAGTAAAAGCATCAATTTTATTCTTCACTGTTTAGTTCATATGGGTATGGTTTTCCATAAATCCATGATGGAGAAGTTTAGTATGGTAGCAAATTTCAATTTCAAAGTGCTCACTGTTCAGTTCCACTCTTCCTTGTGAAAAGGTGGTGCTTTGTTTGGTGTCTCTTGTCCCCTCTTCTGGTAGAGTGAATCAAGCATTGTAAAACCAGGATAGCCATTTGTGTTGGTTTATACAACTTCTCTTTGGTTTTATACTTTAGAGGGATGCCCTCTGAAGATATTGCATTGCAATGCCTAAGAAATGATGTGGAATTGGACTCAGAAAGAACTCCACTGCAATGATAAATATTAAAGAGCTACTCTGGCCCCCATAGAAATCATTTTATTTAGTTGCTTCTCAGACTATTCTCTGAACTTCTCTTTTATTTGTGTCCTGATTTAAATGACAATGAAGCCCCTGGTCTTCGGGAGCTCCTCTGCTCCCACCACTATTCTCTTAGTTCAGTTGTCAGTTTGCCTTTGCTGAGGAGTTGAGTGTCAATGAAGTGAGGAGTGAGTGGTCACTGGAGCAGATGAAGTCTCAGAAACAAAGATCCTCTTTTCATGCAAATGGCCATAGTCATTTAACATGAAGGAAGAAAAGAAATCCCAGCACAACCTATCAAGAGAACTGGATGGTATTGGAAATGTTTCCATGAAACCTTGTCATCTCTTTAAGAGTGTCATCCATCAAAGCCTCTCCTTCCCTTTCACATAGTGAAAACACATTTCCAATTTTAAGACAGGCATAGAGAAACATAAAATCAAAAGTCTGTCTCAGGGCCAGCATGAGCACTTGCACTTTCTGTCCCCTCAATGTCTTCTTCAACACTGTCAATCTGTGTTTGTGCACTTGTGCTCTGAGACTGCAGTTCTACCTGGGAGAGGGTTTTCTTCCACTCTTCCTTAAATTTTCTCCATCACCCAAAGCTACTGCCAACCACCATCTCATCACCTTTAGATTTCTCCTTAATAACTAGGTCCTTCATATGAACAGAGCCTTCTGCATTTGTTGAGGAAGGTGACCATGTGCTGTGTGGTATTTCATCTGTGGCTCTTCCTCTCCCAGTGTGCAAAATGTGCCTTTGTTAGATGGTCTAGCACTGTGAAACTAGTAAGGATACATTTATCTTTGATGTATAGTTACACATGATTGCTTCTCTTCTAAATTTAAAATTCGGGTCTGGGGAGATGGCTCAGTGGTTTTGCTTACGGCATAAGCATGAAGGCAGGAGTTTGCATCCTCAGAACCCATGTAAATATTGGGTGTGGTGGATAGCATGCAATCCCAGTGCTCAGAAGGTAAAGACATGTGATGCCTGAGGCAAGCTGTTTAGCTAGATTAGCCTAATTGGCTATCTTTGAGGTTCAAGTGAGAGAACTTGTCTCAATAAATAAGGTGGAGAGTGTCAACTTCTAGCATCCACACACACACACACACACACACACACATACACATGACCACATGTATATGGTAATGTATACACACACATGACAAACACCTACACAAGCAAAAGCCAAAGCAAAATAAAAACAAAAAAATTGTCGTGCTACTATGCCCTAAAGATAATAAAATACATGACCTATTATTTATTGAGTCTTCTGAGGTGTTGTGCTGTCAATCACAAAATATAGTCGGTTAATGCATTTCAGTTAATGAAATTTAAAAAAAATTATTTATTTATTAGTTTGACAGAGAGAGAAGGAGAGAAAGAGAGAGAGAGAGAGAGAGAGAGAGAGAGAGAGAGACAGAGAGAGAGAGGAAGAATGGGCATGCCAGGGCTATAAATGAACTTCAGATTCATGTGCCCCTGGTGCATCTGGCTAATGTGGGTCCTGGGGAATTGAACCTGGGTCCTTTGGCTTTGAAGGCAAATGCCTTAATAGCTAAGCCATCCCTCCAGCCCTAATAACACTTCTAATTTAGCTGGTCATGGTGGCGCATGCCTTTAATCCCAGTACTTGGGAGGCAGAGGTAGGATGATCACCATGAGTTCAAGGCCATCCTGAGACTGTGAATTCCAGGCCAGCCTCAGCTAGAGAGAGACCTTACCTTGGGAAAAACAAAAACAAACAAACAAACAAACAAAACCATATAATTTAGAGGCTTGATACTAATTCGTAATTTTGGTTATTTGGCAATATTATTACAGATTACTTACTGATATTTAAATGAGAAAATACTAATGTCCATCTGTGCTGTATCAAAGGGCTTTATACTAATTTAAGCAATCTTTACAACAACCCCAAAAAGAAGATAGTATTGCTATATTATCATTTTATAGACAAGGAACCCAGTGTTAGGTAACGTGCCAAAGGTTACAGAACTGGAACTGGAAAATCTGGCATTGGGAATGTGTTTGTGGCCAGCATCAGATCCTGTCATACTGCCATCAGTTTCCCTCAGTTTTAACCTTTATTGTTTGTTTTGTGCAAACTCAGGGGCCAGGATCCTGAGAATTTTTCTGATTACTCCTGAGTTCCACAAAAGACTCTGAGCAGGATTCAAAATGATATGGCGGTTCATGCTGAGTAAATATACTGGGACACTGTGGTCAAAGTGAGACAGTACGAGTGCAAGGATACAGAACCAACAGTCTTACAGTGGTAAGAGAAAATACTGCGGCATTAGAAAAACCCAAGAACCAGTACTTTAGTAGTACATTTAGAATTCCTTTTACTCAGCGTCTCTTGCTATTATTTATTCTTTGGCAATTTTATTAATAGAATGTATTTTGTTCAAATTCTTCCCCATTATCCTCTCTTATCCTCTTCCCATTTCTGGTAAACCTCTTCTTCCTAACAAGATTCCTTCCCTCTTGTTACTTTGTTTAAAAAAAAAACACTTGTAGCCAGGCGTGGTGGCATACACCTTTAATCCCAGCACTCGGGAGGCAGAGGTAGGAGAATTGCCGTGAGTTCAAGGCCACCCTGAGACTACAGAGTTAATTCCAAGTCAGCCTGGACCAGAGTGAGAGTGAGACCCTACCTCAAAAAACCAAAAAAAAAAAAAAACCCAAAAAACAAATAAAAACAAAAACAAAAACAAAAAACTTGTGTGTATTTTGTTGCGTAGAGTGTATGCCTGTGCATGTGCCCTGACAGTATTCCATATGCCTGCTGCTCCTCTGCATCGTTGAGATGCCCCCTCCCTTTGCTCTTTTGCCTCGTCTTGTTTCATGCCTAACTCTTCTTCCTGTTTCCAGAGTTTTTGAATCTCAGAAGTTTCTCATGCATCTGCTCCCCTGTGGGACTGGGGTTCCAGGTGGGCATGACCATGCTCAGCTACTTTATTTGGAATGTGGAGGTTTGAACTAGAGCAGGCTCAGGTCCCTTCAGGTCCTCATTCTTGGGCAGGAAGTGTCCTTAACTGCTGAGCCATTGCTTAGGTACTCATGTCTATTACTTTTTGTTGTTGTTGTTTTTCAAAGTAGGGTTTCACCCTAGCCCAGACTGACCTGGAATTCACTATGGAGTCTCAGGGTGCCCTCGAACTCATGGCGATCCTCCTGCCTCTGCCTCCCGAGTACTAAGATTAAAGATATGTACCATCACACCCAGCTCATGTCTATTTTTAAATGTGATCGACTGAGTTTTCTTAAGGGTCTGTGCATGAACATGACTAGGGGATGATCAACTGGTTCATGGGCAATTCTCCTGTGGCTACTCTGTTAGCGATTTGATATAATGAAATTGTAGGATGATGAAAATGACTTATATAGGAATTTTATAAAGCTAAAAGAAGGAATGCATAAAACTACCGGGAATATATGTAACATATAGAAAACAATTACTTTACTTCATGATAGAAGGAACATGTTTCCTAATGGTGTAAGAAAAGTCTCAATTATTACTAGTGTTACTCATCTTTAAATAAGTCAGTGGATGTGTGTGTGTGTGTGTGTGTGTGTGTGTGTGTGTGTGTGTGTTTATGTGCTTGCATGCCCTTATTAGAAGGGAATAGCAACTATTTAGATTATATATACATATCTATATCTATATCTATCTATCTATCTATCTATCTATCTATCTATCTATCTATACACACACAAACACACACACACACACACACACACACACACACACACACACATATATAATTTATTTTTTGTTTCTTGAAGTAGGGTCTCATTCGAACTCAAGGCTGACCTAGAATTTACTATGTAGTCTCAGGGTGGCCTCAAATTCATGGTGATCCTCCTACCTCTGCCTCCCAAGTGCTGGGATTCAAGGCATGCACCACCATGCCCTGCCTAGTAGATACATTTTCTAAAGCCATTGTAGGGTGAAATTAAGGCTACCAACTACAACTGTCATCCAAAGAGATGGTACAAAGACATGGGAGCAGAATTTAACTCAGTTACCATGGTGCAAAGAAGTGCTGCCCATGATGTGATTTTTTTGGCAGCTGAGAGACTTCTGCCAGTTGCATTCAGGAGACTGGAGAACAGTGGCTTCTGAACTGACCTCAAAGGAGTAGAATTCGTGGGGGTGAGTGTGGGTTTCTGGGTCTTGGGTCTGTCTCAGATGACCAAGGGTCCCAGGCAACCATGGAAGAGAATGCATGAAAGTAAGACTTTTGGGAGGAGTTTCAGTATGAAACTCAGTTTCTTGTCAGGGAAATGGGTTTATAATGGGGGGAAGGTCCTAAGGGGATTGGACTTACAAGGTTCCTATGGGAATATTCAGGGGTCTTAGGGAGATGGTCTGTGTGAAGGTGCTGTCTGATAAGGAATTTCCTAGGCAACTGGCCAAAGTCACAGGGCTATGGGCAGAGCCTAAGTTCAGGTGTGCTGAGCTTGGAAAGAGAGTGGCCTCCTGCAGCCCAGGGGTCCTTAGCTATGCCTGCCAGCTCAGGCCCCTCTCCTGAAGGCTCCTTCCTGTGTCTGGCAGTGTCCAACAGGTGAGAATGACTTCCTCATCCAATGGGAGATCGGTTTCATACACCCAGATGTAAGAATATGGAAAAAGTGTATAAGCAAAAGTACAGAGCCAATTTACCTTGCTGTTACATGTTGCTAAGTATATTCTAAGCACTGGGGGAAGTGAAAGAATAGGTCTTACTCACTGTCTTTATAACATCATGATAGGGAAGGTTGATGAATAGGATGGGGGATTAGTAGTAGAAAGCATACCCCTGTCTAGTCTTATTGAGTATTAAAGAGAAGCAATGATGAAAAGTCTTGCAGAGTAAAAAATCTAAGATTGGGGATGGAGTTGGTAGAGAGCATGCATGATGCCCTAGTTCAATCTGCAGCATAAACTGTGGATGGTGGCATGCATCCCAGCACTTGGGAGGTAAATCCCAGAGGCTAGAAATCCAAGTTCACCCTCATAGTTAGTTAGAGGCCAGACTAGGCTATGCTCAGAGGGAAAGAAATCATTTGAACAAGGTTTGCCATAAGACCTGCCTGGGAAGAGGCATGAGAAAGAGCTTCCACCTGTGCTCAGGTGGAACTGGAGTGAAAATACATCAATGCCTAACAGAACAAAATTTCATTGGGGAACAGTACATAGGAAACACTGTAGGTGGTAATGGTATGCCATCTAGTTATGGTCTGTAATAAAATACTTGGTACCTGACATTGTTTAATTCATCTCTTAAATGTCCTGCTAAATATTTGTATTTTGAGTTCAGCATCAGCTTTCTGTTACTCTGAGTCTTAGATTAGCTACACAGACAGGTGTGGCTCTTTCCAGGGGATTGTGCCTAGCACTGGGTGCCCATGAGGTTCTGTCCCAGCTATGGAATGTCTAGGATGAGAAGGATGCAACTGATCACTGAATCCAGCTAGCCTTTTGGGGGAGCTGCTGCTCCCTCTGTGTGAATTGCTCTTTTGCATTTCTATACACAGCATTCCCAGTTCCATCTGCTCCATAAATCTGGCCCTCTTCCTCTACATCAGAAAATCTTGCTTTTTTTATTGTGAAATAGAAGGAAAATCAAGGCCACTATTCGGAAAAGGTTCTCACTTGACCTGGGCACTCTGCACACTCTACTCTGCCAGTACAGTATTTAGAAGCAGACATAAGGGCATCTTTTCCTTTTATAGTGGAAAGGGTGCTCTGCATTTATTTTAGTTATTTGGATTATGAGTCAAGATAGCATCTGACTTGCAGAAACCACACTCATCATGGTTAGCTAATGACTGCATCATTATGAAGCCTCTGTGGGTATGTGTGTGGAGAAAGCAAAAAAAAAAAAATGGGGTTCACAAATATAAAATGACTCAAAAGGGGGAAACATTCTGGGGTTTTAACCTGCAGCTCTACCCCAAAGCTGCTGTTTCCTCAAAGTACCAGCCTCTGCAAAATGCTCAGTGGGACAAGATTCCCTGTACCCTGGTGTGAGGATGGTGATCACAGAGGCATTATCCTTAGTGTTTGGAGGCAAATAATATGGCCATAGCCACTGTATTAATCTTAAACTTGGATTCTGACAATAAGCAGTTGTTTCAAAGTATTAATTAGCTGAATGCTCAGGGAATTTCTTTTCAAAATGTATGCTGGTATTATGGCTCCCATCATCTTGCTTATATAACTGTCTTGTTCAACTAAATAAAGCTATGTGGTTCTGGTCTGGATTCTTTAGGACTGCTTTAGATGGGAATGTCTGAAGTCTGTATCAACTCACAGGGATGTTGTCAAACTATGGGGATTTGTAATTGTTTTGGAGGATTTTCTACTTATTGAAAAAATGAGAGATGCAGATAGGTTTTTACACTATGATATGATTGCCTTCTAGAGATGTTTCTATTAGTGGGCAAAACTAGAAAAAGATTGATTTCAGGATTTTGTTATCAGTGACAGACTTCTATCATAGAATACTATGTAAATAGATTGATTTGATCATTTCATGATGAGATAAGATGAGGTTAGAATATAATTCCCCAACTGCCTCCGGTAGGCAGTGGAAATTGATTCTGCAAAGTCTGTGGAGATGAAAGTGGGCCTAAAACTACATGAAAATAGCAAAACTGTACTTTAATTATGGCTTGTTCTTAGACAGGATTTACTATGTATGTAAGTAAATAAGTTTCTCATGAAAGGTATGTGCATTTAAATGTGAATGTGATATGTAATTCCATAAATACCCTGAATTTCCTCAGTTCATTTTAGCTCATAATTGTTTCCTATATGATATTAGATTCTTTAGGTGCTATATACATACTATGCATTGTGTTGAGATATAAACCTTCCATGCCTATTCTCTCCAGCATTAGAAAGTGATATATTTTATTAAAGGCCTTTCCTGCATCCATTGAAATGATCATGTGGTTTTTGTGATTAAGTTTATTTATATGGTGCATTATGTTGACCAATTTCTTTATGTTGAGCCATCCCTGCAAGGCTGGGTTGAAGCCTACTTGATCAAGGTGGTGCTGGGCTCCCCCCCTGACAGGCAGTGCTGAGGAAGGACCAGGCCCACTGGTTCCTCCCAAGGGGTTGAGGAGGAAGATGAGTATCCGATGACTCAGAACCTCTCTTAGTCACCGGAGAACAACCACACTGAGTCGGGAGTCTTGTCAAAACAGGAATTTGCTTTATTGTCACAGGCAGTTGCCTATACAATGTTTAGAACAAAGACGAGGATTCTAGGATGGGGGAGATGTAAGAGCCAATAGTAAACTGCGACCTTTGAGATGATTGGTCCCAAGAGCGTGCCTGGGAATTCCAACTCCCACATGGAAGTAGCAAGCCAGAAGCCATTAGGCGTAGCTGGCCCAAGGTAGATCACCAAACTTTAGCTAGGCTCAGGAAGTTCCACTAGGCCTCACACCCAGGCCTCTCAAGGCCCAATATCGCCCCCATTTGTTTTTGTAATAGCATTAGTCACTATGGCCCCTGTCTTAGGTTGTCCCCCTCTGGGGATCTTACCTGTCACTGGGTACCAGGTGTTTAGCTCTCTGAGAACCCACTCCATGGCCTGTCTTAAGTTGTCTCAGACGACGACAATTTAATAGAATTAGCATAAATAAGATAGAAGCTATTTTTAAAGTTACCACGTCTTTAGGTATGAGTACTTCACCTTTGGAAAATAACCACTTCTATGTGAGCCTTTATCTTAAGAATAGTTAAAACCTTGATGAAAAGAGGAACCTAATTTACTTTACTAAGAGTCTTAAGCCAGTTTTATAACCCTTAAATCATAACAAATTAGCGTCAGTGACCTGTTAATGAGTGAGGTCTCATCATAAAACTCAGTTTTTCCATTGATTAAAACCTTGGCATCAGGTAAACATTAGATTTAATACAATTAAATGTTTTAATGAAGGGGCCCTTCCCCTGATATACACATTAGGTAAGTCTGACACTTATCTTATGTAAGGAGTTGTAACCTGGTCAAATACCTTGACTCAGTTGACCTATTTAACATTTTGTCTAGTGAGAAATTTTATCTAACAGATGTGACTTTAGGTGTTTAAAAGAGAAAAACTAAAAAGAACCACAGTTATATGTTGTACTTTTTTTTTCTTTGTCAGAGATAATTGGCCATTTTGACTCTAGTCAGAGTCTGGGGGGACACATGGCTTAAACTTATATGGGGTCTGAGATAAAGAGGGTTTTATCTGTTTTGTCAGAGTCTAGCTTTCCATGAATTTAAGTAGCATATGTTGGAAAGCAAGAGCAAAATGAAATTACAGAGCAGAGGGATAAGCATCCTGACATTTCTTATCCTATTCTGAAGTTGTTTATTTTTACATAGTAAATTTACCCATTTGCAAAACACAAGGTGATGGACTGTTGTCTATGTTTAACCTGGTTAAACCTCCAATTACATTTGTACTTACTAGCATAGGCATCACCTGTGTCTAATGTAAGATGAATTTAGATTAAGACTACATCCCTGTATAAAACTTTTAGAGTATCCTTAAGAGTCTGTAAACAGATGAAAAATCTTTAACTTTAGTCATGGCGTCTAGGTTTAGCCTGAAAATTGTTTCCTACATATACACATCAGTCCATTACAAATTTAACCTTGATCGAACTCTCTGGGACTGGGCAGCAGGATGCAGCCAGCTCTTATTCCAGTAGCCCAGTTCCAACAAAGTCCTCTGTAGTCTTTCCTTCCCCTAAGAAAGCTCATAAGCCTCAAAGTTCAATGCTGTTTGTACTTTGCATTTTTCAAGTGTCATTAGAATAGTCCAAAAATTCGGCTTACCACTCCAGAAGACACCTTCAGTTGTAAGCACCAAGTCCATGCCTATTCCTCCAAAACAAAGGTTCCAAAAGATCAACATCCACATGGTCAGGTTTAATCTCAGTCCACTTCTCAGTACCAAGTTTTGTATCAGACAGCTTCAGGTTTGCTGAGATAAACTTCCAGACCAGGTACAGTTATGGAGGAAGGGATATGTATTGAAGCCTACAGATCCAGGGGAAGTTCCATAATAGCAGAAAAAGCTGACCTGCCTTCACAGGCACAAGGAGAGAGAGAGAGAGAGAAGCACAAGCCTAAAGGTCAAAAGTCACACACTGTGTCCACTAGGGACATATGACCTGTTCAGAAATAAAAAAGCCGCAGATGCAGCTTGCTGGTGAACCAAAAGTGAAAGGAAAGCAAGTACAGGTTATAGAAGCAAAGTTTAGCACATTAAATATGAAGACTGCCTCATAACTTATGAGGGTATACTCACCCACACATGTACACCAATTGACCTCCTCAACGAGAATTCCTCACACAGGGCACTAGTCTGTTGGGTTCCTGGAGCCCCATGTTAGATGCCAGTTGCCAGTCTCCCTCCCATCCCCACTGGCGGGTAATGCTGAGGAAGGACCAGGCCCGCTGGTTCCTCCTAAGGGGTTGAGGAAGAGGGTAAACGTTGGATGACTCAGAACCTCTCCTAGTCACCGGAGAAAAACTACACTGAGTTGTGGGTCTTGTCAAAGCAGGAACTCCCTTTATTGTTACAGGTGGTTGCCAATATAATGTTGAGAACAAAGGTGGGGATTCTAGGATGGTGGGGAGAGGTAAGGGCCAATAATAAACTGCGACCTTTGAGATGATTGGTCCCAAGCGCATGTGTGGGAATTCCAACTCCTACACAGAAGTAGCAGGCCAGAAGCCATTAGGCATAACTGGCCCAAGGCAGATCATAAAACTTTAGCTAGGCTCAGGAAGTTCCACTAGGCCTCACGCCCAGGCCTCTCAAGGCCCAACAAGGTGGGTAATGATTTTGATGTGTTGTCAAATTCAGTTTGTGAGGATTGTGTTCAGGATCTTTGCATCTAAGTTCATCAGGGATATAGGCCTGCAATTTTCTTGTTGTACCTCTGGTTTTGGTATTAGGGTGATACTAACTTCATAAAAGGAGTTGGGGAGCACTGCCTGTATTCCGATTATGTGAAATACTTTGAGAAAAATTGATTCCAGTTAGTTAATGAAGGTTTGATGGAATTCATCTGAGAAGCTATCCAGTCCTGGACTTCTGGGGGAGGTTTTTGATTACCTTTTCAATCTCAGTGGGTGTAATATTTTTGTTTATGAGGTTAACCTGCTTTCAGTTTTGTTTTAGTAGGTGGTACTTATCTAGGAATTCATCCATTTCTTCCAGATTATCCTATTTTGTGGAGTAGAGATTTTGGAGGTAAGTCCTAATGATTCTTCCAATTTCATTAATGTCTCTTTTGACAATTTTGTTTTGACATGTTTGTTCCTTTTTCATCTCAGATTTTGTTAATTTAATATTCTCTCTCTCCCTCTTTTCATTTGATCAACTTGGCCAGGAGTTTATCAATCTTGTTTAGTTTTTCAAAGAACCAGCTCTTCATTTTATCAATTTTCTTAGTCTCCAATTCATTAATTTCTGCTCCGATCTTGATTATTTGTTGCTATCTGGAGCTCTTTGGGTTGGATTCTTCTTGAATTTCCAATGCCTTTGAGATCTCTCAGTCTTTGTTATGAAGGAATTTGGTTCTATGAATTTTCACCTTATGACTACCTTCATTGTATCCTACAGGTTTTTGGAAAGTTCTGTTCTTATTGTCATTCAATTCTAGAAGTTTTATAATTCATTGTTTAAAAGCTTGTTGTTCAGACTCCAGGAGCTGTTGAATTTCCTGATATGCCTCTTATAGTTAATGTCTACCTTTCAAGCATTGTGATTTGATATGATGAAATAAATTATTTCAAGTTGTCTGAATTTTTGGATGCATGTTTTATGGCCCAATATATGATCTATTTTGGAGAAGGATCCATGGCTTGGTGAGAATATGTAGTCTGTAGAATTGAGGTAGAATGTTCTGTAGATATCTGTTAGGTCTAGTTGATCTATGGTGTTGTTGAGCTGTCTTACTTCCATTTTTATTTTCTGTTTGGATCATCTGTCACAGTATTGATGATAGTGGAGTACTGAAGTCATTGACTATGATGGTGTTGCTGTTTATTTCTGTTTTGTTGTCAAGTAGTTTTTTTTTTTTTTCTTATATAACTGTGGTGCATGTGTGTTTAGTATATATAGGTTTATGATTGTGATGTACTCTTGTTTGTTCATCACTATGATGAGTAAAAAGTAGCCTTCTTTGTTCTCTTTGGTTACTTTTGGTTTGAAGTCTATTTTATCAGATATTAATTTAGGAAAACCTGCTTGTTTCTTCTTTCCCTTTGCTTGGAGTAACATTTTCCAACATTTAACCTGGAGGAAATGTGTTCTTTAGTGGTGACATAGACTTATTGAATACAGCAAATTCCTTTTTCTGGTCCACCTTATTAACTTGTATCTTTTGATGGGTGAGTTATGTGCATTAATATGTAAGTGAGGTACAAGAATAAGTCTCAGGAAACATCAAGAAAATCAGAACATGAATTGAAATTGTACCTCAAATAAGAGATGGACATGATGCAAAATAATACAACAGAAAATAAAAATCAAGCAAAAATTATATAAGCCTCTCTAGAACCCCTCAACAACAGTTGCTAATGTGGGAAACATAACCTCTGACCTGGACAACAATACAGAAGAAATTTTTAGGAAAGACAAAACTTTGCTAAGTTAAAAAAAAAATCAAGTTAACAGAATATAAGGGAACAGTGGGACACCCTAAAATGACCAAACATCTGTAACATGGGTATACCCTAAGGAGAGTAAATGCATTCAGGAGGCATAGAAACTATATTCAACAAAATTATTGAAGAAAATTTTGTTAGTCTCTCAAAAGAGAGGCTCATCCAGATTCCAGAAGCCCACAGAATACCAAACAGATAGGACCCAGAGAAATTCTCCAAGACATCAGAGTTAAAACTATTAGCAATGTAAACAGAGATTGTTAAAAACATCAAGAGAGAAAGAATTTACAACATACAAAGGCAGTTCCATCAGAATTACATCAGGTTTTTGAATGGAAACACTTACTTCCAGAAGGGCCTGGAATGGAACACTTCAAAGTCTGAAAAACTATGGCTTCCAAACCAAGCTACTCTACCCAGAAAAAGTATCCCTCATAGTAGAGAGTCAATGAAAAACTTTCCATGAAAAAAGTCAACTTTATGATTATATGAACACCAAGCCAAACCTACAGAGAATACTTGAGGGAATACTGCATATGGAACAGTCAAACAACCAATCTCAAGAGCCAACAAGAAGAAGATCTTAATAACAAAAATAGGCAAGGCTAAAAATAGTACAAAATACAAGAAATCACCAAATCCCATAAAATCATAAAATCATGGCAGGGATTACTTCAAACCTCACATTAATGACCTTTAATATTAATGGTCTAACTCACCAATCAAAAGACACAGGTTATCAGGATGGCTCAAAATCTGGACACTTCTACCTACTTCCTTCAAGAAACCCAACTCACCACTAAAGATAGAAACATCCTCAGGGTGAAAGTTTGGAAAATGATATTCCAAGTAAATGGAAATAAAAAACAAGTGGGTGCTGCTATATTAATATCTGATAAAATAGACTTGAAAACAAAAGTAATCAAAAAGGACAAAGAAGGCACCTTCTTATTTAATCAAGGGACTGATCTAACATTAGAACATCATGATATATATATGCACCAAAAACAAGTGCACCACAGTTTATAAAACAAAATCTATTTGACATTAAAGCACTAATAAACACCAACACTATCATGGTCAGAGACTTTAATACTCCACTATCATCAATAGACAGATCATCCAAGCAGAAAATCAACAGGGAAATAATAGCACTCAACAGCACCATAGATCAACTAGAACTAACAGATATGTACAGAATTCTCTACCCCAACTCTAGATAATACACAGTCTTCCCAGCAGCCTATGGGACCTTCTCCAAAACTGACCATATGTTAGGCCACAAAGTGTGCCTTCCTAAAGTCAGCAAAATTGAAATAACTTCCTGCATCATGTCAGATCACAATGCTTTAAAGTTAGAAATTAACAAAAGAGACACATCAAAAACTGTAACAACTCCTGGAGACCAACCAACACATGCTTAAACAATGAATGGGTCATGGAAGAAATAAAAAAAGAAGTTGCAAATTTCCTAGAATTGAATGAAAATTAAAACACTCCCTACCAAAACTTATGGGGCTCAAAGAAGGCAGTTGTAAGGTGAAAATTCATAGTCCTAACTGCCTTCATTATAAAGACAGAAAGATCCCAAATCAAAAACTTGACTGTCCTCCTAAAGGTTCTGGAAAAGAAAAAAAAAAAAAAAAAGATGGATCCAACCCAAAGAGCTCCAGATGGAAAGAAGTAATCAAGATTAGAGCAGAAATTAATGAATTAGAAATGAAAACAAAAATTGATGAAACCAAGAACTGGTTCTTTGAAAAAAATAAATAAGATTGACAAATCTCTGGCCAAATCGATCAACCCAATAAAAAGTCCAACTTAACAAAATCAGGAATTAAATTAGAAATCACAATAGATATCTGTGAAACTGGAAGAATGATTGGGGCATTTTTCTAAAACCTCTACTCCACAAAATTATATAACCCGGAAGAAATGGATGGATTCCTAGACACCACCTACCAAAACTAAACTCAGAGCAGATTAATCTCCTATACAAACCTATCACATTCATGAAGATTGAAAAAGTAATAAAAAAAACCCTCCCCCAAAAGAAAACTCCAGGACTGAATGGCTTCTAAGTGAATTCTCTCAAGCCTTCATTGAAAAAAGGAAAACAGTTTTTCACAAACTGTTCCACATAATTGAAGACCAGGAACTCCTTTCCAACTCCTTTTATGAAGCTAGGATCACCCTAATAACAAAACCAGGCAGGGAGGCAACAAGAAAAGAAAACTATATGCCTATATCCTCAATGAACTCAAATGCAAAGATCCTGAACAAAATCCTCGAAAACTGAATTCAACAACACATCAAAAGCATTATCCACTTTGATCAAGTAGGCTCCACCCAAGGGATGCAGGGATGGTTCCACATACAGAAATTGGTCAAAGTAATACAACACATGAACTGAACTATATGAACCACATGATCCTCTCACTTGATGCAGAAAAGACCTTTGACAAAATACACCACTCCTTTATGATCAAAACACTGGAATGAATAGGCATGGAGGGCTTATATCTCAGGACAATAAAGGCTATATATAAAAGCTCCTAAAACCCAAATTATACTTAAAGCAGAAAAACTCAAGGAGTTCCCACTAAAATCAGGAAAAAGACAGGCATGCCCACTCTTACCACTGCTCTTCAACATAAGATAGGAGAAAAAAAAAAAAAGGATTCAAATTCAAATGGGTTTATTCAAGTAAGTCCTATTTGTATATGACATGAGCCTATATATAAGTGACCCAAAAGTCTCCATCTCATAACTTCTAAAGGTTATTTATTCCTTCAGCAAAGTTTCAGGATACAAAATCAATGCACAAAAATCACTAGCCTCTCTATGTGCAAAGAACAAATATACAGAGAAAGAAATTAGTGAGGCTGGACCATTTTCAATAGCAACAACAACAAAAATAAATACCTTGGAATAATACTAATCAAGGATGTGAAAGCCCTGTAAAATCACTGACGAGGGTAATTCCAGCAAAGATGGAGACTGCCTAGCTGCGCTGAAAATCCCAGGGAAAGAAAGGCAAAACATTAAGGTTTACTGGGTCTTTTTGTCAGTTGGAGGGCACGGGGTGGGGGGGAACAGGGAATCGCGGATCCCCTCACAGGCAGGTAGTCCACCCCTCCCACCAAACAGTCACTGTGCCCATCACCACTGCTGCTGAAGTGCCCACTGGTGCTGCTGCTGCTCTCCGATAGCACACCAATTGCATGCAGATCGTGCACCAATTGATCCCTATGTGCGAAAGCTTAGACTGCTCTGCACAGTTGTCCCCATTACCACTCCTGCCGCTGCACATTCAGTGAGCCTAGTCCCACAGCAACTGCCACACAAGCCCAGACTTTGTCTCTCACTTGTGCCAGCTCAGGTGCCATCCCCTACATGTCTGCCCCACAGGTCATCTGCCATTATCCTGTGGTGGGGGAGCCAGACTGTTTCTGGGTCCCAGTGTTCCCAGACAGAGTTTGGGCTGCTTCAGTGCTTGGTACATCATTCCCCTCCAACCTCGAATGAAGGCAGCTTTGGTGCATTACCACTTGATAATTCAGGCTACTTTAGCACCCCTGCCAGGCAGTAGATAGGTGGCTTTGGCAAGTAAGGACCAAAGCCTAGGCTGCTTGGCAACTGCCCCAGGCTGCTTCAGATTCCCATTGCACTAGAGCCCAGGCTGATCAACCCACCTACGTGCCCATACACTGTCATGGGCAGATGACAGGGCAAAAGAAATAACATGAAAAATCAAATGCAAGAAAATCCAGTTAGATCACCAAGTACTACAATGAATATATCTAACCAAAACATAGAAGAGTCATTAGGATCAGAACATGAATTGAAGCTATGAGCAATGCAACCCTGACCAACTTACTGGTAGAACTTGCAGGAAAGCAACAAAGGACCGATAATGGTGTGGATGCTGCCATCACTAGGCTAGAATAAAAGATAAGAAATTGGAAGGAGTTCAGAGAATGTTAAGAGTTTGAGGGAGAGTGAAAAAAAAAAAGACCTTAAAAATCAGCTGACCATGCGAAATGAAGACATAAAGAAATGCAAGTATGAATAACAAGAATCATCAAGAAAATGAGGAAATGATGTGTAAAGGGAGCTTTATAGAGGGATGGAAATTATTCACAGAAAAGTAGTAGAAAATACAAACTTAATTGAACAAGTCCAAAACTCCCTAGAGGGTCTCAAGAATAGAGTCAGCGAAGTGGAGGATAGAAACTCTAATCTGGAAGACAAGATGGAAGAAACAGTTCGAGAATTCAAAAATTTCAGTAAGTTCAAAAGTTCCTGTGAACAGAACATGAGAGAATTGTGGGATACACTTAAACGTCCTAATATCAGACTCATTGGAATACCAGAGGGAGAAGAAATTCAGAATAAGGCATGGAGAACTTATTTAACCAAATAATTGAAGAAAACTTCCCCAGTTTCTTAAAAGAAAGGAACATCAAGATACAAGAAGCCAACAGAACTCCAAACAGAGTGGACCAAAGAGCAATTTTCCAAGACCTATTATCATTAAAACAGTAAACTTTGACACCAAAGAGAAAAAAAAAAATCCTAAAAGCAGCTAGGGAAAAACAGCACACCATTTTCAATGGTAACCCCATCAGAATTCAGACTTCTCAATGAAAACCCTGAAATCTAGAAGGGCCTGGAAAGAAACACTCCAATGTCTAAGAACCTATGGCTTCCAATCCAAACTATTCTACCTGGCAAAAGTCTCCCTCATAATACATGGTGAAAGAAAAACTTTCCATGACAAAACTCAGCTTTACAATTATATGAACACAAAACCAAACCTACAGAGAGTATTTCAGGAAATTCTTCTCAGAGAAGAAACAAAAACCAAACTCAAATGCCTACAAGAAGCAGGTCACAATAACCAAACTCAGGGTAGGCACAAAAAACTTCAAAGCCCATGAAAACACCAACACACATCTACCATCACAATATGGCAGGGATCAAATCAAATCTCACAGTTATTACCCTAAATCTTAATGGCCTTAATTCACCCATCAAGAGACACAAGCTAACAGGATGGATCAGAAAAATAGACCCCTCCATCTGTTGGCTTCAAGAAACCCACCTCACCACTAAAGACAGACACTTCCTTAGGGTGAAAGAGTCAAAAACAATATTCTAAGCAAATGGTAATAAGAAACAAGCAGGTGTAGCTATAGTAATATCAGATAAAGTAGACTTCCAACCAAAAATGATCAAAAAAGACAAAGAAGGCTACTTACTAGCTTATCAAGAAAATGATCCATCAAGAGGATATTACAATCATAAATCTGTATGCACCAAACACAGGGGCACAAAAGTTCATAAAACAAAACCTACTTGACCATAAAACAAATAACCACCAACACCATCATACCTGTGGACTTCAATACACCATTATCAGTAATAGACAGATCATCCAAACAGATACTCAACAGGGATGTAAGAGAGCTCAACAAAACCATAGAGCACTTAGACCTAACAGACATCTACAGAACTTTCCATCCCAAATCCACAGACTACACATTCTTCTCAGCAGCCCATGGAACATTTTCTAAAATAGAACATATACTGGGTCACAAAGATTGCCTCCACATATTTAGGAATACTGACATAATTCCCTGCATGATATCAGATCACAATGCTGTATTGCTAGAAATCAACAACAAAAGAACCACCAAGAATCCCAACAACACATGGAAAATGAACAGCACACTTTTAAACAATAAATGGATAGGGGATGAAATAAAAAATGAAATTGAAAAATTCCTGGAATTGAATGACAATGAGAACACATTGTACCAAAACTTATGTGACACAATGAAGGTGGTCCTCAGGGAAAATTCATAGCACTCAATGCCTTCATAAAAAAGACAGAAAGATCCCAAATCAATAACCTAACCGTCCACCTAAAGGCACTAGAAAAACAAGAAAAATCCAACCCAAAGAGCTACAGAAGAAAAGAAATAATTAAAATCAGAGCAGAAATTAATAAATTGGAAACCAAGGAAACAATTAAGAAAATTGACAAACCAGAGACCTGGTGCTTTGAAAAAATAAACAAGATTGAAAAAGCGCTGGTCACTTTGATCAAGCAGAAGAAGGAGAAGCTTCAAATTAACAAAATTAAAAATGAAAAAGGAGAGATCACAAGAGACATACATGAAATTTGGAGAATCATCAGGACTTATTTCAAAAACCTCTATTGCACAAGACTGGATAATGTGGAGGAGATGGATAAATTCCTGGGCACATATCATTTATCAAAGCTAAACTCTTAGCAGATTAATCACCTCAATGAACCCATTACACTCATGGAGATTGAAAAAGTAATAAAAAACTTCCCCAAAATGAAGAGTCCAGGACCAGATGTCTTCTCTGCTGAATTCTATCAAACCTTCATGGAAGAACTCAAACTGATCTTCCTAAAACTGTGCCACACAATTGAAGAAAAGGGAAAGCTACCCAACTCCTTTTATGAAGCTAGTATCATCCTTATTCCAAAACCAGGTAGAGATGCCACTAGAAAAGAAAACCATGGGCCTATTTCCCTAATGAACTTAGAAGCAAAGATCCTGAAAAAAAAACCTCTCAAAACGAATCCAACAACACATGAAAGGCATTATCCACCTTGACCAAGTGGGATTCATCCCAGGCACACAGGGGTGGTTCAACATATGGAAATCTGTCAACGTAATACACCACATAAGCAAGGTTAAAGATAAAAAACACAAGATCATTTCAATAGATGCAGAAAAGGCCTTTGACAAGACACAAGGTCACTTCATGATCAAAACATTGGAGAGAATTGGCACGGTTGGTTCATATCTTAACATAATAAAGACAATATACAAAGCTCCAAAGGCCCAAATAATACTTAATGGAGAGAGACTGGAGGAATTCCCTTTAAGATCAGGAACAAGATAGTGTTGTCCTCTCTCACCTCTGATTTTCAATATATTACTGGTAGTCCTAGCTCAAGCAATAAGACAGGAGAAAGAAATAAAAGGGATACAATTTGGAAAGAAAGAAGTTAAGTTAGCTCTATTTGCTGATGACATCATTGTATATGTAAGAGACCCTAGAGACTGAATCCCAAAACTCCTGAAGCGGATTAACTCCTATAGCAAAGTAGCAGGACACAAAATCAATGCACAAAGATCTATAGCATTTCTATATTCAAATGGCTAAGATACAGAGAAAGATAGAAGGGATACAGTCCAATTTTAAGTAGCAAGAACAACAAAAATACCTTGGAATAATGTTAACCAAGGAAGTGAAAGATCTATACAACAAAAACATAAAACCACTCAGAAAAGAAATTGAGAAGGACTTGAGGAAATGGAAAGACCTCCTATGCTCCTGGATAGGCAGAATTAACATTGTGAAGATGACAATCCTACCAAAGGCAATATACTGTTTTAATGCAACTCCAATTACAATCCCTACAGTGTTCTTCACACAGATATAAAAAATGATCTCAAATTTCATACAGAAAGGCAGAAGGCCTCACATATCCAAACATATCGTCAGCAAAAGAAATGCTTCTGGAGTCATCAACATACCTGATCTAAAGCTATATTACAAAGCCATAGTAATAAAAACAGCTTGGTGCTGGCATCAAACAAATGTATAGACCAATGAAATAGACTTAAGGACCCGGACTTTGGGTCAAGCAACTATAGCTACTTGATATTCGACAAAGGCACGAAAAATATAGCCTGGAAAAAAGACAGCATCTTCAACAAATTGTGCTGGACAAATTGAATAACCATATGCAGGAAACTGAAATTTGATCAACAAATTTCACCATGCACAAAACTCAAATCCAAATGGATTAAAGACTTCAATATAAGATCAGAAACTCGAATACTACTGCAAGAAAATTTAGGAAGTACTTTTCATGATATAGGAATGGAAAAAGACTTCCTGAACCAAACCCCAGTAACACAGGGTCTTAAACAGTCACTCAACCAATGGGATCACATGAAGCTGAAGAGTTTCTTTACAGACAAGTATACAATAAGCAAAGCCAATAAATTACTCACAGAATAGGAGAAAATATTTGTGGTTTATCCAATGATGGATGCCTAGTCTCTAGAATCTACAAAGAACTCAAAAATCTAAACAGTCCTCCCCCCCACAAAAAAAGTCTAAACAGTAAGAAGTCAAGCACCCCACTCAGAAAATGGGGCAAAGAGGTGAACAGGCAGTTCACAGAGGAAGAAATACAAATGGCAAACACACACTTAAGAAAATGTTCATCATCCCTAACCATCAGAGAAATGCAAATTAAAACAACTATGAGATTCCACCTTACCCAATAAGGATAGCAAACATCAAAAAATCAAATGACAATAAATGCTGTTGAAGATGTTGAGAAGTAGGAACACTCATCCACTGTTGGTGGGAATGTAGGATGGTACAACCACTTTGGAAAGTAATATGGAGACTCCTGAAAAAACAGACTATAGAGATACCAACAGACCCAGTAATTCCCTTACTGGGCATCTACCCTAAAACCTTCAAACCACAGGCCAGTCAGATTTGCTCAACCATGTTTGTAGCAGCTCAATTCATAATAGCTCAGAGCTGGAATCAATCCAGATGTCCATCACTGGAAGAATGGATAACTAATATGTGGTATATCTACACAATGGAATTCTATACAGCAGTAAGAAAAAAATGACATGAAATTTGATGAAAAATGGTTGAACTGTGAACAGATCATTCTCAGTGAACTTATCCAATCACAGGGAAAAAAAAAAAATCACCACATAGTCTCAGTCATCTATAGCACCTAACATGAATCCACCCAATATACCTTACATACCTAGCAAGCATCTCATGGACTAGACACTAGGATGGATGGGGAGGTTAGGGAGTGCATTGAAGAGGTGGGAAACACTAATCTAGACTCAAATGGCATTGGTACCATAATAGTCTACTTCCTAAAAGGCAGACCAAATGGCTGAACCTTCACCTGGCACTTACAGGAAACACCTGAAGCACAATACACTGGAGAGGGTAGGATCAAATCTAACATAAATCTTCTACATCTTCCCTCCCTTCCTCACTCTCTCCTTCTCCCTCTCCCTCTTCCTCTCTCTCTTGTCTCTCTAACTCTTGTATATTCGTTATCTTTTTTCTCTTTTTCTTAGAGGGCACTGACCTGTAACTCCCAGTACCAGCATAGGGCTATCATCCACAATGAGCTTTTGATGAGAGAGACCTACAAAGTTTCCTAAAAGAATGATAGGTTTCTGTCAGAGTACTTGATGACCCACCAAAGGTTTGTGGTAAAACCCTACTGCTGAAGACACCATATGCAGCTGACGTAAAATTGAGTGGCGTGTCTGGAAGCTAGAGAGAGTCAGTCCCCAGACAGTCAGTGTGTCTAGTGCCAGAAGGTGCTACATGGACGACTGGGGTAAATGACCAATATCTGTCCAACCAACTCATGGTCTAACCTACTTAGCAGCAAATAACCTGTTGTGATGCCCACAAAAGTGCAATAGTGGCACACAGCCATAGTGGGGGACCAACTGCTCTTGTTTTGGCTAACTGATCCCCTCAGTGGTACAGGATCCATAGCTGGAGCTGGAAAACAAGTCAGAACCATATCCAAACATAAGCCCACTCTCCAATATCAAGCTACTATCAATCATGTCCTACAAGATGGCATATACCTATTAAACTGTCTATAAAAAAAGTAAGGGTTATCTTATTTGTCCTGGTGCTAACATACTCTCCATTGGAGAATCTTCTCTTTTTCAGATAGATGTTGATCCTAAGGAGAGAGTCACCCCATCATACCTCAAAAGGGCCCTGGCTGAAACTAAGGAAAATTGGCAAAACAAGCAAGGGTGCTGTTTTCCTGATGAACTGGATACCAGCACATGGGGGAAGGAGACCAACACAGAGTAAAATCAACTCCTGCCAAATCAGAGATCCAGAGCCTCAGAGGCCCCCAACACCTCATCACTGAAGCAGACCAAAAATGAACCCACCATAGCTCAGGGAAATGTTGAGGAAGAGGGAATGGAAAGAATGCCAGAGCCACATGGGTTGGGTCATGATACGCAGAGACATTTATTGTACCAATAACTGTGGGCTAACTCCACAATTCATGACCAATATACCTCAACAAGGAGGGGCCAATTGGGAGGGGGTAGGTCACGGATGAACCTAATAATGGTACCAAACTTCCTGTATTTGCTGAATACAAAACTAATAAAATTACAAAAAAAGTTCTAAAAAAATGATATGGTTCATATTCAAATTGCATTTATTACATTATCAAAATATACTTGTAAAAACAAAAAACAAAAAAATATCACTCAAGAAAGAAATAGAAGAGGACTTAAGAAGATGAAAAGACCCTCCTCCTCGATGCTCCTTGATGGGTAGAATTAGCATTGTGAAAATGACTATTCTACCAAAACCAATATACATATTTAATTCAATACCAATAAAAATACCAGCATTATTCTTCACATAGATTGAAAAAAAAATGATGACAAAATTCATATGAAATAGCAGAAATCCTCAGATATCCAACCATATCCTCACAAAAAAATATAATTGATATAAAGCCATATTACAAAGCCATACTGAGAAAAACAGCATGGTGCTTGAAGAAAAACAGAAATATAGACCAATGTAGCAGAATTGAAGATGAAGACTTTGGTCAAGTAACCCCAGTTGCTTGATATTTGACAAAGGTGCCTATAATGTGGACTGGCGAAAAGACAGCATCTTTGACAAATGGTGTTGAACATATTGGATGATCATATGTACAGAAATGAAATTATAGTCACTCATTTCTCCATACACAAAAAATTAAGTCCAAATTGATCAAAGATCTCAATATAAGACCTGAAACTCCTCAACTACTGGATGAAAAATAGAAGGTACTCTCCATGATATAGGACTGGAAAAAGACTTCCAGAGCAAAATGAAAGTAGCCCAGGAAATTAAGCAAGAACTCAAAGAATGGGATCTCATGAAACTAAATATCTTTTGCACAATCAAGTATAACATAAGGAGAACCAATAGCTTACCCACTGAATTGGAGAAAAGTCTTTGCCTGCTATATTGCTGACAGAAACCTAATATCTAGAGTCTACAAAGAACTCAAAAAACTAAAGTATAAAAACTCAACCCACTCCAAAAGTGGGGCAAAGAACTAAATAGGGATTTCTGAGAGGAAGAATTGCAATGGCCAGCACACACCAAAGAAAATGTTCAACATCCCTAGCTGTGAGGGAAATGTAAATTAAAACATCTATGAGATTCCACCTTAAACTAGTTAGGATAGCAAACATTAAAAAATCAAATGAAAACAAATGTTTGCAAGGATGTAGATAAATAGGAACATTCATTCACTGGTGCTGGAAATGTAAGCTGTGCCAACCACTATGGAAATCAGTAAGGAGACTCCTGAAAAGATGAATATACAGTTATCAACATACCCTGTTATTCCCTTACTGGGAATTTACCCTAAGAGCTCTACATCTCAGTTCAGAGACATTTGCTCAACCATGTTTATAGCTACTGGATTCATAATAGCTAAAAAGTGGAATCAACCCAGGTGTCCATCATTGGATGAATGGATAAGCAATATAGAATTGCATGATGGAATTCTACTCAGCAGTAGGAAAAAATGACATTGTTATTTGTAGAAAAAAGGTTGAACTTGAAAAATATCATTCTAAGTGAACTTACAATTACAGAAAGATAACTATTGCCTGGTCCCATTCATCTGCAGTCCCTAACCTGGATCAGCCCGAGTTGCTGACACACCTGAATAGGAGCTCCAAGTTTGGACAATACTGAGGGAATTGCTTGGGGGAAGGGGGAGGGTGGGGGGACACATAACTGAACCCAAATTGAACTGGTATGATAGAATCCTATATTCTGGAAATCAGAAAGGTGGAACCCTCAAGAGGACCTTAAGTGGAGCACATGATTTGAAGGGCCCTGGACAGTGTGCGATAAAAACTAACCTCAATTTTTTTTCCTGTTTCTTTTTCTTCTCTGTCATTTTTTCTCTTTTCCTTTCCCTTGGCGCTTGCCTGTAATTCTCTGTACAAGGATGTGGTCTACATCCACAATGCACTATTGATCAGAGAGTCGTACTTCATCTCCCAAAGTGAACAATGCAGACTTATGTCAGAACACTTGATTAGCCACCAGAGGTAAATGGTAAGTCCCTACTGCTGAAGACACTATAAGCTTACAGCATGGACCATTGATAAAACTGGCTTTAATTTGGGAGAGAGCCAGTCCCCAGACAGTTAGCCTGTCTAGGGCTGGAAGGTACTACATGAGCTACTGGGGGAAAGTGGCCAACATCTGTCCAAGCAACTCAAAGTCTAAGCAACTCTGAAACAGAAAACCTGACATGATGGTCACACAAGTGCAATAGTGGCAAACAACCATGGTGGGAAACCACCTGCTCTTGGATTGGCTAACAGATTTGCTTAGTGGAAAGGAAACCTTATTTGGAACTGGGAAAAAAAAAAAGTCAGAATCATATTCAATGATTCTGCTTTCCATTGTCAAGCTCCCACTAGCCTTGGGATATAAGAGGGTCTAAACCCAATAAATTCTCTCTAAATTAATAATAATTATCCAATTTAACTGTTGCTGACTTAATTCTCTGTTGGAGAATCTGCTTCTCTTTTTCAGATGGGAGCTGGACTTGAGTAGACAAATGACCAACTGCACTCCACCCCAGACCCAGCTGAAATGACAAAGGGAATTTGGAAAAGAGCAAGAGAGCTGCTTTCTTAGTGAATCTGATATCAGCACAAAGGTGATGGAGATAAACACTGAGAACATTCAACACCTACCAAACCAGAGATCTAGAGGTTCCTAAGTGCCCATCACTAAAGTAGAATATATTTTTCCAGCATTACTCAGGGAATATATATTTCTTTTTACAGGAGGAAAGGGTTTATTTCAGGCTTATAGAACTGAGGGGAAGAGGATGGTTGGAACAGAAGCTGGAGATCATTTTTACCACAGCAGGGAGAGCAATGTAGCATAAAACACCCAAACACTGGCAAAGGTGAACTAGCTATAACACTCCTTAGCCCACCCAAACAACATACCTCCTCCAACAAAACTCCACCTCCCAAGTTGCCACCAGCTGGGAACCAAGAATTTAAAATACATGATTTTATTAGTGACATCTAATTCAAACCAACTCAGGAACTCTGATTGGGGTGGCATTGAATATGATTGCTTTGGGAACTAAAAAGCCATTTTCATAATACTTGTTCTATCAATCCAAAACCATGGGCAGACTCTTCAACATCTGATATGTTCATATTTATATATATAAAATCTTCTATACTTACAGACAAAATCAAAATTTCCCTCACCTCTGCCACTTTCCTCTTCATAAGTATGCTCTCCATCATATCCCCTCCCTCTATCCATTAGTCTCTCTTTTAATTTTATGTCATCAGTTTTTACTCCTACTATGAGGGTCTTGTGTAGGTATTGCTAGGTGCTGTGAGGTCATGGATATTGAGGCCAATTTCTGTCCGGACAGTTATATGTAAGGAGTGGTACCCTTCCCATGGCTCTTACATTCTTTCTACCACTTCTTGCAATGGACCATGAGCATTGGAGGGTGTGAGATATTTCAGTGCTGGACACTCCTCTATCCTTTCTTCTCAGCACTGTGTTGCCTTTTGGGACACCCAGTGGTCATCACCATCTGCAAAGAAAAGCTTCTGTAACCAGAAGAGAGAGTAGCATTAATATAGGAATATGAACATTAAGTATAGTGCTTTCAGGGCAATTTGGTGAGAATAATATATGCATTTATCCAGACAAGAGTGGGCTTTATAGCCCTAAGGCTCATGACCTCCCCTGCCATAGGCTTTTGATTAGGTTTTCAGAACCAGACATGTATTCCCTCCCATAGAGCAGACCTGAATTCCAATTAGAGAGCAGTTCATTTGCCCTGGAGCAGACATGCCACTATTGCACTCATTTAGTTATTTGGCTTGTCTGGCCAAACTTGAGGATTCCAATGTCCATTGTTTTCATCACTGATGACTTATGTCTCCCATAAGGCAGCATACAGTGCAGCATTTTCCAGCTTTCAGTTGGCTGGTCTACAAGGAGACGGTTTTCTGCTTTGCACCAGCTTGATTTCTCAGTGACGTTGCCTCTCAGGCAGGTGAAGTCTTCAGCAATAGGGTCTTACCATCTCTTTCTCATAGGAAACCAAGGGGCTTGGCAATAGCCTATAAACTCTTGGAGGCAACAGGGACCTCCTTAGTCAACAACTCACTGTAAATATCTATGGCTTCTGGATGTGCCAATATCCAAGAAAGTAGATTTTCATGTGCTTTATTCAGAATATCTTGAATTTTGATTGACACCTCCCCATACCCTTCTTTAATAGAATCTCTTCCCTGATCTCACTTAGGCTTTTCCCTCCATGTAATCTGTTCCTATACTTACATAATACAATTCCATTCCCTTAAATTCTTCCCTCTTCTCCCTTCCTTATAGCCTTTTTCTAGCTTACAGACCTCTGCTACTAATTTCTGGTTCTAGTCAGCTCACACACAAGTCTATACATTTGTAGCTGGGATCAACATATGAGAGAAAACATGTAACATTTGATTTCTGGGCCTGAGTTACCTCACAAAGTATAATACTTTCTAGATCCATCAATTTCCCTGCAACTTTCATAATTTCATTTTGCTTTACTACTGAATAGAACTCCATTGTGTAAATGTACATCTTCATTATTCATTCATCTGATGACGGACATTTAGGCTGGTTTCACTTCCTAGCTCTTGTGACTAGAGTAGCAATAAACATGGTTGTGCCAATATTTCTAGGGTAGTGAGAACATTCATTAGTATACATGACTAGGAGTGCTAGCTGAATCATATGGTAAATTAATGCATATATTATTCTCACCACCTTTGTGTGTTTTGCTTGCTCTTCAGTGTGAAGAATTCCTTCAAGTAGTTTCTGTAGAGCTGGTTTAGTTGTCATAAATTCCTTTAGCCTTTTGTGTGTGTGTGTGTGTGTGTGTGTGTGTGTGTGTGTGTGTGTGTGTGTAATGTCTATATTTCTCCATCACTTTGGATAGATAGCTTTCCAGGATAAAGTAATCTTGGTTGACAGTTGTTATCTTTCAGAACTTTGAATACATCATTCCAAGCCCTTCTGGCTTTTAAAGTTAGTTTTGAGGAATCTTCAGTTATTCTGATGAGCTTGTCTCTTTGTAGGTGACTTGCATTTTCTCTCTAACTGCTTTGAATACATTTTCTTTGGTTTGTGTGTTTAGTATTTTTTTTTTATTAATTTGTTTTATACTCAGCAAATACAGTCAATTTGGTACCATTATTAGGCTCATCCATTACCTCTCCCCTTCCCTTGGCCCCTCCTTGTTGAGGTATATAGGTCATGCATTCTGCAGTTAGCCCACAGTTATTGGTATGATAAATGTCTTGCATATCATGACACAGCATGTGGCTCTGACATTCTTTCCGCCCCCTCTTCCACAAAATTCCCCTGAGCCGTGTTGGGTTCATTTTTGGTCTACTTCAGTGATGAGGTGTTGGGGGCCTCTAGGTCTCTGGATCTCTGATTTGGTAGGAGTTGACTTTTCTCTGTGTTGATCTCTTTCACCCTTGTGCTGGTACCCAATTCACCAAGAAAACATCACCCTTGCTTGTTTCATCAATTGTTCTTAGTTTCAGCAGGGGCCCTTTTGAGGTATGATGGAGTGACTCTCTCCTTAGGATCTACTTGTATCTGAAAAAGAGAAGCAGGTTCTCCAATGGAGAGTAAGTTAGCACCAGACAAATGAGATGACCCTTACTTTTTTATAGAGAATTTAATAGGTGTAGAACCTCTCATAGCCCATGATTTGTGGTAGCTTGATTATGGAGAGTGGACTTATGTTTGGATATGGTTCTGACTTGTTTCCCAGATCCAGCTATCGGTCACATACCACTGAGTGGATCAGTTAGCCAAATCAAGAGTAGCTGGCTTCCCACCATGGCTGTGTGCCACTATTGCATTTGTGTGAGCTTCGTGACAGGTTATTTGCTGCTAAGTAGGTTAGACCATGAGTTTCTTGGAAAGATATTGGTCATTTTCCCCAAGTTACCCATGTAGCACCTTCTGGCACTAGATATGCTGATTGTCTGTGGACTGATTCTCTTCCAGCTTCCAGCCATGCCATTCCATTTTAAATATCAACCGCATAAGGTGTCTTCAACAGTAGGGTCTTATCACCAACTTTTGGTGTGTCATCAAGTACTCTGATACAAATCTGTTTTTCTTTTAAGAAACCTTGTAGGTCTCTCTGATCAAAAGCTCATTGTGGTTGACAGCCACATACTGGTATGGGGAGTTACAGGTCAGTGCCCACTAAGAAAAGGAAGAAAAAGATAACTAATATAAAAGAGTTAGAGAGATTAGAAGATTAAGGTCAGTCTTCATCATACCCTCTCCAGTGTCTTGTGGCTCAGGTGTCCCCTCTAAGGGCCTGGTGAAGGTTCAGCCATTTGGTTTGCCCTTTAGGATGTAGGATTTTATGGTACCCTTGCCTTTTGGTCTAGATTTGTGGTTCCCACCCCCACCATTGCTCTCCCCTCTGTCCCTACCCAGCCTATTGTCTAGTTCACGAGCTGCTTGCTGGGTAAGTAAGGTATCTTGGGTAGATTCAGGTTAGGTGCTGTAGATGAGTGAGACTATGTGGTGATTTTTTTTTTTTTTTTTTTTTTTTTTTACTGTGATTGGGTAAGAGGAGAGGTTCTTTTAGATTATGTCTGTTGTTCTAAAAGCTTCTTGTATCTGCATTGGCATTTCTTTTCCAATTTGTGGAAATTTTTCTTGTATGATTTTGTTGAGAAACCTACTAAACTTCTGGACTATAGGTCTTCTCCTTCTATCATACTCTGAATTCTTATGTTTGATCTTTTCATAGTACACTACAACAACAAAAAAGACAAGCTAATAGCAAGGTGAGAATGGAAATTTCAAGATATCTGGGACACTATGATATTCTCTGTTCTCTCCTTCATCCATTCCATTGGTAAGACTTTCCACATAGTTTTTCATCTGACTGTCTGTGTTCTTCACAACTAGGATTTTGGCCTGGTTTTTTCTTCAGTATTTCTATTTCCTTACTCATGTCTTATAATGACCTACTTTTTTCATTAATCTGGTTTCCTGTGTTCTCTTTGGGAGTTTGGTTTCTTTTTTGATTCCTTTCATTTCTTTTTTGATTTCTTTGAATATAGATACCATGATTTAAAACAAATAAAATCTTTTACAGGCTTTTATCTAAAACAGTTTCATTGGTGATCATTTCTGATGGATTTACAATTTTTGGTGGGCCTTTATTGTCCTGATTCCTTGATTTTCTTGTATTATAATGTACTGACTTTTGCAACCTGAATTGATTTGATGCTTGGGTTTTCTATTTATCTGCAGTGTTCTTAGATGTGGCAATCCACCTTTGTATACTTTCAGGATATGAATTTAATGTGTCAGGTATAGCTCTTGTACCCCAATCCATCCACATAAGTAACCCTAGGTGTTGAGTTTGTTTGCTAAGCAAGTGTTCTAGTGGACTGGGTGGAACAATTTACTGGAAAAATCTAAACTTCAACTGAGCAATATATACATTCAATAAAAGCAGCACAGTGTATGCAATTGTGGGGATTAAAACAAACAGATTGTCTTATGACGCCATAATCCCTGAGTGAGTGTTGTATACTCTTAGTCTTGTCAGCTTGGAGGTAGAGATTTCTGTTCTGAATTGGGTTCCAGGTGAGCCTGGATCTGAATCAGACCCTTCCCCCAATAATGACAGAAGCAAAGGATAAAGGCCCTATAAATATGAAAGCATCAAAGGCAACAATATTCAACTCCTCCCCCAATAAAGCTTATTTGAAAATGGTAAAGCAACTAAGAATATATAACCCATAACCTGCCGTGACATGGAAAGAGAGATTAGCTCCTCCAAGGCAGGCTTATGTACCTGTGTTTTTTTTTTTTTTTTTTTTAATTGTCAGTCAGCCTCATTACCTTTTGGAGTGGCTTCCAATCTCACAAATGCTGATTTCCACCTCAATCCCTCGGTGTCATGCTGTGGAGCTGGAGCTCTGATCAGCTGTGCTGCTACTGGGGACTGAATGGTATTGGTGTATGGTTTTGATGGCTGGGGGAAGGTAGAGTCCAGACTCCTAGAGTTGCTTATGCAGTTCCGCTTGTATCCCTTTCGGTAGCTCCTTAGTTGATCTCAGCTGTATTTCCTTCAGAATTCTTAACTTTGCAAGAAGGCTGATGATGTTGAAAATTCTTCTTGTTTTGTCTCTGCTGCTGCCACTGCTTGGAGTGCCTAGTGGGACAGTGCTATGCAGACACACAGATCCTGCTCATTGGCAGGCTGCAAGTGCATCAGTGTGATTCTGGCCCCTTTCCTCCTTTTTGGTGGATCTTGGTCTCTCTGGGTTCTCCAATGTGTTGTAAGGATAACTTACACTTCTTCACTTTTCAGAAGGAGAATGTATTTTGCTGTGGTTTTGCTTATATCCCTTCTAGGCTGGTTTGGCATGGCTCTTGTGCCACCATCTTACCCAGGATGACAGAATTTTGCAGAAGAGGGGGCAGAAAGATTGGAGAGATTGTTCAAGTTATAAGTTGTGTTTTACATAGAGACATTGCCTCTCTCCCATAACTGACTACTGCTCCACAATGCCCATGGGGTTGATCTCCAATCCCAATGTGGAAATCCTCCTTAGATAAGAGACAGAGAAGAGAGAAAGGCTTGTACTAACATGTGTTGTTTATATACTAAATATGTCCATATCTAATAAAAAAATTGGAGTCCTAATATTTTATTTTGTTTTATATTATATCTCTGAGTTTCTATCCTCCACATGATTATCATTTTGAGGGTTTGTAGTGAGTTTTTCACTAGTTCAATTTAGTTTGTATCTTCTGTTGCCTTTTTCTGTATAGTATACATCCCTTTCTTTTTTTAAAAAATATTTATTTATTTATTTGAGAGTGACAGACACAGAGAGAAAGACAGATAGAGGGAGAGAGAGAGAGAATGGGCGCGCCAGGGCTTCCAGCCTCTGCAAACGAACTCCAGACGCGTGCGACCCCTTGTGCATTTGGCTAACGTGGGACCTGGGGAACCGAGCCTCAAACCGGGGTCCTTAGGCTTCACAGGCAAGCGGTTAACCGCTAAGCCATCTCTCCAGCCCTACATCCCTTTCTTGAATTCCAATTTTTAGGTCACATTTTGTTCTTAGTGCTTCTTTGAAGTCACTCTTGTCTTTACTTATGTTTTCATTAAGCTTAACCAGTTGGTTACTCAGATCCTTTGTTTTTGGCTCACCTTCAATTCATTTATTTATTTATTTATTTTTTTTGAGGCCTCTCTGGCTTTTGTCTATTAGTTCAAGCCTAATGAAGACAGCTGTGTGGATTTTATTTATGTGATTGTTGTTTTTTGGTGATTTTCTACCAGTTCTGCAAATTGCTGGTCAGGGTCACATATCATGTGTTTTCACTTTGGTATATTTGTACCTTTGTATATTTTTATTGGAGATTTCCATTTGTTGGACTAGGCAACCTTATTAAAATCTCAGTGTGCTGTCTTATGTAGTTTCTTTTAAGTTGTGGTCAGCCCATCACACTATGGGAATCTTATTCAATTAAGGAGGAAGCAATAGTTTTCCTTTGTAGTGTCTTCAGTTAGTGTTCTGTTTTATGTTTGAATAGAATAGATTAATGATGACTGTGAATTTTGGGATGCATAAGTTGTGGATGGCATAAATACACCAGCTATTCTGGGCTGGTGCTTACTATCAAGGGTGGGATTAGAGGTTTGGGATCCTTTTGATCTGGTTTCAGCTATGCCTTGCCTGTGGCTTTGGAACCATAGCACTTACTCTTGCTCACCTGCTATATCCAGATGGGCAGGTTATGGAGGACTCACTAGGTTTCCCCTGGTAGTTGATTGCCTGAGTTTCATGTGTTCTCCTTCTGGGGCTGAGGTAATGCCCCAAGTAGTCACTGAGAGTGGGGTGGGGAAGTGGAGAGATGGTGAGGATTGTTGGGTTTGACAACCCAGGCTAGATCAGAGAGTTGTCTGGTATTGGAGAGATGGGGACATAGCCCATGTGGCATGTACAAGGGCACCACAGGCAGCACATGGTGTGAAAGGTTTGTGAGAGGGGAAACAAGGCAGTTGGCAGGCCCGCCCACCAAGAAGGCAAGACAGGGGAGCATGTAAGGAGACAGGAGCACAGGTGGATGGAATTGTAAAGTGAATTACTAGTTGTTGTAAGTTGAATTACTAATTGTAAGGTGAATTGCTATCTGAATATCAGCTTTTGGCATAAAATCCACAAATATTTAAATAGTTTTTAATTTGGTCTATTAATTGAAAATTTCAAACTATGAGTTGGTTCATTACTTCTTTTCACAATTTAGCTATCTTTTTTTGTTCTGTTTTGCTTGACTCAGGTTCTTCTGTACTCATGGTTGGCATTGAACTCATTGTGTAGTCAAGGATATCATTGAATGCCTGATCCTGTTGCCTCTATCTCAAAAATACTAGGAGTATAGATATGTGCTACCATGTCTAGTTTGGGTTTCTTAATTAGTTAATATTTTGATTTTGCTCTAAATTTTTGTTTATAATACTATTATTTATGTCAAAGCATTTTACTTTTGTTATGGTTTGAATATAAAATATCCCCAGTAGTTTTTTGTGTTTGAAAACTTGGTCCCAAGCCAGTTGGGAAGATGGTGAAAACTGTAGGAGGTGAGGCTTTGCTGTGAGTGGGTCTGGAGGTATTACATTTAACCCCAAGTATTCTTTCTGTTTCCTTCTTGCACAGATGTGAGTCACTGGCTCCAACTCCTGTCCTGCCTTCTTCATCATAAAACATTCCCTAGAAAATATACCCTGATAATTTTCCTTTCCCAAATTGCTTCTGGTCAGGTGTGTGTTTACAGCAATGGGAAAGTAACTGATGCAACCATCTACTCTATTGTTTTACTTATTAATCTTTACACATTTAAATCATTTTTACCTAAGCTTTTTAAGTTATTAAAAATAAATTTATAGATGTCAAAAATAACACTGTTTATATCTGGGCTCTTTTTTCTTCCTTGTTTTATTCCAATATTCATAGCCTAGTGATCTTTTTAAATTTCTAGAGATGTCAGAATGATTTGATTTTATATTGAAAAACCCCTGAAATTTATGATCATGGAAAAGAAAATTTAAAGGTAAGATGTGCAGGTGAGAGGTCCTATATGTTATAAACTCTCAAGTAAACCTGCAACGTCTTGTTTTTGTTTGCTTGAATTTAGTAACCCTGCTGTGAATTTAATGTGGATGGTCTTTCCCCTACTGCTCAATACCTTCAGAAAAACACTAGGCCAATTCTTCAGATGCTCTCTTTTCAGGTGATGTGCTTTTTCATTCTTCCAGTTTAAACAAAAACTTACAAGCCTTTATCTAAAAGAAGGGTCTTAGCTTCCAGTTTCATGAACACACACACACACACACACACACATGCGTGCATGCATGTTCTCACACATACATACATACACATACATAAAATTTATACCCTTATTTTCTAAGCAGTGTACAGCCTTCCTATCTGACTGTTGTTGTGGGAACCTGAGTTCCCATCACTGAACGGAGGCAGACATATTTAGCTTACCTATTCTTGCTGTTGCAGTCCTGTTTTCTAGTGAAAGTACTAGTTCCAGATCAGCTCTTAGGACTGCTTTGTACATTTTGACTTGAGCCTTTGGCCATATTCAGGGGGCTAATCCAAGCTTATCTCCTGCACTAGACTCTATCACTGCTGCACTTTCCCCTGACTTTCTCCTTCTGGGAATTCAGCATACCAATCAGCTGAAGACCCACATGGGATGATAATAGCAAGTCTGAAAAAAAAATAACATTGATGAGAATTCTGGATAAAATATATGTGATGAAAGTATTTACACTGAAATAGAAAGAGGTTTTAAGAACAATAAATATGCTCTGGGCAATTGCTAAAACTGGAGATTTGTATGCTGTTCCTTCTAGTGCAATGGTACTACATGACATTGCTGACATATTTATTTGTTACCAAGCTAATGAGAATAAAGATTGCCTTTTACCTAAGCCTAGCCAGTCATCCTGCATCTCTAGAGAGTACTTAATGTGAGAGATCCAAGAGTTTTTTTTTTTTTTTCAGAGCACTTTCAGACACTATTCTACTCAGTAGGAATTCAAGAGGTTGTAACATGATAAATGGATGTTTATTTTAATTTTTGGATGGATGTGGAATGGCTGAGGCTTTATGTTGTGTGAAGTTTTCTGTGTTACATTTCTTTCAGTTTTTGATCTTCTCTGTTGGTCTATTCTCCAGTACCTCTGCACTCAGGTTTCTCAGAATCTCTTATCTTTCCTAATGTTACTTGCATGTCTTTTATTACAGCTAGACAACTACATTATTTGGTACAGATTGTAGAAACAATATCCTTGCAAGATAAATTACATGTAATTTCACTCTGCCAGAGATGGGCTAGTCTGGAGCAAGCTGCTGATTTACCTGGTGTTCTCAGTATTATTAGAGCCATGATGATTCTTATTCTCTAGTCTATTTCTACTGGTGTTCAGAAATTAGACTCTGAGCTCATGAAATTCCACTGTGGCAGCAGACCCTCAATAATACATAAAGAAAAGTAACATAAAGATTGATAGAAAACTTCTACCTAGTATTTCAACTTGAAATCGAAATATAATAGACTCTTTTACTCTAATAAATCAAGAAAAAATTACTTAGCTTTTGAAAATATTACTTTCCATAGGCATATTGTTAGCTTTGAAAAATAGGTTTTACATTTCTATTTTCTAGTATTTGAACATTGACTATATTGGATCTCCAAAGGGTATTCCTGTTCTCATAATACTTATGAAACTAGGCTTTTAAAAATTTGAGAGATCACAGTAGAGTTGGAAAACTAATATTTGAGGGGGGAATTCCTTATCCTATATTTTGAAAACTAATATATATGATTATGGCATGCAGGTCTTTATGATAAGCCACAAATCTTAGGTCACACATTTCCTTGTTAATTGTTTGATTATTACAAGATTTGACTAGATATTTACATTACCAAGGGATTTGTTTTCAAGATGAACTTGATCATAATTAATGATCCTCATACAAAACTAGGACCTCCAAGTACTCAAGAATGTGATTGACCCTTAACAAGTATTAGTTATTGGTTTTTTAATTTTTGCTTATTTTTATGTTTTTATTTGGGAGCAACAGACCGACACACAGTGAAAGAAGCAGATAGAGAGAGAATGGGCATTCTAGGCCTCCAGCCACTGCAAACAAACTTCAAATGTATGCACCACCTTGTGCATCTGGCTTATGTGGATCCTGGGGAATGGAGCCTTGAACTAGGGTCCTTAGGCTTCACAGGCAAGCACTTAACTGCTAAGCCATCTCTCCAGCCCAGTTCTTAGTTTTATAATTCAATTATTTTCAATCTTTAAAGCATTTCATAATTATGCTCTAGGAAATAGTTCTATGTCAACAATTTTGATTTAAAAATAATGAGAATCAAAAATAATTCATACATGATAAATATATATATAGAAAAGTTGTCATATGAATCCATTTATTAAATGAAACCATATTCAAGAATAAATTCTCAAAGTGTCTTTTGCCAATTATGCAGATATGAATATTATTATTGTTCAATGATAAACATATTTAAGCTATGACCTCACTTTAATTTTGTGGTTACAAATGTCTATTATTCCTACTGGTATATGGTGTGCTCATGGGCATGTTAACCAGGAAAAGATTTAAAGTATCAGGGAAATTAAAACACACACACACACACACACACACACACACACACACACACACACATATATATATATATATATATATATATGGAGAGAGAGAGAGAGAGAGAGAGAGAGAGAGAACCAACAAAATTACTTTCTCTATTTCTTTGATTATTTTGTTAGACATTCCTTCATGGACTTCATTTCTTCATCTTCTACTTAGAAAATAGTGTTATATCCTGAGAAATTTTCCTACAATGCTAATGTAGAAAACATTTGGTTGTCTTTTACTTATTGGCCAGATAATGAATTGCAGCGACTTAATTTCCATTATGACCATACAATTAGCCTCAAATTAATAACTGATAGCCTTGACCACATTACCTTATATTACAATGCTGCCATTTTGTGCATAGTCTATTGTAGAGTGCATGTTACCCAACTGAGAAATGTTCTTTATTAAAGAGATACATATGTAATAAAACTAGTATCTGTGAAGTTGAACTCAAAAGAACATTGATCATTACATAGTTTTTGAGTTTCTTCTTGAGTGCATTGTTGTATTTGATATTATTATTTGTTATTATATCCTCTTTCTAGGAATTTAATATCCTGTTAGTGTGCAAAAGCAATACATATAAAACAGTACAACCCATCTTTTATGGAATGTATACCAAGACTACATTAAAAGAAGAAACCTAACCTTTCAAAATACCAGAAACAAGTGCTTGAGGAAATGCATTTTGATGTGGTGGGAAGAATTTGGAACTTGGAATCCAAAGACCAGCTGTGTCAGACTCTCTCTAAGTCCAGCTTTATCCTCATTTTTTTCTCTAATTCTTGCTATAGCAACCAAGTAGAGCATGTGTAACTTCAGAGAACCTTGTCATGTCTGAATTGAGTCACCAGGTAGGAAGCCTGTAGGAAGCTCTGCTGGTGAGTGCACAGTCCTGAAAGAGTGAGAAGTTAACATGCAATCAGTGGCAGATGAGAGCAGGTTGATAAGTACTTTCCTGTCTATCTCTCAAGAAGACAGTTTTATGGTTCTCACTGCACACTTCTTGTAGGCTTCTCAGAGGGAGGAAATCCCAGTTTTTGAGTCTAACTTGACAGCAAATCCATGGGCTGGCTTCTCCTTTCCTTTCTCATCATTCCATTTCTCCTATTGCTGCTTCTTAGAATCAGTGCCCAAAAGTAACTCTGTAAACAAATATTTTTTTAGGTTCTGTTTTAAAAGTTTGAAAGGGAAACACAAAATAAAAAAACTGCTATTAATAGTTAATACATTTGTGAGCAGGATAAAAGACCTGCTTGCAGTCAAAAGACATCCTAGGTTTTGGAGTTCTAGTTCAGACTTTGTTGGCAAAGAACTGTATGAACTTAGACCAGCTACTTTCCCCTCTGCACCTTGATTTCCACAGTTAGACAATGGAAATCAAACTAGCACCTACATTATAAGGATTACTGGGAACACAGGAATACTGCACATTATGTCAGCATTGAGGAGAGAGGAAGAGAGAGAAAGAGAACCAGCCAGACTGGGCTATAACACCTCAATGGTTTTCCTCAGTGACACACTTCCTTCAGCATAGCTCCACTCCCTATAAATTTATGAGGAACATTTTACATTCAAATTGTCACAAGCCTTGTTTCTTGTCAAAGTGAGACCTTTCCAAGCTACTACTGTGGTGTTTAGTGTTAGCTCTTGCTATGATCTATTTTAGTTGATCACTTCTCTTTCTTCACTATGAGATGATATGCTTGTTGAAGGGCTGTGTCTTATTTAAGCATAGGTTACTTGTTGCATAGGCCTAGAATACAGTGATGTTTTCTTTCTTTATCTTGGATGGGGCATGATTAACTAAAAGAGTATATCAGAAAATTTCACCCTCATAGAGAAGACTTAACAGATTTTATACACACACACAGACACACACACACAAACACACACACACAGTCTGATATTATTCAACTTGCACCCTTGAAAGAACTAATTAAAATTTTTGCTTGTATTGACTCCACTAAATAGATGATATATGGCAATCACTAATATAATTATTTTAAGTATTTTGGTGATAATATTGTAAATTACTAGTTTCCAGAAATCGTTTTAAGAAAAGGATATGTGCCAGGCATGGTGGCACACACTTTTAATCCCAGCACTTGGAAGGCAGAGGTAGGAGGATCATTGTAAGTTTAAGGCCATCCTGAGACTTCATAGTGAATTCCAGGTCAACCTGGGCTAGAGTGAGACAAAAAAAAAAAAAAACGAAAAACAAACAAACAAACAAAAAAGGTTATTTATTGCCAATAGCTGTGTGTGGATCAGTTAAATATAACCCAAG